>NC_071087.1:2541215-2871705 GCF_027358695.1 Spea bombifrons | reverse complement strand
ATAGACATGATAATTTTGAACAGAGCGGAAGAAATGCGGATAAACGCGTCTATCACTCAGCGCATAGTCTGTCGCTCCATAACTGATCTACAAGATGGAAGAGAAAAGTGTAAACATTCTGCTGTAAAGGTTTCTGATAACAGCTTGGAGTCAGACATGGTTGTGATCTCACCATGAAACTGAATGCTAATGTCAGACAATACATGGAAGACCATTCAGGTTACTCACCTGTGCGTATCCATACACCCCTAGTAACTGTGCTATGGGAATGGTAGTAGTAGAATGGTGATCGCCAATAAATCCAGCCACGTTGTTAGAATTCGCACAAGAGTAATTAGGGACGGTCATGCCGCGGCCAGACAAAATCTGAAGAATGCTTTTCAAAGCTTTCATTTTATCTTGACAGGAGTCATATATATGATAACCCAGGGTAATATTTGGTAAAATGTTTGGGTCGTTGTTCAATGTTTCAATGGCGAATTGAAAGACCAGTAAATTGATGTAATACATGAGGCTTGGGCTGTAAAGGTAGAAGAATTAGATTAAATCAGAAGAACATAGTCAGAGGTCTGCCAGATAAAAACACTTATTAAGACTTTTTTGTAGGAATACCATGTTACCATTAACTAGCAAAGGTTCTAGATTTAAACAAATGGCAAAACAGGTCATGGGGCGGTGGAGAGTACTAGCAGTGTCTTCTAAACAGGATCCGTATCCACCTCATACTTGGTGATAATGATATCTGTCTTCGGCCCATTCTTAGCCCTGTTTAAGATGGTTGCATATGTCTGAATACAGTGGACAGTTGTGGTCATGGATGAGTCTATTCCCACCCAGTACAGCATGTGGCCCCTCTTTACAGATTGACATTTTATGTTTATTTTTTTCATACATTCAGAAGAGAATTTATCTTACACAACTTTTTGAAAAAGAAAAATCCTTTGAAATTTAAAAACCACATAGTATAGTCCTTCTCTTTCTGTCTGTTCCATCCTCAATATCTCAACCTCTTTTTTTTTTTGGTTAACTCTTGGAGCTTTTTATCAAGCCTTTCTTATGGCCTCAAAACAGGGTTTCAGGTCCTTAGTGTAAACCTACTTTATTTTATAAAAGCAAAAATATTGTCTTCTCTATTTCCCTTGTTCCTTTATCCCCATAAATCTCTTAAATATTCGGAAAAGTGATTTAAGACTCACAATGACCCCTGTATTACAGATACTTATTTTCTTCAATATCTTGATAATATTTTTTTTAAATCTATGTGGGTAGAAGGAATGATCTTTCAGCAAAACAAAAAAATATTAAACACCTTAATTAAGGCAATAGCATAAAATGTATAATATTGAAAAAAAAACATCTTACATTATATAAAATTAATTTAAATAAACAGCCTAATAAAGATTGATAAATATACATAAATTGACCTCAAAATAACAGACATTACAGTGTGTGTGAGTTATATCTCTGAGAAAACTCAGTTTAAACTTTAAGTACCAAAATTGTTCTGCAGATATTATTTCCTTCCTTTATGGTTTGTTGAGGGAACTTACTCGATACAGACAATGAGGGGGAAAAAATGATCCTGTCCAAAAAGAAAACTACCCATTCGATTATTCACCGTGACAACTCCGCCAATTATAACGTCCCCATCTTTAAAATACTCAAAGTCTTCAAATGGTCTGAAGATGTGTAAATGACAGGCCGGTGCTGGGCTCCGGATCTCAGATCTGCAGGGCGTCACACACAGGAGCAACAAACAAACGAGACATTTCAATGGCAGAGCCTTAGAGATCAGCATCATGCAGCCCAGTAACCTGCCGAGTGCCAGAGAGTGTCTGCCAGGTTCGGTGGAATCGAGCACCGTGTGGGTCAGTGGCATCTGCTGCATCTGATATCATTGTAATGAACCTGAACATCTCGGCTCTTTTTATACAGTGCGGTCTCATTCATTGCAATGGAGTCTCAATATAGATGCAGGACTTTGTGTTCTGGGATCGCAATTCTATGTTGGTTTTAAATTATAAGAAAACCGCAGAGCGCCGGTAATTGTCTGCATGGACAGAAATATACAAACACAGACTTTTATGTCTTTAGAGTATTAGTCTTAGAAGGACATTTTAGTCATGGCAGTTTTGTGCCCTTTAATTATATTTATACAGTTTTCTTAGCTATAAATATTATTCAGCACTTTTTAATTTATCATTGATTTTTGCTGCATATCATTTCTATTAAATATAATTCATGGAGGTCTTCTGATTGGATATGATTATATTCTATTTTAATTTGTATTTACAATAATATGATAATTTAGCACAGACATGCACAATTTGTGTTAATGTACTATATTTCTAATATTTATTTTATCCAGCTCTGACAGCTGCATCTGCTCACCTGGGTGCAACCATCCTCCTTAAATACCTGCTTATCCCTCCATTCAGGACCTTTGCATTGCAGTTTATCTGGCCCTGTTCTTCTGCTAGCATCATTGTTTTCCATTAACCTTGGTTCCTGATTTGGCTCTTCCACTGCTCATGTTGACCCAGCTTGTTCTGACGCTCCTCCTGTATTCTGATTTGGCTTTCATACTGTCCTTCTGGTTCTGATCCGGCCTGCCTGTCTACTTCTGCTCTTCCTGAGTGTGTGTCCTTTCTGAGGACCTTCCAGCCATGTGTGTCTGGATCCCTGTCTGAGGACCTTCCAGCCATGTGTCTGGTTCCCTGTCTGAGGACCTTCCAGCCATGTGTCTGGTTCCCTGTCTGAAGACCTTCCAGCCGTGTGTCCAGTTCGCTGTCTAAAGACCTTCCAGCCATGTGTCTGGTTCCCTGCCTGAGGACCTTGCAGCCGTGTGTCCAGTTCCCTGCCTGAGGACCTTGCAGCCGTGTGTCCGGTTCCTTTTCTGAGGACCTTCGAGCCGTGTGTCCGGTTCCCTGTCTGAGGACCTTCCAGACGTGTGTCCGGTACCATTTGAGGACCTTCCAGCCACCTATCCTAGGTGCCTGTCCCCCTTCCATGTTCCTTCTGTGTTAACTTCTAGCCACAGCACCCTGTCAAGAGACTTACAGCCTGTGCATACCTGTCTTGTCGGCTTCTCCAATACAGACCATATCTTATTACTATTCAGCCTGTGGTGTGTTTCATTTCACCTGTCTGTACCCTCCTTCTGGTAATAATGCATCGTGGGGTACAATGCCTACCCCAGCTCAGGTCAAACCTGCTACCGACTACTGACCCTTCAGCCTTGCTCCAGAAGTTTCCCCTACTGAGACCAGCATCCTGGGGGAGATATAGTCACTGACTTGACCCCGGTCTCAGCAATGCTCCCTTCTGGAAGATACATCATGGGGGAGAGGCTGCTCTAGGTGTTCGTATTGTCACAATAAGGTCTGTGTGAAGGAAGCTTCTCTGCTTCCTTCTTGTCGAAGGCATCCGCAAAATACCGGTAAGGCCTAGGTGCAGTCACGGCTTTAGAAGTAGTTGAAAAGGCAAGTCTCAACTACTTCTAAAGGCAAGTTTCCTCGCAAGAAGCACTCCATGACGTAATCTGTCTGGAGGTCTAGTGATGGCGGTGATTGAAATGTGTCACCGGAAACAGAGCCAGAGTGGGTCTGTGTCCCCCAGACTGGAGGAGCAGACCGCCCAAATATTGTACCAGGTTATCCAACCCTTCCGAGACCCAGAGGATAAGATAGACCGGGTCACAGCAGAAGTATTTGAGCTGAAACACTAGCACAGGCAGTTAGAGTATGTACCCACAGACTGAAGGGACAATCTCTCCCATCCCAAATTGAAAGCATACTAGGCACAGTACTGGACAATGTGGGATCTACGAGCTACACTCCTGGGTGAGTACCCATTCCCGGGGTAGGAAGACAAATTAAGAGGTATGCAGAGCTTGACCTCCAGAGCCGATAACAGGGTTTCTCCCAGCAGTTAGCAGGGGAAGGCCACAGCGACCCTCTGATGCTGTATAGCCCCATCGCACCAGGTATATGACGCCTTCCAATTTGACTCGTCCTCCCGAAGCCCCTGCAAGTACCGCAGGTATGCAAGAAGGTTCCTACCCATGAGAAACATGACCATTTTTTTATTTACTTGCAGCATTACACAGAATATTTCTCCATAAGCAAATCAGACCAGTTCAGCTCAGATTCTTTGCTCATTTGCTCCATTACAGAGATGATGCTCCCATTAGCACATCAGACTGGACTATGCCATCAGGTCCCCTATGGACGTACCGGGACATCCAAAAAACGCCTATTAAGGAACCCCTATGGACATACCGGTACGTCCAGCCCTTCGTGCAGCATCAGGGACACATCCCTGCCGCTGCACGGGAGATCAGGCTGTCGTCTCACAGCCTGGACTCCCCACTGACAGGAGAAGTCGACATCGCCAGCTTTCTGCTGTCCGATCTCCTGTAACAGCTCCCGGCATGAAAGCCGGAAAGCTGTTACATTTCAAACTGCCTGATCGCGCGATCGTGCATTCCCTTCCGGGTTGCATCACTGCTGACGTAACCCAGACGTTAATCTGTAGACAGGATATCCCCTGCAGGAGAAATCCTGTCCTCCGATGAGGCACAGACGCTGTGATCTCTATGCACATCTGTGAGTACCTGTATAGAGATCACAGTGTGATCGGTGCAGGGGGATCGCAGGGAGGGAAGTGAGAAACCATGTCTCTCACCCCCCCTCCAGTCCTGAAACAGAGAAGGAGGAAAAAAAAAAAAAGTTAATTCATTTAAAATATAATAATAAAAAAATCATTAATATAATGATATAAATAATAATAAAAAAACATAATAATGTGAGCTGTGATGTCATTGTGACATCACTGGCATGTTCAGGAGGTCCCTAAGAGGACCTCTAACGATTTTTGTGTAAAAAATAAATTCATATAAAAAATACAAAACAAAAAAAACCATTAAAAACATATAAAAAAAGATAATAAAAGAAAAATTAAAAAACCTTACATCCCATTGCCCTAGCATAACACCTAGCCGGTATAACCCTCCTGCCCCCGTTCACAACCATCAAACCTGTTAAGCCATAGGCATAAAAAGTAGACAAAAAACGTATACCTTCTAGTATGCTCCCTGGTGCTGGGAAAGTATGGAAAATCTATATAAATTAGGTATTTCTGAAATCAGGACACCTGAATTGATAAATTTGGAGGTGATTTTCCATCACTTTACCTAATTTTGTGAGGATTCAGAGGGAAAATTTTTTTAAAAAATGTTTTTTTTTCTAATTTTCGCTAGTTTTTACTAAATTTCTCATTCAGAATTTTCCGCTAATCATCCAGCTATAGTATCAAAAGAAAGCTCTATCTCTCCTTGAAAAAACAATATATAGTTAACATGATTACACTATTCACAGGAAAACAGAATAATCGCTGAACCAACATAGCGCAAAATTGGCAAAATTGCTCCGGGCTTTGAGGTACCAACAACCCCTGGGACTGAAGGGGTTAAGCCTTGTCTGCCCAAGTAATACAACAAACACAGACTAACAATAAAATTTCTCATATACATCCTCCGTATAAAAAGAGTTGTGATCCCTCGATTTACCGTAAACCAGGGACATATCTCTGGGCATACCCTTAATAACTTAAGGTGAGAAAAAATACATGGGAGCCTTATCTCAGACCGAGAACAGCAGCATTACAGAGAAGACCTCTCCGTTAGGATATCAGACCAGCCCCATTATCAGGAGAGCCCAAAACCCAACGCAAGCTTCCACAGAACAAGGAACACAACAAACACAGACATGCTCACTTATAAGACTTCTCAACATGGTACAGCTAATATTCCTCTACTTGTAGTGAGTCAGGGACTTACATCTGGATACATACTGAATAACCTAAAGTGAGAAAAACCAACATGGAGGCCTCATCTCAGCCTTATAGTAAGATAGTTATTTGGGAGGGACAACATTTTTTTCTCACATGCGTTATTACAGAAAACCTTGCATATCAGACTGGTCTCAATCATCAGCATAGCCCAGACCCAAAGCGCACAGAAAGCTTTATATGTACAAAGAATAAAATAACCACAGATGTACATTTTAGCCTCTCAAAAGCTTCATCAAAGTGGTATGGCTGACAACCCTATCATAGCAGTGAGCCACCTACCTACATCTAGGCAAACCCTTAACAACCTAAGGCAAGAAAATCAACACGCAAGCCTCATCTCCAACCAAGGATGATCAGCACTGAAATAGCCTGCCCAAAATGAAGGTCGCCTTCAGCAAAAAAAAAATCTTCGTATTCCGCGAATATTCGCCCGTTCCTGTCTTCTCTTCGGCCAAATATTCGTGGACATTCTTCGTGTTTGTTTTTTCCGGTTAAGGGGTTAATACGGGGTTAATGCGTACCGCAGCAGCTCTGGCGCCGGGAGTTTAAATGTCCGTATGAGCAAGTCTATTGGTCGCCAGCAGGGGGCCTCCTGCTGGCGACCAATTAGCACACTACCATATATGGCTAATATATTCTCGGGCAGAATGTTATGCTACTCAATGTATCTGACCAACAGAGGGCAGCATTCTGTCTGAAGATATATTAGCCATATCTGGTAGTGTGCTCATTTTCATTTATCAATTATTTAAATAAAATATATTCCCATGATCTCAATATATTCTCAGTTGGCTCTGCTGGCCTTATATTACTCAGCCAGGAAAATGCAGCCTAGCAGGCTTCTTCAGACACATGAAGAATAATTAAAACCAGCAGGCCAGCTTTACCACAAATGCCCAGCCAAAAGGCTTAGTTGAGGAGCTGAACCTAGCAACCCCCTAGAAGGGCATACTGGTAGCAATCAGTTCATTCTAGGTTTACTATGGTCCAGCTATCATCCCTTCATGTACAGTAAGCTAGGGACCCAGGTCTAGGCATACCCTTAATATCTTAAGGTGAGAAAAACAACATGAGATCTTCTTCTCAGACCAAGAACAGAAAGCATTGAAATAGCCTCCCCTATAAGAAATGCCTACTCTGCATTAGCATATCAGACTGGTCCCACCCCTCACACCACCTTCTGCATGTCATTGGTTGGTCAGAATAGTACAAGTTGCCAGTGGAGTTCCCCAGGGCAATGTCATCCAATAGGCATGGACCTTAGGATAAGACATGAGATCTTGGCCAAAAGGCAGATAAGTGATCAGGACAGACCAGACCTAAAATACATTGCAAGTGGCTGAAACATAAATCTGTTGTTGCTGAATTCTTTGTGCAGGGGATGCTTGCTATGCATATCAGATCTGGACTTCCCTGATGGGTGGGGACCAATCTGATATTCTAATGTGGACCCAGGTCTAGGCATACCCTTAATAACTTAAGGTGAGAAAAACAACATGGGATCTTCTCAGACCAGGAACAGAAAGCATTGAAATAGCCTCCCCTATAGGAAATGCCTACTCTGCATTAGCATATCAGACTGGTCCCACCCATCACACCACCTTCTGCATGTCATTGGTTGGTCAGAATAGTAAAAGTTGCCAGTGGAGTTCCCCAGGGCAATGTCATCCAATAGGCATGGACCTTAGGATAAGACATGAGATCTTGGCCAAAAGGCAGATAAGTGATCAGGACAGACCAGACCTAAAATGCATTGCAAGTGGCTGAAACATAGATCTGTTGTTGCTAAATTCTTTGTGCAGGGGATACTTGCTGTGCATATCAGATCTGGACTTCCCTGATGGGTGGGGACCAGTCTGATATTCTAATGTAGACCCAGGGACCCAGGTCTAGGCATACTCTTAATAACTTAAGGTGAGAAAAACAACATGGGATCTTCTCCACAGACCAAAAACTGACAGCATTGGATTAGCCTCCTTTTTTTGTTCACTTGCAACATTAACCCCTTAACGACAATCCCCGTACATGTACGGGGTTGCCGTGCAACGGGTTAACGACAATGCCCGTACATGTACGGGCTGCTGTTAAATAGCTGCATCCACGGAAGCCTCACAAGTGAGGCTGACCGTGGATCCGGGGAGGGCAGCCCTCGGCAACAAAAAATGGAAAAATGGCCGCCGCCGCACCGATCATCAAAGATCGCGGGGGCGCCCGGCTAAAACTGCTTAGGAAGCGATCGGAATCGCTTCCTAAGCATAAACTGTGTTGCTGACATGCCTCAGTATCGAGGCATGTAGCAACACAACCCCCCCGACCCCCGATCGCCTTGTGATTGCTCCGAGGAGCAACCACAAGTGCCATCCTGTGAATGACGTTGCCGTCATTCACAGGATGGCATTAACAAGAGATTTGAGTTCACAGAGGGTCTATCCAGACCCTCTTGAGAACTCTCGAGCTCCTCCTGCAGGTTGAATGCAGGTACTGCATCCAACCATGCAAGGTCAATGGAGCCCAGCTCACTAATGAGTGACTAGTGTAAAAAAAATAAAAAATAAAAAAAAATAAAAAAAAATGGTCAAAAATGTTTAAAAAAAATGTTAAAAATATGGTAACATGTAAAAATCCCCACTGTCAGCAAAAAAAAAAAAAAAAGTTTTTAATAAGCAAGTCCTAAAATTTTTTATCTTTACAAAAATTCCATCATGGAAAAAGTTAAAATATTGGCATTACAAATGCCCATAGGGTGTCTAGTATTAAAAAATATATGATTTGATGGGGTAAATTGAATTGGCCGGGTTCAAAGATGTCCCAAATATGGGACATGGGGCAGATGTGTAAATGGCAAAAAAATACACACCTCACAAAGGCGGCCTTTTACCTCCCAAATAACCCTACAAACCAATGCATGTGGGGTATCACTGCGCTCAGGAGATGTTACTGAACACATATTGGGGTGTTGTTTGACACGGACATATACCAGGAGCGATAAATTTATAACTGAAGTACAACATGTGTGAAAAAAATACAAAAAGAATTACTACCATAAAGTTTCACAAAGGGTAGTGGTAAAATTAGTGCATTGAAAGGGTTAAAATACCAGCATGTGAAATACCTTGGGGTGTTTAGTTTTTAAAAATATATGATTTGATGGGGTAAATTTCATTGGCCGGCGTCAAAGATACCTGAAATGGCACATGGGGGGAATAATGACCAGATTTGGAAAAAAAGGTTTTGAAATGGCAAAACGCTACCTGTACTTATTGCCCCATAATGTGTAGAAAAAAGCAAAAAAACATAAAAACATTGGGTATTTCTAAACTCAGGACAAATAGTAGAATCTATTTAGCAGGTTTTTTCATTAGTTTTTGCAGATGAGTAAAAGTTTCCTGTTTAAAAAGTGAGAAAAAGTAATTTTTTAACCAAAAATCCCCATATTTTATCATTTTTTTATAGTAAATTAGATGATATGATAAAATGATGGTATCTAAAGAAAGCCCTGTTTATCCTGAAAAAAACAATATATAATATGTGTGGGAGCATGAAATGAGAGAGAAGAAAATCACAGCTAAACAGTAACACTGGAAAACGTTAAAAGAGCCATTGTCCCGCAATATACTACGAGTAAAAACCCCTATTGTCCTTAAGGGGTTAAAAGAGAAGACCTCAGTATTAGTATACAGAGAAGACCTCAGTATTAGCATATCAAAGAAGATCTCAGTATTAGCATATCAGACCGGCCCCACCCATCACATCAGTTAAGATCCAAAATGCATGGCAGGCCTCACTGGCACAATGAGTATTACAAGCACAGACATGCAATATTTTTTTGAATATTTATTTTCCATAAGCAACATATTGATACAACCAATGGTAGCATCAGAAAGCAGTACC
The DNA here is from genome assembly GCF_027358695.1 of Spea bombifrons. Classification (NCBI taxonomy): domain Eukaryota; kingdom Metazoa; phylum Chordata; class Amphibia; order Anura; family Pelobatidae; genus Spea; species Spea bombifrons. Next base: position 2,861,961 of record NC_071087.1, on the reverse strand, counting down.
ATGACACAGCACAGGGCAACATGTACACAGTACAACCTCAGTGACCAAAAAGCTCAACAATACAGTCAAAGCTGTGTACAACTCCAAGTCCATGCATTGTAACCTCTCATAGGCGTTATCAGCATGGCTAATGTCCCACTAGGTGCAGTGAGGGGCTTGCACTAAAGCAATAGAGCAAGAGAAAAAGAAAAGGGGTGTGGGGTGTATACTGAGGGCCATTAGTAGCCGGAAGAGGGAGGAGGTTCTGCCATTTTACAGATCTCTGGTCTGACCTCACCTAGAGTATTGGGGACAGTTCTGGAGACACCATCTCTAGAAGGACACATTGGAGGGGGTTCAGAGGAGGGCAACTAGATAGTTTGAAAGCTACAAATGCTCAGGAAAGACTAAAGGATTTAAATTTGTCTTGCTTGGGGATACAAAAAGAGATGGTTTTGTCCATTTATTATATGGAGATATTGCAGATCCGTGTAGCTCTAATGGGCCAAATACCTTCAGATCCATTCACAGGCTGGTTATCGTCCATATTGACCTTAACAATGTCAGATACATGCCCCATTCTAAAACCCCTGTTTTAGTAAATGTCTCTTTGTGTTCATGCTCGGTTTCATCAAAATTATATAACATTTTGGAAAAAATATACAGCATAGAATTCCAGCGCTAGAAGCCAATATAGCAAAAATCTCAACGATGACGGAGTTTTTGCCTGTAAAGCTCAAATAAGCAGGAATAAAAGAGATCCAGACGATACAGAAAACCAGCATGCTGAAGGTGATGTATTTGGCTTCATGAAAACTGTCCGGTAATTTCCTGGCCAGGAAAGCGACAACGAAACTCACAGCGGCCAGGAAGCCCATGTACCCCAGAACAGTATAAAAGGCAACCACTGACCCCTCATTACACTGAATAATGATCTTTCCATGATAGGAGTGGTGGCTTTGACAGCAATGCAGACCATGATGGTCTTGGCCAAAAGAGAAGACACAGCTACCGAGTAGAGGATCCCAAAAGCTGTTTACCGCAGCATGCAGGTTACATTCTCAGGACGACCGAGGAACAGAAACACACAGAGAAAACTCAGGATGAGGCAGACAAGGAGCAGGAAGCTGAGGTTCTGATTATTAGCTCTGACAATGGGGGTGTCCTGGTATAAAATAAATATCCCCAAAATAACGGAGGCTATGACAGACATGAAAATTGAAATAGATCCAAATACTGACGCAACTGAATCCTCTTTGTAGGACAAGAATTCAATGGGTTTTGGAACGCATTTATCCTTCTTCTCATTTGGACATTGGTTTTCAGGACATTTTTCGCAAGATTCTCCATCTATAAGATATATCAAAATTATACTAATTTATAAAAAGTCAGTTATGGACCAAGTAATGCATGGATAATGAGTCCACTTCACCATAATATCCGTCAGTAACATGCTCTCTGTTGCAGATTTTCCTATTAGGAAGCTGAACCCATTTACATTCAGCTGTGACCGTTGCCTGGAACTGTCTGCCATCTAGGGGAGGTTTCCAGAGCCTGGCTTATCTTGTATTAGTGAATACTTGGGCCATTGAGTCTCGGCCAGCAACGTGTAGCCAGAGAGAGCTCCAGTTGGAAGAAAGGCTTTTATTTAATGATATTTTCTTTTCGGGATATTCGTTTTCTTACCCTAGGACTGTGCTTAAGATCCTTAAAAGTGACTTTCTTTGACCGTCAGATAACTGGATTTTGTCACAATTGTCAGTGTTAAACTTGCTGTTTTAATATGTTTTTATTACTGTAGGAAATATCTATATTTTAGAGTTGTTTCATACAATAGAGCAGAGAGGGAGGTTTGAGCCCATAAATGACCCTGACTTTCTAGTGCTTTTGCTGCATTTATTGAAGGTTCAATAATGTGATTTCTGACCTTCCATTAAAACACCAGGGACAAGGTTACAGGGAGTGCTGATCCCGGTCATTAAACCGCGGAAAAAGCTGATATGTACCTGTTGGGTTTTGAGATCGCTCCTTCCGAGCAGGAGACGCAGTCAAAGCAGCAGGTGTGCAAAAACAGTCTATAGCCAGGAGGACAATCTTCAGAACATCGAGAGCGAAGAATCTTAAAACCAAGAAATCAGAATTGGAGGAAATATCATTGCCCATTGCCCAATGTTCCACCCATCGTCCTGCCTTATGATCCTCCCATAAGCACACCTTATGCTTCTGTTGCACATTCTCCTTCATCATCCTGCCTTAATCAGAATACCTTCAGCCAATTATGTATAATAATATAATAATACCTTCATTCCAAGCAACGGAACACACCAGCCCAAAAGGGCTTAAGGCGACCACAACTCCACCAGACATGTAGGTCGGTACCCCTCTCCACCCCACACCTCCAGCACGTCAGATCACCCCCCAGTCCCATCCTGCTGAGTGCCACCGGAGTCCTATACCACATCGTCAGTATTTTATAAGCCGTCTCCTGGTATCGCGAGGCGATAGAACATTTGTGCGCTACAATGCAGACCGTCTCCCACTGACGATCTGAGAGAGTTTCACCAAGCTCAGTTTCCCACCTACCCATAAACGCTGGAGGTATCAATGAGTCCCTCTCGAGGAGCAGACGGTAAATGATAGAAATCCCTCCCCTAGGGAGGAAGGCTCGCCTTGCAAGTTGTTCGAAAGGAGTTAAGGCTCTAGACAGATGGTGCTTGCCATGGAGTGCCTTGACGTACCGCACCAACTGGGCATAGCGAAAGCACTGCATCAAAGCGCCTCGGGCCGTGGGGATCGCCCGCTCAAAAGGCAAGGGGGCTGAACCATTCCACGTCAGGGAGACGTTGGCGTCAGGAGACAACTCCAAGGAAGCAAGGTAACCCCCTTCCAGACCCGGGACAAAGTCGGGATTGCCAGCTATAGGGGTCAGCGGTGACGGATAGGAGGATACAGTGCCACTAATCCGCCTCCTACGCCATACCCCCCAATGCAGCCAGAAAGGGGGATCTGGGTATCAGCCTGCTCCACGGCTGGATGATACCGCCACTCGAGGAAGCATAACAAATGAGCGGCACAGTAATAGCCGAAGAAGTCAGGTAGGGAGAGGCCAGCCCTGTCCTTGGGACGCATAAGTGCGGTATAGCTGACTCGGGTGAGATCAGCCTGCAGTTGTTGTAGGAGACTTGGGAAGTTCACCCTGTAAGTCGACGAAAGGTCCCGTGGAAGCCACACTCCCAGGTATTTGATATGGTCTCGACACCATCTATACAGGAAGGAAACACCCACAGCCCGAGACTCCGCAGTGGACAAGGAAACATCCAGAACCTCAGATTTGTCCACATTAATCTTGAAATGGGAGAGGGAGCCGTAAACCCCCAACGCGTCATGGATGTGCGGAAGCGAGACAACCGGCTGAGAAACCGAGAAAAGCAGGTCGTCCGTGTAAGCGGACACCTTAAGCTCGCGGCCGGAGCAGGATAAGCCATGGATACTGGAATTATTCCGGATAGCCTGCAAGAAGGGCTCCAGAGAGATAGCGAAAAGCAGGGGTGACAAGGGGCACCCTTGGCGGGTGCCATTGTGAATGGGGAAGGAGGCTGTGAGGGGCCCATTCAGGCGAATACGTGCTGACGGGGCAGAATAAAGAGACATAATCCAATGGAGCCAGGATCGACCAAAGCCCATGACCCGGAGTGTCTGAAACATGAAGTCCCAGGCCACCCTGTCGAACGCCTTCTCCACGTCCGTAGACAGGAGAAGAATCTTCTGGCCCGTCGACTGGGCTAAGTGTATGGTATTGAGTGTTAATATACATTTTTATTCTTTTACACTCTACACTATTGTGGTTGTTTTTTTCCTTTTTGTTTTACATGAGCGCCTCCAAGTGGTTTTTGAGTTTACAATTTGCAACATTTGCAGAGTGTTGTCTTCGGGAAGCTGCTGTAAAAGACAATAGACGGGTAGTATCATTTGCATAATTATCTTGATTGACTGGCACACACTTTTTATGATATATTGGTTTTCTACACTTGTTTTTCCGCATGTGTTCAAAAATGTTGAATCTAAGGGAAAGGAAAGCCATTCAAGATCTTCAAACTGCCAATGCTTTTACCCCAGGGCTCGACAAATCCCAGGCGCCAGGTCGCCATGGCGACAGAGAATTTTGTCCTGGCGCCTAGGTTTTGTCAGCCTCTTACATCCAGAAAAAATTGTGGATGTAAGAGATTGAGTCACCACACGGGGGCGCTGCTGCTGTCTGCCCAGGAGTCTGGGCAGACAGCACAGCCACACAGAGCCCGCCCCCGAGCCTGAGATCACTCCCACGGAGTGATCCTGTAGGCTGAAAACACGCTTGCTGGAAAACCAGCAATCGTGTTTTCAGCTGCCACAGGCAGGGGGTTGTGTGTTGATTGGGCCCCCACACAAGTGTGGGGTCCTGACCCAACACCCCCCTGCTGCCTGATCGCTCCATGAGAGCGACAGTGCAGCGTTAACCCCTTCAATGCCGCGATCGCGGCATTTAGGGGTTAATTCCCGTTTTGTACGGGGCTCTGCTGCTGGTGGTCTGCCTGGAAGCCCAGGCAGACCAGCAACAGCAAAAACGAGCCCCCACAAGCCCTTTGATGATTCCTGTAAGCATGGAAGCCTACAGCAGTCATCAAAGAGACCCCCCCCCTGCAATGGCTGGTCTATAGACCAGCAATTGAGTCCCAGCTGCCAGAGGCAGCTTCAGGGACAGGGGAGAGGGTTCTTTGGTCTCCCCAACACCCCCCTGCTGCCTGATCGCTCCATGAGAGCGACAGTGCAGCATTAACCCCTTCAATGCCACAATTGTGTATGACACATTCGTGGCATTGCAGGGGTTAACATTTGCCCCCACAAGCTTGTGGGGACTATATAGCAGTCAATGCTGTGCTCCAATGGAACATCAGCATCGAAAGAGTTTAAAAAAAAAAAAAAATTAAAAAAAAAAAAAACAGCACTGACCTGAAAGTCCAGGGTGCACAGGTCAAACGCTGTGATTTTAGGAAGTGGGCTGATGATGATCAGATCACTCCTAACCAACTGTTAGTTTAAAAAAATCCTGGCTCCTAACTTTTTTACCTGGCGCCTAGATTCACAACAAATTTGTCAAGCCCTGTTTTACCCTACGCTCCGCCGATAAAGGCGGGGCGATTGTTATATTGAATACTTGTGACTACAATAAAGAATGTCTTAGACAACTTCAGGATACAACTACTTATAAAAAAACTAATATAAATAACAATAAGTGTAAAGTAAAGTGCAACTTATGAAAAGACCACTTTAAATTTCCACTCAAATAACAATAAACATAAAAGGTGTAAGCGCACGTGCCCCAATACACAATCTTAGGGTAAATCTGTATATATACTTGCATATAATATGGTTTATATTTTCAAAATCTTTTTATCAATCTCTTTTGTTTCCCTGCAACCCACACATCCTCCACATCTATAAAACCCATTTTGATTTTGAAAAAAGATTTTTTCTCTTCCTATGTTTGTTTTTACATAACTTTTAGTTGGTTGGTTTTGTATGCTCTGACCTCCCCTATAAAAAATATGTAAACCCAAATAATCAGATAATTCTTCATCTTGGTACAACAAAATGTTATACACGATTAATATATGGATAAATACATATTTTATTAATTCATATATATATATATATATATATTGTTTTGGATTTATTATTGAATTTTAATTGTTTCTGTTAGTATTTCCCTTTTTGCCCTTTTCCAAAATGGCTGCCGGATTTTGCCTTCCATAACAGCCTTTATAATGTGTGATGCCTTTACAATGTGTGATACCCATATTGTACCAATTGGAAGGGACACTCTAGAGGTTACACCAGGACCTAGGACCTAGCAGAAACCAGAGGTTGCACCGGAAGTGACGTACCGGAAACCAGAAGTGTCCTACCGGAAGTGACACACTGGGAGCCGGAAGTCTGTAAAATTGGCACCAAAACCAGTGTTAGGCACATTATAAATATGTAACCAGAGGATAAGGACAATACACTTGAAAAAGACATAGTTGAAACGTGTTGTGTTTTTAAATATACTTTTTATATTTGAGGAAATATAGGTTTTCATACCTAGTTCTCCTTATTTTAATAATAAAAGAATCCAGAAGGAAAAGAACTGCGTGGATCCTTTTACTGCCTGCAGTGGGTTCAGAAGGAAGGCATCCTTTCGTTTACACCCCAAGTGGGCACCCGGGGCTGTTTCTAAAGAGCCTGTTCACGGCTCTATCTCATGTGAGTTTACTCTATACCCCATTAAAATCATTACTGCATTTATGGGTTACACTATGATCTCTCTGTGTCTCAATTTACAGGGCTAAAAGAGAGGTCTAAACCACATCATATGCAATTATATATACAGATTTACCCTAAGATTGTGTATTGGGGCACCTTTATGTTTATTGTTACTTATAAAAAAACTGACTGGTAACCCAACTGGGGAATATAGCTTGCAGCTAGAGAACCTTTGCAAACAGGCATTAGAGGGAGATATTATTAATGAACATGAGTCAAAATTCATCACGGGTACGCAGGAGAGATTGCCCGTTTTCTACTGTCTGCCAAAAACACACAAAGGTTTAGATAGTCCTCCTGGCCCTCCGATTGTATCTGGAATAGGATCTTCAACATCAAATTTGTCACAATATGTTGACAAATTCTTGCAACCATTTGTACAAAAGACAATTTATCATTTAAAAGACACTACTCAAGCAATTAAACTAAGAGAGTTTTTCTTGGACCACAGAATATGTGTTAGCTACTTTAGATGTTAGTGCATTATACACGAGCATCCAACATGACTTAGGGATAGCAGCAGTGGAAAGACATCTCACAGGAACAAGTTAAATTCATCACAGAGGCCATTAGATTTATTCTAACACATAATTACTTTTATTTTGATGGTGATTATTATTTACAGCAAATTGGGATCGCCATGGGCACCAGGTTTGCGCCAAGTTACGTAAATGTATTTATGTCAGCGTGGGAGGAAGATACCATCACCCCCATTCTTGGCGCAAGCCTGGTGCTCTGGCGACATTATATAGACGATATTTTAATTTGGAAAGGGTCTATATCACAGAATTATTTGTTGAAAATTTAAATATGAATTCGCACAGTTTGGTATTCACGCCCACAATAAGCAAAGAGAAAATTGAATTTTTAGATTTGGAGATTAAGGCTATCCACTCTACACTAATATGTAATACATACAAAAAACCAACAGCAAAGAATAGTTATATTCGTTTTGACAGCTGTCATTTACCCAGATGGCTGATTAACGTACGTACAGGGCAGTTCAGAAGGATTAAACGGAATTGTACTTTGGCAGACAATTTTGAAGATGAGGCATCACTGTTGACCTCTCAATTTTTGGAAAAAGATTACCCTCCAGATCTATTAGAAAAATCTCTGGACAAAATTAGGAGTGCTGATAGGACATCTTTTTTTTTTGAGGTTCGTGATTGTGAGAAAAACAAGAAAGTAGCTCAAGAAGTGAAATCAATTTTGCCCTTTAACAGAGATTATAAAAAGGTGGAACAGATAATAAAGAGACACTGGTATTTATTAAAACAGGACAAAGCGATAGGAGGATCTATACCATCTCGCCCAAGAATAATTTACACTAAAGCACCAAATCTACGCATTATGGTGGCTCCATCTATTAAAAGGCCCCCACCGAACGAAGTAAGCCAGTCATGGCTCTCCAAAGGGTTTTTTCGATGGATGTGGGTCTTGTTCAAATTGGCTGTCTATTCAGGGTGAGAAAAAAACAGTTATGGTTAAGAGTACAGTCAATGATTTTAAGTGGGAAATTGGAGAATTAATCACTTGTAACACTAAAGGAGTTATATATATATTACAATGTAGTTGTCATAAACAATATGTAGGGGGTACAAAGAGATCATTGAAGACAAGAGTGGCAGAACAGGTCTATAATATCAAAAAAGGGAATTTAAAACATCCATTATCTGTTCATTTTGCGCACATCCACAATAAAAATCCGTTAAAACTGAGTTTTATAGGTCTAGAAAAAAAAAAAAAATCGAAAGAAACTGGCGAGGGGGCAGTTACCTTATTCAGATGTCGAGGGCAAAAACCAAAAAGATCTATGAATTCCAAAGTTTGGAACCATATGGCTTGAATTCAAGTATAGAACTTTTTGGTTTTATGTAGAAAGATGGGCTCCCTACCCGTGACCCACTCTGGAACAATCGGTACAGTGGCCCCCGGGAGGGATCCTATCATCTACTGATATTTTCATGAAAGGTTTCTTGTATCTTATTTTCATTTTTTATTTTGTATTTTTTATTTTCTATTTTATTTATCGTTTATATTTTTATTATTTATTTATTTATTTTTTATTATTTATTTATTTATTTTACTCTTTAGTTTCATGTAGATAAAGAGAACAAATGACCAAATAGCAATTAAATATGGAATCTCGAGTACTCTTTCCATGTTTTCTTTTTGTCTTTTAAGCATTTCCACCTTTTTTCTATTGTTGTCATGTGACTTTTATGGTCAGTATAAAAGAGAGGTCAGATACCTCTAAACTTACAGCTACTGAGGAAGGGGACTGCTCTAATAGCTACTATACCCCGAAACGCGTTTAGCTTGTGTTTAAACACACTACTACTATATTGGACACTGTTCAGACACTGGCCGCTAAGCCTGCGGCAATTGTGGAAGTTTGGGAGGCACTATTTGCACTTTTTGCCTATATGCTGATTGACTGCGGAATCCATGCGGAATCCATGAGTTGGTCTGTGTTTGCGATTTCGGCCGGAACGTCCTGCACACAGTTAACAACTGACTGATCATCTGACTGCTACGTCAGACGCCGGTGATTGCCAGTGCGCTCGCCTGTGTGAGAGGCTACTTTCCATCCAGAGCCATTTCTCCCAGTTGGAGCGTTGCACTGGGAAAAGATCTGCTAGCGACAAAAATCCAGTCTAACATCAGATGGTGAGCGGTACAGTGTACCATCTTTTTATGATCTGTTAAGAAAAAGAGCATCTGTTTTACCAAATAAGGCACCGGCCAGTGATTCTATAAAGACATAGTGCTTACTGCCTACCCCAAGGGATCCGCACCATACTGAATGTTTGAGGACATCTTTCTACAGATATTTTGTTATCAGCACGAGTTTTTGAAGTATTCAGTGCTGAAACATTGTTGATACAAATTCATGTTGCAGGACAATTACTACAAATTCTTTTTTAGTTAGATACATTTTTTTATAGGTTTTTCATTAAGCCTGAACCATGTACCAATATTGATCAGGAGTGTTATATTATTATATGTTTTACTATTTTTTGGTATTTTTTTCTGTCTATTATTTTTGTGGTAATCAAGCAACTGAGTCTAGCCACAAGGGCCATGTGGTTTTTCAGACTGACAGTTGTGATTTTATTAAAAGTGGTTTTTATGCGGTCACATATATTTCTAGATTTTTCTTATTTCCCTAAACTGCTATTTCCAAATGTCATTGTGGTTTACTGAGGACTGATACAATTGTTTTAGTATTTTTCCATATGTTGATTCCACTTGAGGTATAGGTGGTGTTTCAGTTAACCTCATTACCTTGATCGTGAGCTGCACTGTGTTGTGTGTTTTTATTGGTTAATAAAAGAATACCACAGGACTTGGATGAATGATGAATCATGCTTCACTATCTGGAAGTCTGATGAATGAATCTGGGTTTATCGGATGTCAGGAGAACGTTACCTACTGGAATGCATAGTGCCTACTCGAAGATATTTATTTCAGGATTTAGGCCCCCTAGTTCCAATAAAGAGTGACAGAAACCAATTCCCACAGACACACTTTAAAATCTTGTGGAAAGGCTTCTTAAAAGAGGATGGACAGGTGCCCACATACCTTTGGTCATATAATGTGTGTGAGTATATAATATATATATCTATATATACACACACAGTATCTCACAAAAGTGAGTACATCCCTAACATTTTTGTAAATATTTTATTATATTTTTTATGTGACAACACTGAGGAAAAGACTCTCTGTTACAATGTAAAGTAGTGAGTGGATTTTAAACTGTCTCTTTTACAGGAGCTTTACAGTATTAATGTCAGATACAGGGGACAGGGCATCAGATACCCACGAGTATTAATATCAGCAGCAGTAATAGGAATATCATATCTGACTACGCGACTATCCCAATACCCCTTCTAAACAACCCCCTCACCACACAGTTCCTGGAGAGCGGAGCTACACGTGGGCCCTTTTAGATAGCGCTGTCCCTTTAAATGTCAGTCAAGTAGCACACAGGTACCTCACAGGCCCCTGCCTGCAGCACAAGTGGTGTATGGGTTATGGCCACCTACTGGACCCTCTCTGTCAGACTCACCGGCAGCTTCATTCTCAGCAGACATGAGGAGCCTTCCCTCCAGCAGAGCTCAGCATGCGCAGGACACAGCACTCACTCTGCAGACACAGGGTACTCTGGGGTTTAAGGGACTGTGAAGCTGCAGTGGCCTCACCAGCTCCTCTCTGCTTAGGAGGACGCTCCAGCTTCCTCAACACAGTCTCTCACAGGGAGAGCACAAAAATCTAATCAGTCACTTTGGGCCTAGTCCTGAGCTCTGTCACCTTGGAGCTTCTTCCTTCCTGCTTCCCTCTCATACTCTGCCCTCCAGCCTCCCACATCCATCCATAAACACCCAGGCAATGCCTCACTGTCACCTGATTGGTGCAGCTGATCACAGGACCTGCATGTAGCTCCTCCATTTTGAGTTCTGGCAGTGGCTGAGGGGCCCATCAGCAGAAGCAGCAGTAAAAGTGAGTGAGAAAATGGCGGGAGCTGCATACATTGTACACAGTTGTGAGGGGTCTGAGATTTTACTTCAGGAAAAATAAATGCTGTTTAGGGCCCCAGATGTTTAAAACTCTTCCTAAGTTACCTGTATTCAGGACACCAGCAATTGAAGTGCTGTGAGTACTTTATTAGTATATAACTCTATGTATCAGTATATAATTCTCTAATGTATATAACTCTATGTATCAGTATATCATTCTCTAATCTAGATATCAGTATATAATTATCTAATGTATATAACTCTAAATATTAGGAATATAAATATATAATGTATAGAACTATATATATATATATATATATGTATATCAGTAAGCTTTAGCAGTATATAACTTTATATGTAAGTATGTATATAACTCTATATAACAGTGATATAATTCTATATCAGTATATAAATCAATATCTGAATATTACTATCTCAGGTATATAAAACTCTGATGTATATAACTCTATACCTGTATATTACTGTGGGAAGCACTATAATGTATATAAATCTATATCTGTATGTAAAGTAAATTTAGTATAGGTGATACCTTTATTGGCCGATAGCTTGTGAGGCTATCAGGGCCTCATATTATAGCTGATAATATATAAATGCTATAATATTCCTGAATGCATTTATAGGGTAATATGTGAAGTGGGGATGTGACCCGTTTGAACGTATAAATAAATACCGTATTTGTTTGATTATCAGAGCAAAAACTCCGAAAAAAAAGTATCCAGAGGATGCTATTTCACTGGGTTCTGCCGCCGGCGGTGCGGTGCTCCCCAACTACTTCACCTCCAACATTGGTGTCATCCTGCAATGTCAGCGGGACCTCCTGCCCCCATGCCTCAAGAGAGGCACCAGGTAGCCGGAACTAGGAAGTTCCCAGAAATTGACAGGAAGTGGTAGTTACATACATATAGTTAGACTGAAAAAAGACATCCGTCCATCAAGTTCAGCCTTTCCTATATCTGAAATTTTTTTGCTGTTGATCCAAAAGAACCCTGTTTGGCTCCTTTCGATTTTGCACTAACCAGGGAAAAAATTCCTTCTTGACCCCAAAATGGCATTCAGATTTCTCCTTGGATCAATACGCGGTTTCCCCATAATTAAAGATTTTATCCTCGAATATTATGTTTTTCCAAGTATTCATCCAGTTGCTGTTTAAACGTCTGTACAGACTCCGATAAAACTACCTCTGCAGGCAGAGAATTCCACATCCTTACCGTCCTTACTGTAAAAAACCCTTTCCTCTGCTTTAGACTAAATCTCCTTTCTTCCAGTCTAAACACGTGACCCAGCGTCCTAAGCATAGTCCTGTTTATGAACAGATTTCCACACAATGGTTTGTATTGGCCCTGAATATATTATCATATATATTATATATTATCATAATGCTATCATATCCCTTTCTTCATAACTATAGTGCTCCATTCCTTTTATTAATTTTGCAGCCCGCCTCTGAACCCTTTCTAGTGCTATGATATCCTGCTTTAGAAAAGGTGCCCAAAATTGCACAGCATATTCAAGGTGTGGCCTTACCATTGATTTATAAAGGGGCAAAATTATATTTTTATCCCGCAAATTGATGCCCCTTTTTATACATGACAATACCTTACTGGCTTTAGCGGCTGCTGACTGACATCGCACATTGTTGCCTAGTTTGTTGTCTATAACAATTCCCAAATCTTTCTCATTTGTCTTTATCCCTAATTCACTACCGTTTAGGATGTAGGTTGCTTGTGCATTCCCTACCCCGAAGTGCATAACTTTACATTTATCTACATTAAATTTCATCTGCCATTTGTGTGCCCCCCCAGTCTATCTAAATCCCTCTGCAGCACAGTAATATTACTTTACCTAGTTCAGTGTCATCTGCAAACACAGAAACATGATTTTCAACGCCTATTGCCTGGTCATTTATCATCACTGTCTGGAATAAGGAAAGTGTTTCTGCAGTGTGAGAGCAGCACTACCTTTACCTTACCGAGGCTTTTTAGTAGCGCACGTTCCATACAGCTTGTGACATTTCTACTATTTGTTGGTTTTATCAAGATTCCCATGTTAGATATTCCCACACAAACTATGCATCACTTTTGTTCCGAAAAAATAGGGCTTTTGTTTGAAACCAACGAAACATGCAAAAAATAATAATTTTGAGAACTTCGTCACAGTAGGTGCCTCAGCTAAACAATGACCGGATTAATGTTCGGGAACATTCCATTATTACACCCCACATAGATATTTTTTCATATTCTAGTGGGCTACATCCACCCTCAAATAGTACCCTATAGGGTAGCATTTTAAAATATCTGAATTGAGGGGTTTGAGAGTAATGAAAACTCAAGTCTTACAGGTATTTCCTAATCTTGCTTCACCTTTTGTGTCTGTACCTGTATATCTATAGGGTAACAAAACGGTCAATGTAGGAGAGAATGTGTGTACAAAATGGTTACAGAAAGGAAAAAAGTAACCATACCTACTGCAAGAAGTTACAAAGCAGGCTTTCAAGTCATTCTCAGTAGGATATATAGGTGAGAGCTTCGCCTATCCAGGTAGGACAAGAAATTACAAGCGTCCCAGAACCTCCCATTTATCTTCAGTGTTTTTTTCTGCCCTAACCTGGGTAGGTGAAGCTTCATCCCTTGTTTGTTTTTCTGAGGACTGTGTCTTATCTCAGTAGCTTCATCTCGTTAGCCTGCGATTGTTTGTTTCTTGGGGACCATTCCTTTCTTCCACATCAGAGTAGGATAGGATTCATGGGCAGATCCGTATTTACCTAACTCTAGCAGTCACAGGAAGGATCCATAACTTTGTTTCCGTGTAGCTCACTCGGCTGCCCTTGGACTGTGTTTTCCGTATATTGGAGATTCTGTAACACTATATGGCCATATTTTTCTTAGCAGAGCTTCACCCAGCAAACTTCCGGGCATGCCGGGCAGGTATGATTATACAGTAGGGTTGCCAATGTGGAAAAAAAATACACTTTCCCCAGCAAGCTTTTCTTCTAATTGAGGTAGAAGCTAAGTATCAAATGATGTGACCCTTGACCTTGAATCTCAAAAAAGTGTGTTTTTAATATTCTGGGTAAAAAAAATGTTATACAGTTAAATGCATTGTTTCTTTGGTATTAGTTTGGGCTTTGGGAACAGGAGTAAAAAATCTCACACTCAATGAAATACCTTGCCACTTGTTAATGTAAATGATGGTATAATAAAATATGTGATGTCATATAACTTTGAGGAAAACTTACAACTTACAAACGGTTACGGTGTTCTGTCAGCTCTTCCTGCCTGTTATGAAGCATGCCTGTTTCTGGACCTGAGTCTGTAAACTGAGACAAACATAACGGGTGCCCCACACCTTATAAAGGAAGCAGAGCTGAAGCAAAGAGCAGAACTGGAATCAAGGAATCAGAAGCACAGCGAGACTGGGGGAACTCTAGCGAGACTGGGGGAACTCTAGCGAGACTGGGGGAACTAAAAGGAAGCCGCTCCATAGCCTGGTTGGAGCCTGACACAATGAATTAGTGTCAGGCTCCATCATAGAGGCCCCGGCGGAAGTGGAGTGCAGTAGCGGAGGTTGTCTCTGCGCATCACACAGCCGTTCACCGGCTGCCAGAGAGGAGGATTCAGGTCCCCTGAAGTGGAGGGTTTTTAATTACAGGCACACATATTACACACACATATGCACTGCCCTTACAAACACATACACATACACTGCCATTACACCCTTTCTCCCCATCTCTTAACTTTTCCTCCATCCATTTTCCTTCATCCTTCTGCCTCCATCCTGTATCCTGCGGTGGGAGCGCAAGGTTTGCTCCCTCATCACTACGTGCCGGCTATTGCTGCCGAGCCTATGAGTTGTGGTCATATCCCCGTGCTCGGCATTATTTGCCGGCACGTAGGGAGCAGTAAAGCGAGGTCTGAAGTGTCTCTAATGTTTAACCGACTAGAGGGAGATTGCGATCTCCCAGCTAGTCTGCAGCCGCTGATTGGGCGGCTCTGCACCCCCCGCAGCTGCACCTGAGGTGAGTACTGATGTTGCCTCACCCTTCCTCTGCTCCTGCAAAACGGGACAGAGGAAGGGATAGGCGGGACAGTGGGACAGAGGCCCAAAATCGGGACTGTCCTGCGTACATCTGGAGACTTGGGGGCATGTTGTAAGTAATTTTGCTTATCCTAGTGCTTTTTCAGTGAAGTTACCATAAGAATCTGGTGGTTGACTCAGCATTAATGTGAATGGAGTTATAGGTCATCAATGTGAGTAGGCACGAATGTCATCCCAAGTTGGCTTGAGCTCTGGTCATACTAGCAAATAACTTCACATTAGTATAGATGAGTTTATCAGGCGACTATGTTTGGAAGGGTTACAATCCCTTTAATGTCACAGTATTTATTCCATGAAATAAAAGGATGTCTTAATAAAGTGTAGTATCAGACGGGATTCACTGCCCAACCAAGCTTTGATTTGACAAATTGTAAAAAAATGATCTGGAATATATTTTTTATATTAGATATTATTGTCCTTTAAAATATTTTCAACTATCGGTGTCACAGAGCTGTGTGGTCCAACCAACTACCTCCGCTGAATTGTGCTTCCTTAGCCTGTGACAACACACTTTCCCCAGTTTCCCAGTCACTAGCCAAGACTCAGTGTAGGGTATAAGCAATATGAAGACTGCTTTATTTTTCACACACAGTATGCAAATGATTAAGTGCAGAAGGAAACACAAAATAATTTAGGGATTTGTGTTCGGTTTACTTAATGTCTGACTGAGGGATGGGCATAAACATTATATTTACACTATGTCTACAGAGGTGCTGCTGAGTTTATCTCTGTGATTCCAAACATGTGGACGCCTCACCTTTCTTGCAACTGATAAAGGATAGAAGGGTTAAAATATCTTTCTTAGAAGTCCAGGACATTGGGGTATTGTGTGCAAAAATGTCTTTTGATGTCCAGAAAATTAATTCAAGTTTCTAAAATTGACCATTGACAGTTATAAGATAATAATACATATAATTCAGAATATGGTTCTTATAACTATTTGGTTAAACCTTTAATTCTACTTCCAAGTAAATATGTTTTTGTATTCAATTCCTGTCTAAAAAGAATTACATAGCATTTTGGAATAAATATACATCCTACAAGTCCGGCACATGAAGCCAGTATGGCAAAAATCTCTACGGCCACCATGTTCTTCCCTTTGGTGCTCAGATAGGCCGGGATCATCGCAATCCAAACGCTGCAGAACACCAGCATGCTGAAGGTGATGTACTTGGCCTCATTAAAACTGTCCGGTAATGTCCTGGCTAAAAAAGCTATAATAAAACTAACAGCTGCCAGAAGCCCCATATAACCCAGGACACAGTAGAAGGCGATAACCGAGCCCTCATTACACTGAACGATGATCTTTCCCTGATAAGAGCGCATGTCCAGCTCCTGGAATGGGGGGGAAATGGCCAACCAGGAAATATTAATGATAACTTGAATGGATGAGCAGAGCAGTACTATAGAATTGGAGACTTTCACACTGACCCAGTTTGCCCAGGAGCTGCCGGGTTTCACGGCTCTGAAAACAATATAGATCATGATTGTTTTGCTTAAAATACAAGACACGGCTAATGAGAAGAGGACTCCAAAAGCTGTTTGGCGCAGCATGCAGGTTACATCCTCAGGACGACCGAGGAACAGAAACACACAGAGGAGGCTCAGCATGATGGAGACCAAGAGGAGGAAGCTGAGGTTCTTGTTATTGGCTTTCACAATTGGGGTATCTCTGAAGTCAATGAAGATCAGTAATATTACAACAGTTACAAGACAAAACAGAATTGATGCAAAGGATAAAACTGCAGCAACTGCATCCAAATATGATAGAAACTCCACCGATTTTGGAATACATCGATCCCTTTTCTCATTAGACCATTTATCTCTTGGACAAACAATGCAGTTTTCACTGTCTGAAAAATAACGTAAAGTAACATTATGTCTCAATATGTAAATTAAACATAAAATATAATATAGTATATAGTTCCCTCCCACTGAGTGTATCCATATTAACTAATGTTAAATTACTTCTTTTTGTTTACATTTCTTAGATTTGAACTGAAAATAACAAACAAAAATAGCCCCAAATCGAATTGCCCCAATTTTTCTTTGCCTTGTTTTAGTTTCAGGAATCATATGCCTATCCCATGCGTGTTTCAAGTCACTTGCTGCACTAACCTCTACCACTTTTGCCAAGAATCTGGTCCACTCATCTCACATGGAAGTAAATATAACGGAGGAGCTCAAAGACCAAACAAGGAACAAAAACAAAACCCCACTATAAGTAGATTTCTTGAGTAAATGTACAGTTCCTAAACCCATTGAAAACAATGCATTTTGAGCCAGTACGGGCTTTGTCATTAAGGGGTTAAACTGTTACTACTTTTTATGTTTTTAATGGGGGTTATTTAGTGCACTGAGGCGCATTTGTGAAAGTGAACCAGCTGTGTGCAGAAGCATGGAGGTTGGAGCTTGTGTAAAAAGGTATTTCTCATAATATCTGTAAGGTGCTTGGTATCACAGCTGGTTGTGGGCTTCCAGATAGTTTTTCTGCTTCCCCCGGGTGGGGGAGGTTATGCCCAGGTCTTGTCAACCCACGCCTGCCTTGTTTGTCTATTATTTTGATCACTTATAGCTACACCTGCCGCTCCGTGTGGCTCTCAATACCCCCCCAACTCCACCCATGGGTGTAGGAACCCCCACTAACTCATGCAGGGGGGAAGCGATAATGAAGAAATCCCCCCCCAGGGAGGTAGTTAGTGTGAGAGGGCTTAGATGGTGTGAGAAGGGGGAGAGGGGGTAGATAGTGTGAGAGATGGGGAGAAAGTGGGGTTCTGATGCGGGAAAATGCTGCCCCCCGGATTTGTAGGGGTTCCTACGCCCATGACTCCACCCTCTACCTTACCAGGAGGAGGCTTTCATTCCTACACACATACTATGAGTAAATTATGTGTATGATTCTATATAATCTATTATACCAGATCTGTTGGATATCTCTCCCTCTGAGCACCGGACACAGTCGTAGCAGCAGATTTGTGTTCCAGGTTTCAGGACTTTTCGATATCCAGGCAAACAGTTCTCTGAACACTGAGACCTTGGAATCTACAAACAGAAAAAAAAATAGTTCCTGTTTGAGCCACTCTTATAAATTAATAAAGAATAAAGAAGCACAATCACAGAATAATAGATATATCTACAAAAATATTCTAAATAAAGATGTAATTCCTTTGTTTTGAAAAATACATTAGGAGTAGAACATGATTGGATGATTCTATAATTAGAAAATCATTCAACAAGATCAAAATAATTCATTGCCTTAACCCCTTAAGGACCGGGCTCATTTTTCGTTTTCTACCCTGTGGGACCGAGGCTGTTTTGACACTTTTGTGGTGCTTGTGTTCAGCTGTAATTTTCTCCTCACCCATTTAGTGTACCCACATAAGTTATATATTGTTTTTTTCAGGACAAGATGGGCTTTCTTCAGATACCATTATTTTGATCGTATCATCTTATTTACTATAAAAAAAATAAAAAAAACATGGTGAAAAATTGAAAAAAAAGACATTTTATGACTTTTACTCACCTAAAAAAGCAAGTAAAAAAACTAGCTAAATAGATTCTACTACTTGTCCTGAGTTTAGAGATACCCAATGTTTTTATGTTTTTTTGCTGTTTTTTGTACGTTATAGGGCAATAAGTACAAGCAGCGTTTTATGATTTCCAAATCTTTTTTAACAAATCTGGTCAGTCTGCCTCCATCTCCTCTTTGGAACATCTTTGAAGCCGGTTAACTCAATTTAACCCATTCAAACCATATATTTGTGAAAACTAGACACCCCAGGGTATTCCAAATGCTGTTATTTTAACCCTTTCCATGCACCAATTATACAACTACACTTTGTCAAACTTTGTAATAGTAATTTTTTTTATTTTTTTTTCCACACAAATTGTACTTTAGTTATAGATATACAGGTTCTGGTATATGTCACTGTCAAACAACACCCCAATGTGTGTTCAGGAACATCTCCTGAGTACAGCGATACCCGACATGCATGGGTTTGTCAGATTGTTTGGCTGGTAAAAGGCTACTTTTGGGGCATGCGTAATTCAGGTGGTCATTTGGTCATTCTGCCTCCATCTCCTCTTTGGAATATCTTTGAAGCCGGTTAACTCAATTTAACCCATTCAAACCATATATTTTGGAAAACTAGACACCCCAGGGTATTCCGAATGCTGTTATTTTAACCCTTTCCATGCACCAATTATAGAACTACACTTTGTCAAACTTTGTAATAGTAATTTTTTTCACACAAATTGTACTTTAGTTATAGATATACAGGTTCTGGTATATGTCACTGTCAAACAACCCCCCAATATGTGTTCAGGAACATCTCCTGAGTGCAGTGATACCCGACATGCATGGGTTTGTCGGGTTGATTCAGATTTAAAATGCCACATTTGGGAAGTGCGCTTTTTTTCTCCATTTTGGTCAGTCTGTACCTATGCCCTATCTGTGAGCTAGGCCACTCCAATTTACCCCATCAGCCATTTTTTTATATATTAGACACCCCTTGGGTATTTGAAGTGCTTTTATTTTAACTCTTTGAGATTTTTGAGAAATTTTAGCACTTGCTCAAAATAATAAACTTTATTTTTTTATTTTTTTAATACTTTTTTTATATTTTTTTTTTACACATTTTGCTGGTACTGGATGGTTCATCTAGTGACATCACTGCATAATTATTTTTAAATGTTAGCACATTTTTTTTTCATTTTTTTTTTTTTTTTTGAATATTGTTGGTTGAAATAATGGTCGAATTCTCCTCAGAAAGAGTTTCCTTTAATTAGATCATGCGCATAATCGAGACAAGGCACACAACACACAAAAGTCGAAGCGTTGTCTAATTACACATTAAGATTACATGGTTTATATAGCATCTTATCTACTTCTAATAGCATGCTTCTTTCTGATTGGTTACTTTTCAAGCAGGTTACACCTCTTTAAGCTGCATAATTAAGAATGGCCTAGACTTGACCCTTTGCACATATATATATATAGAACAACATAGAGTAGGCGTGTTGGCGGGAACTCACCCATATATCATAGACTAGACATTCCCTGCTTTCTTATGTCTTTGTCAGGAATAATATTTACGATAACATAAGCATTTTTCTAACAAATATTTTACTAATCACATAGTGATTAGAAAGCTGGGCTCCATTGACTTGCATGGTTGAATGCAGTACCTGTATTCAACCAGCAAGTGGAGCCAGTTCTCTAGAGGGTCTGGAGACCATCTAGCAAACTTTTTCTTGTTTGTTTTTTTTACAGAGCGGCGGCCATCTTACTTGATGGCGAAGATCACCGGCAGCTGCGGCTGTGACCGCTCTCCGGAGCGGTCACAGCCCACCTAAAGGTAAGTGTTTGGTGTCGCTGGATGCCTCCTGATCGAGGCATTCCAGCGACACCATTTAAGTTTAGGAGGCGATCGTTGATCGCCTCCTAAACGCTTTTAAAACGGGCGTCCGCCGCCATACAATGTATGGCGGCTGTTGACGCCCCGGGGAGGGGCCAGACATGGCCCCCGATGCCGATCTCGGCCTTGCTGAATGCCTCGACATCGAGGCATTGCAGCAAGGCCGTTTAAGCGAAGAAAGTGATCCTTGATCACTTTCTAAGCTTATTAACTTTTTGACGGTTCAGGACCGTCAAAGGTCATTTAGTGACCTTCTTGTCATGACGGTCCTGAACCGGCAAAGGTCGCGAAGGGGTTAATTCACAAGCCCCTGGTATTCCCTATTCTAATACATTTATGCAATAACCGTGCAAACAGCAGCATTTGAAAGTGTTCTCCAAGGACAGTATAATAAGTGCACATGCAGTGGACATTGTCCATGCGGTGGCACCACATAAAGTGCAATCATAAACCTGAAGGTGCCACGAAGATGTGGACGAAGAAGAAAATGCATGAGTGAGAGAGTGAGTGAATGTGGTCCCAGAAATGTTGCGTTTTGCATTGTTTTCGGGGGAGGGTCTGGCCTCATTTTCTCATTAAAGCTTCATTAAAGCTCGCTGCTGTGTTTTTTTAGGACTGTATATACTGACAGCTTGGATCCATGCAGGCTTTTCCTAGAGACTAGAGGTTTGCAGGATCCAGTCTATGATTCCTATGTGGTCTGCATCAGGCATAGGTGCTGGGCATTAAAACCTGGAGCCTGGCGATCAGAGACTGTTGTGGAAAGAAGAATTTCCTCTATGCTCCCAGGGCAAGGAGATCCCCTAAAAAAGACCTGAGGTATCCCTGAGGTAAGGGAGGAAATACTTGCCTGGACATTTGTGTGTTGTCTGGGGGAGGTTTTCCAGAGCCTGGCTAAGCGAGGTCTGGCTGGGAGGTCTGGTTAGTGGGTGTTTAGGATGGTCAGTCTTAAGTGTAACGTTTATGGCCCTCAGGCTACAGGGTTTTTCACAAGTTAGAACCATTACACCGTCAAAGTGGTTTTGTTTTACCATCTTTAGGATGTATGGTGCTGGTGAGTTTATATTATTTCTGTTGACTTATTTTTAATATACTCTATGTCTGTAAAGTTTATAGAAATGTAGCTTAATTTTAATGTAGGAAAACAAAAACAATAATCCTCCCCCCTTACCTGGTTGTCTTTGTTCCTCCATATTGCTAAATGCGAGTCAATGATTAGCTGCTGACCATCTGGAGCCCACTCAGTGAAGTTACCCACATAATTTTTAAATGCAGACTTATTTGATAAAAACACCCAGTTTGTAATTAAGTAATGGTATGCAAATTCTCCATGTTCATCGTAAAATGTGCGGCCCAACTGAGATGCAATTTTTATCCTTTTTATATAGTGATGCAACTGTTAAAAATGATTTAGAACAAAACAAGAGGACATTCACAGTCACAATGTAGGAGAGTTTTCTTCTACGTCATTAATCAAGAAAATAAAAATACCTCCCATTTTACAACAGAACCCACCCAAACACTCGACTAAAATAGACCAATACCTGACCTCTATTATTCATCTACTAGAACTTCATATCATTAACTAGCATCAACCCTTCATCAGTCTACAGCACATCGTTGGAACCAACAGCACCAGGGTCACCATGAAGGCACAATTTAGAAGAAAATATTGTTCTTTGGTAAATAACAATGTTGGATTTTGCATGTGAGCTGCAATTAGTGTTAGAATGGCGATATAACTTAAGCGGTAGCAAGTAACAATTATATAAAATATACAACAATATACAACATAAAGGCTTCTAATACGTTGCAATCATTTGCAAGGAACTCCTAGACATTAAATGCTGTTTCACTTCTCTTTAATGCTGCATGTGTAATACCCTAAGCCTTTTCATGCCCTTTTTCAATTTGAAAATTGCCCCTCTTCGTGTACCATGTGTGTGATAATATTAAATACTAATAAATGTTAAAATAGGTACCAAACAAGGTACTTTCGCTAGAGATGCAATTTTAAAAAACCCTCTCTGTCCCAAGATGAAGTTTAAAAACTGCAAACAATATAATGTAATATTTAAGATAGGATTTTGCTGTCTAATAAAATGACCAAAATCTCTGTATATTCTCAAGGGATGCTGCTGATCATAAAGCAAGATTTTCCCTTCAGTGACACCTAACTTGTGGAAGGAATATGTAAAACTACAAAACAGTGGGTTTTGCTTTTAACTTTTTGATGTTCATCATTTAGTATGGATAATACTATACATGTAAAAGTCACATCACAGCAAAGACCTCTGTCCATATACACCAATCAGCCATAACATTATGACCACTGACAGGTGAAGTGAATAACACTGATAATCTTGTTATCATGGCGCTTGTAAGTGGGTGGGATGTATTAGACAGCAAGGTCCAATGAAGCAAAAACAGTGAACAGACTACAGGGTCATGGACAGCCAAGGCTCGTTGATGCACGTGTGGGGTGAAGGCTGCTCCGTGTGGTCAAATCCCTACTGTAGCTCAAATTGCTGAAAAAGTTATTGTTGGTTCTAATAGAAAAGTGTCAGAACACACAGAGCACTAAAGTTTGTTGAATATGGGGCTGTGTAGCTGCAGACCAGTCAGGGTGCCCATGCTGAGGGGTCATTTACCTGGAGAAAACATATCACCAGGATGCATCCATTGAGGCCCCATCTTACAGACCTAAAGGATCTGTTGCTAACGTCTTGGTGCCAGATACAACAGCAGACCTTCAGTGTAGTGGAGTCCATGCCTCGACCCGTCAGGACCTACACAATATTAGGCAGGCGGTCATAATGTTATGGCTGATCTATATATATACTCGCTGACCGCTTTATTATTTAAAACTGCCTTCATGTCATTCTTTGGACAATGAATAGTGGGAGGGTGAATGCTGAAGGTTTGGTGAAAGTAGATTCCAGAGATATGGGGCAGCCCTATTTTTATGAAGATAGCTTTGCTATCACCGGGCTGGCTGAGAATAATAGGAATTTTAGTTCACAGCTAGCATCTGCAGCTTTACTGTTGCTGCACTTCCCATGACGCTCAGTCAGCATCATGGAAGTAGTATGTCTGGCTGAGCCTCATGGGAATTCAAGTGTTGGTTATTTTTAATATGCATGACTGTGCTGACAAAAATAAAGCGTGTTTTAAGTGAGCGCGACATTCTAAAGTGTGATTGCTTGTATTGGTTCCACGAGATTTTTTTTAAAGAAAAGTTCCCCTCTTTCACATTTTGAAATGTTGGGAGGTATGAGGTGTAAAGGCTGACCAGAATTCATATTCTTAAATAAAGCCTTAGAAATTCTTCCTGTATGTCCGTCAGCGTCTGACACGTGAAGCAGTCTGTATTTCATACGTACCTGGTGTTTATAGATGTTTTGGATTGTATTTCGTTTTGCGTTCTCGTTATAAAATAAGTGCATGTCATGTAAAGCTTTAACTAAAGCACTCACTGAAATAAACACCCGAGGAGAAACACCAGCCGTCAGATGATTTTTAACAAATAATTTACGTTTCCCACTGCAGTTACACAGAGATATTTTATAGATCTCTTCATAAAGCCTATTTTTTTCAGAATTTTCTGATAAACATTTATAATACAATATCCATATATCTTCGAGAAGCTTGTCTGCTGGACGGTTTGAAGGATGGATATTATCAAAGAAACTTCCGGTATCCGGTAGCGCTAGAGGATGCGGTTCTATGACCAGACTGCCATTCAGGGGTTCTACAAAGTAATCTGTGAGATAATCATTGGAAGCCCAGGCAGGAGGAAGGATTAATGTTATATCTTTATGTTTGAGACACGGAGTGAAAATGTGAATAATTCTGGTGCTGAAAGAGCCGCAGAGTATAATAATCCGAGCCGATGACATTAAAACAGTTTCTGACATCATTTTAATATTTTCAGATAGTTCTTGTGATAAACTAATTTTTATAGTGAAGGAAATACAAATTCCATAACTGGTCAGATACGCTCTCAGAGCCTGACTCTCTGTCTCTCCGGTGTCATCATCAACCGTGAGAATTCCCACCCAGGTCCATCCGAAATGTTTTAGAATCTTCAATATAATTTTATTATAGACAAGATAATTTTGAACAGAGCGGAAGAAATGCGGATAAACACGTCTATCACTCAGTGCATAGTCTGTCGCTCCATAACTGATCTACAAAATGGAAGAGAAAAGTGTAAACATTCTGCGGTAAAGGTTTCTAATAACAGCTTGGAGTCAGACATGGTTGTGATCTCACCATGAAACTGAATGCTAATGTCAGACAATACATGGAAGACCATTCAGGTTACTCACCTGTGCGTATCCATACACCCCTAGTAACTGTGCTATGGGAATGGTAGTAGTAGAATGGTGATCGCCAATAAATCCAGCCACGTTGTTAGAATTCGCACAAGAGTAATTAGGGACGGTCATGCCGCGGCCAGACAAAATCTGAAGAATGCTTTTCACAGCTTTTCTTTTATCTAAACAGGAATCATATATATGATAACCCAGGGTAATATTTGGTAAAACGTTTGGGTCGTTGTTCAATGTTTCAATGGCGAAAAGAAAGACCAGTAAATTGATGTAATCCATGAGGCTTGGCCTGTAAAGGTAGAAGAATTAGATTAAAGCAGAAGAACATAGTCAGAGGTCTGCCAGATAAAAACACTTATTAAGACTTTGTAGGAATACCATGTTACCATCAACTGACAAAGGTTCTAGATTTAAACAAATGGCAAAACAGGTCATGGGTCAGTAGAGAGTACTAGTGTGAGTGCCGTAATTACCTTCACATATTTATTTAATGTAGGGCATGTCATGCCCTGCACCTTTGTGAGAAAGATTTCTGTTTCAAGCCCTGCCTGAGATGGTTGCAAATGTCTGAATACAGTGGACAGTGGTGGTCATGGCTGAGTCTGGTCCCACCCAGTACAACATGTGGCACCTCTTTGCAGATTGAAAATGTCTATTTATTTGTTTTTTAAAAAAGATACATCTACAAGATATAGAAAATTCACCTTATACACTTCTTCTGAAGAGAAAAATCGTATGAAATATAGGAATCCTTGGGAGGTACATAGTATAGTCCCTCTATTTCTGTCTGTTCCCTCCTCAAACTCTCAATCTCTTTTTTTTTGCGCATCCTAATGTGTTTTAATTTTCTTGCTAATTCTACATAGTGTCAGTCCTAATGTTTCATGAAATGGAATAAATGCAAATCCTTTGTGAAAGTAAAAAGTAAGAGTTGGTTTAATAAAATAAAAAAGTCAATATTTTGGTTAACCCTTGTCATGCATTTATCATGTTCTCAAAAGGGGATGTCAGCTCCTTAGTGTAAAACACAATGACCTCTGTTTTACAGATACGTATTTTCTCCAATATCCTCATAATCTTTTTTTAAATCTATATGGGTAGATTTACAAAAAGATATTAACTCTCCCAATCAAGCCAATAGCATAAAATTCATAATATTGCAAGAAAAAATAACACATCTTACACTGTGTAAAGTTAATTTCACAAAACAGCCTAATAAAAAGTAAAAATAAAAAGTCATAAATATGTATATATTTACCTCAAAATAGCACTCAAAAATGTAACGTATGAAAACAGCTGGAGAGCAACTGGATTTACTGCTTAACATAGTCACTTCCCTTAGTAGTTTTGGGCTCTCTATAAAATGAATTTGTTCTGCAGATATTATTTTTATGGTTAGTTTTGGGAACTTACATGACACAGACTATTTGGGGAGAAAAATGATCCTGTCCAGAAAAAGAAAAATTCCTCATATGACTATTCACTGTGAGAACTCCTCCAATTATAAGGTCCCCATCTTTAAAATACTCATAGTCTTCAAATGGTTCGATGACTTGCAGATGACAGGCCGGTGCTGGGCTCCGGATCTCAGATCTGCAGGGCGTCACACACAGGAGCAACAAACAAACGACACATTTCAATGGAAGAGACCCAGCGATCAGCATCATGCAGCCCAGTAACCTGCCGAGTGCCAGAGAGTGTCTGCCGGGTTCGGTGGAATCGAGCACCGTGTGGGTCAGTGGCATCTGCTGCATCTGATATCATTGTAATGAACCTGAACATCTCGGCTCTTTTTATACAGTGCGGTCTCATTCATTGCAATGGAGTCTCAATATAGATGCAGGACTTTGTGTTTTGGGATCGCAATTCTATGTTGGTTTTAAATTATAAGAAAACCGCAGAGCGCCGGTAATTGTCTGCATGGACAGAAATATACAAACGCAGACTTTAATCAAATGTCTTTAGAGTATTAGTTAGTTTTAGAAGGAAGTTTCATTCATCGGCAGTTTTATGCCCTTTAATAATATTTATCGGTTTCTCAGATGTAAATGTTATTCAGCACTTTTAATTTATCATTGATTTTTCTGCATATGTCATGTTTTTTTTTAAATTTAATTCACGGAGGTGATTGGATATGATTTTATTCTATTTGAATTTTAAACAATATGATTTAATACAGAAATGCACAATTTGTGTTAATGTCCCTTTTGTATTCTAGTTGTATTCATATTATCCAGCTCTGACATCCACCATTAGCATAGTTTTTTTTTTTATAAAATGTCCGTCACTTCCTTTAATCCCCAGGAAGTAATAACCCACTTCCTGGACTCTCCCTGCATTATATCAGAAGACTGAGCACAAGCCTATAGCGCTAGAGGTTGTTTACTTTGTGAAGCTGTTTCCAGAACTATCTTTGGTCAAAACATCAAACAGCCATCACATACAGCACTTCAGACGTGTCTTTCAATTAAGACTCAAGTTTGCAATGTAAGCGAATTGATAACTTGAGTTGCTATAAGAATTTAGCAGTTAGGATAGTGTTCTGGGTCTTCTCCAGATAAGTGAACCTGGAGCCTTTGTACAACTTCTCTGGAAAAAAGACTCACTTGAGATGGCAGTGAATCATAACTGTGCTATGGGAATGGTAGCACCTGATTGGTGATCACTAATAAATCCATCCACCTTATTATCATTCACACAAGAGTAATTAGGGATGTTGTGGCCAGACAAAATCAGTTTTTGGAAACACCTCATATGCCTGGTATTTTCATTTATTTTGGCACTTACAGAGTTAAATATGAATGACTCGCATTGCTGTTTCTGGGGGAGTTGCGCCCCAATAGCGTCCAGAAAAATAGAAACTGCTCAACAAAAGTATATATTTTTTGAAAGATGACATCCCAAAGTATTTTACTTGGGGCATTTTAACACTTTTTATTTAACCATTTTAGTGCCAGTCCGTCCTAAACATTGCAGTAACATTTATTTTTTTCATTTTTAACAAACCCATTCTATCCAAACACAGTATTTCAGTATGTTTTACCCTGGTTACATAAAATTACTGAAACAACTCGTGATTTGTCTTCAGAAACACCCCTCGAGTACAGGAATACCCCATATACATTATTATTATTATTATACTTTATTTATAAAGCGCCAACAGATTCTGCAGCGCTGTACAAGGTAAAAAATTTACAGATAACGTCAAGTACAAAATGACAAGCAATTGATTGGAGCAGGAACTTACATTCTAGGTGGATAAGGGGTGAGGAACAGGAGGTGAGGACTGCGTGGTAGTGAATGATGTTATTGTGGGGCGAGATAAGGGTTGTAAGTGAGTGAAAGAGAAGTTTTGATGTTTATGTCAGTGGTAGACTTCCCTGAAGAGAAAAGGCTTTAGGGAGCATTTGCAGGAGGGTAGAGTTGGTAGCACGGGGAAGAGAGTTCCAGAGGGTTGGTGCTGCGCAAGTCCTGTAGGCGGGTATGGGAGGAGGTGATGAGTGAAGATGCAAGGAGCAGGTCATTGTTGGATCTTAGAGGGCGGGCTGGTGTATATTTGCTTCTGAGGGAGGATAGGTAGAGGGGAGCGGTGTTAGTGAGAGCTTTGTAGGATAGAGTGAGTATTTTGAATTTAATTCTGCTATAGATGGGGAGCCAGTGGTGGGACTCGCAGAGAGGTGCGACAGATGCAGAGCGTCGGGTGAGATAGATTAGCCTGGCAGATGCATTGAGCACAGATTGAAGAGGGGATAGTCGGGAGAGAGGGAGGCTGGTAAGTAGGTTGTTGCAATAGTCTAGACGGGAGATTACAACAAAGTGGGTTAGTTGTTTGTGGTGCTGACAGTCAGGAGAGGACGAATTTTGGAAATGTTACACAGTTGGAAGTGGCAAGATGTAGAGAGTGATTTGATGTGAGGGATGAAAGATTGTTTAGAGTCTAGGGTCACGCAGAGGCAGCGGACGTGTGGTGATGGAGAGATCACCATCAACAGTGATAGAAAGGTCAGAGAGGGGAATAGAGTTAGAGGGAGGAATTAGAAGGAGCTCAGTCTTAGACATATTTATTTTGAGGTGGTGAGAGGCCATCCAGGAAGAGATGCCAGATAGGCAGCTGCTGATATGGGAGAGGACAGATGCAGAGAAATTAGAGGTGGAGAGATAGATTTGTGTGTCGTCAGCATAGAGGTGGTATTTGAATCCATAGCTGTCGAGTTTTCCAAGTGAGGAAGTATAGATGGAGAATAGTAGAGGACCCAGGACAGAGCCCTGAGGTACTCCAGCAGACAGAGGCATAGAGGAGCCGCCAGCAAAAGACACAGAGGAGGACCTGTTGGAAAGATATGAGTTAATCCAGGAGAGAGCAGTGTCACGGACACCAAGAGAGCTGAGAGTCTGTAGGAGGAGGGGGTGGTCAACTGTGTTGAAAGCAGCAGAGAGGTCAAGTAAGATTAAGATAGAGTAGTGGTTTCTAGCAAATAGAAGGTCATTTGTGACTTTGGTGAGAGCAGTTTCGGTCGAGTGCTGTGGGTAGAAACCGGATTGCAGGGGGTCGGGCAGAGAGTTTGAGGACAGAAAGTGGGTTAGACGGTCGTAGATTAGTTTTTCTAAGAGTTTGGATGTTATTGGAAGTAGTGATATGGGGCAGTAGTTAGCAGGGGAATTTGGATCAAGGCAGGGTTTCTTGAGGATGGGAGTGGCCTGTGCATGTTTGAATGGGGATGGGAATATACATGTGTAGGGCATGTCTTTTTGGCACTGCGGGTTCAAAATCGGAAAATGCGAATGATAGTTTTTATGGGTACGTAGACTTCCCATATTTCATTTTAACCACCTAAAACTATACATTTCCTAAAACTAGACGGCTCAGGGAATCTAGTTAGGGGCATATTGGACTGTCCCATGCAGCCGATTCCACATTTAGTCTAACACAAATGTATTTTTCTGAACGGATGTGTGAAAGAGCAAAATAGGTCTCAGTAACACCCCCTGAGTACAGCGATACCCCACACGCATACATAAGTCATGATTCTCAGATATTGTGGAGTCAAAACTGGAATGAGCGCAGTTCAATTTCTAGACTTTTGAAAAAATCAGATTACTTGAAAGCGACGAGTTTAGGCCGCTGACATCGATCAGGGAGACCGTTCAATAATCAGTGGCTTAAATGTCACTGACAAGTGATCAGTTAATAATTATGTATTTTTTATTAATTTGTGTTTTTTTTTTTTCATAATGACCCTAGATCAGGGCTTGACAAATTTGTTGTGAATCTAGGCGCCAGCTAAAAAAGTTAGGAGCCAGGATTTTTTTTAAAAGTAACAGTTGGTCAGGAGTGATCTGATCATCATCAGCCCACTTAGTAAAATCACAGCATTTGACCTAGAAGCACCCTGGACTTTCAGGTCAGTGCTGTTTTTTTTTAAAAAAAATATTTTTATTTATTTATTTATTTTTTTTACTCTTTCAATGCTGATGTTCCATCATCACATCAAACGGGCGATTGGGCATTCCCTTCCGGGTTGCGTCCCTGCGGGGATATCCTGCCCTCCGATGAGGCACAGAGACGCTGCGATCTCTATGCAGGTCTGTGAGGATCACAGTGTGATCGGTGCAGAGGGGATCGCGGGGAGGGGAGTGAGAAACCATCTCTCACACTCCCCCTTTTGTCCTGAAATGGAAAAGCTGAAAAAAAAAAAGTTAATTCATTTAAAAAATAATATTAAATTAATATTTGTAAAAACTTAATAAAGAATATATATATATAAAATTGAAAAAAAAAAGAAAAAAAAAATAATATTAAATAAATCATTAAAATAATAATATAAATAATAATAAAAAAAATTATAATGTGAGCTGTGATGTCATTGTGACATCACTGGCATGTTCAGGAGGTCCCTAGGAGGACCTCTAACCATTTCGGTGTAAATATTATATATAAAAAATAAAAAAAATTTAAAAAAATTAAAATTAAAAAAATAAAAAAAAATATATAAAAAAAGATAATAAAAAAATTATTAAAAAACCTTACTTCCCATTGCCCTAGCATACCATCTACCCAGTATAACCCTCCTGCCCCCGTTCACAACCCCCAAATCCGTTAAGCCATAGGCATAAAAATTATACAAAATTGTACACCTTATAGTATGCTCCCTGGTGCTGGGAAAGTCTGGAAAATCTATATAAATTAGGTATTTCTGAAATCAGGACACCTGAATTAATAAACTTGGAGGGGATTTCCTATCACTTTACCTAATTCAGAGGGAAAATGTAAAAAAAAATAGTTTATTTTTCTAATCTTCGCTAGTTTTTACTAAATTTCTCATTCTAAATTTTCAGCTAATCATCCAACTATGGTATCAAACGAAAGCTCTATCTCTCCTTGAAAAAACAATATATAGTTTATATGGGTACACTATTCACAGGAAAAGAGAATCATCGCTAAACCGACATACCCCAAAAATGGCAAAATTGCTTTGGGCTTTGAGGTACCAAAAACCAAAAATTGAAGGGGTTAAATACACTTGTATTATTATTATTATTATTATTATTATTATTATTTATTGTTTTGTATAGCGCCATCAAATGCTGTAGCACTGTACAATGGGTAAACAAGTAACGTGTAATATAACAAATTGACTAACAGAGACAACAGGTGAGGAGGGCCCTGCTCAAACGAGCTTACAGTCTAGAGGGGTTTACATTTTATACACAGTTATTACTAGCACAATTTTTATATTTTTGGCTCTGTTTGCCACTGCATTGGATTTGTAATGAAACAATCGTGACCTAATTGAAGTGCAGACTTACAGCTTTAAAACAAAAATATTGTATGAAACATTTAGGAATTGCAACCATTTTCATACACAGTCCTCTTATTTCAGCTTCTTATTTCAGGGTCTCAAATGTAATGGGACAAGTCAACACAATCAATAATAAAATGTTTTTTTTAGGATTTAATATTTCCTTCTTTGTGATATGTTGATAGGCCTTTCTCGCAACTGTCTTCAGCTGCTTGTTTTTGGGTCTTTCTGCCTTAAGTTTTGTCTTTAGCCAGTGAAATACATGTTTGATCGGGGTGAGATCAGGTGATTGACTCTGCCATTAATCCCTTAATGACAATTGATGGCCCTGGCACGTCACCCGAAAACGAAGGGTTAATAACAATTGACGTGCCAGGACCGTCATGACTTTAAACGGGTGCAGAAAGCGAGCTAGGTTCGCTTTCTGCGCCCAAACATCGACGTCGAGGCATTACAGAAATCCAAAAAATCATCAAGGATCTGCAGCCAATGCTAGCAGAGGATGAGGTGTTAAAAGAAATTTTCCCTGAACCCCCATCTTGGCCTTCAGACAACCAGCGAATCTCAAACAAAAGCTGGTGAGTAGCAAACTACATACTGAAACTACACACACAGATAATGGACGCAAACCATGCAACAAAGTTAGATGCAAACTTTGCCAACACATCTGTACCAGCAACACAGCCACCCACAACAACAAGACACACAATATTACAGGATCAACAACAAGACACACAATATTACAGGATCAACAACAAGACACACAATATTACAGGATTGTACTCATGCACTTCACAGAATGTTGTATAAATGATTCAATGCACCAAATGTACAATAGGGTGTTACATCGGTGAGACCGGCCAGCGACGGAATGAAAGGATGAATCTGCACAGATACTCCATCAACCATCATGATGAAGAAAACTTTTGCACCCCAGTTGGGCGCCACTTTACCCAAACCGGTCACTCCATACATGACCTTAAAATCAAAACACTGAGAGGTCATTTCAAAAACACCCAAGAAAGAAAGACATTTGAAGCCAAAATGATACATTTTTATGATTGTAAAAACAGAGGACTTAATATGGATTTGAGCTTCTTAGCACACTATCAAAACTTCCTACAACATGTGTTTTTTTCTTCTCTCTCTCCTACATGCTCACCCCTGCTCCCCCCCTTTGCCTTATCTGTGCAGTATATGCCACTATTTACTATTTACGATCCTCTTAGTTTTTTGTCTGCAAATTCTCTACCTTGTTGTTTTAACCCCTGTTTTAACCCTGTATTAGAACATGTACTGGTCAGTTTTAAACTGTGTTTTTCACTTGCTTGGTCAGAAATGCTTTTGACTCGATAAAGGGAGGACTCCCGAAAGCTCGTCTATTATTTTAAATACTGTTAGTCCAATAAAAAAGGTATTACAAGATTCTGCAACATTCTGTTTTTTGCGTTCCTATATGACTAATATAAGAAATATATTTCTTATAAGAAAGAAAAAGCTTCTCACCTGGTTGGCTTCGTTCTTCCAGGTTATTAGACCGGGATTGATGTTAAGCTGCTGATCAGCCGGAGCCCACGGATCAAAGACACCGACCACTTTAAAGGATTTAACTTCTTCCTTATTTCCAATCCAGTTCCGAATTATGTGTAGGGTAACATACTCTCCATTTTCATCAAAATATAGATGAGAGGATTGGTCCTCGGCTTTCAGATTTCTTATGTAATGGTGCAACTTTTATGAAAAATACAAAAGTACTAAAATATCATCAGCTGTTTTACATTTTCTGAATAAGCAAATTGTTGTCACGTCTACCACAAGCCAGAGCACTCACCGCGGAAGTTCTTCTCCTGGAGGAGTGCGCAGAGACGCAACCCCCAGGTATTCGATGATCCCAACAGTGAGGAGGCCCCGGAGTAGGTAGATATGGAGAGGTAGATAGTCTCTGGGTACAGCTGGAGAGATCTCCACCAAAGTAATGTAGGAGGAGGGCAAAACAAACGCAGAGTCAGACGAGCCAGGGGTCATACACAGGACGGGTAGTCAGCCAGAAGGTGGGTCAGATCCAAAGCGGGTAGTCAGACGATCCAGGTCATACACGTAGAGGAACAAACACAGCCAAATCGTAGAGCAAAGGGTAGTCAGGACAAGCCAAAGGGTCAGATAATTCATAGAACGCACAGTAGCAATAACCAGCAAAAGACCACACCAGGGTACCGGTAACAGGGCTTCCGGATTTTTAAATTTGGCGCCAGTAGACACCACGCCCCCAACGCTGACGTCACACGCGCCCCCTACCTGCCAAAACGCGGCAGCTGCAGCTAAACCTAGCTGCAGTTACGCGCGTGTCCAGCAGAGGGAGCACGACTGCAACGCCGAGCACCCGGCCGACGCTTCCTCCTGACCTCGCCACGAGGTAAGTGTAGCGGCGAGCCGGGAGCCGAGCGGACGGACGCAGGACGACGGGGGACAGCGGATCCACGGGAGCGGGTGACAATTGTAATGTATCCTTCAACATATGTGCCTGCCATTGACACGCCATGACAAGAAATCTCTCTCATTCCACAGGTTTTATCTCCCAGTCCTTTGTTTTATCTCTTCCCCACCCAGCTCACTCTCTTTTGTCTCTCTCTTTTCCTCCCCTCACTCCCTCTATCTGCCCATTCTCATCAAAGCAATGGAAGCAAGAAGGGATAGTTCAGAACAGAGGGGGCAGGGAGGATCAGTGAGAAGTTGGAGGGGCAGGTCAGAGCAGAAGGGACTCTAGGTGAAGTGGATCAGCAGGGAAGGCACGAAGGAGCTGGGAGGATCAGCGGGGAGCCAGAGAGGATGAGTCAGAGCAGAGAGAGCAGGAACGGCAGGTCAGAGCAGAGGCAAATGGGAGGACAGGTCAAAGCAAAGAGGCCCTGGAATAAATCAGAGTAAAAATTGCATGAAAGGGCTGGAAGGGTCAGAGGAGAGCTGGAGACAGCAGGGTTAGGCAGACGGGAACAGAGGGCAGAAGAGGATACTAGTCCTAATGGGAATGTAAAAGCTAATTGTGCCATCTGATTGGCCCTTAAACTCTTGCCCAGATTGACCAAAAATTCCCACTGTAACAAGGCTATTATTAGGGCTGCAACTAACGATTATTTTAAAAATCGATTAGTTGGCCGATTATTTTTTCGATTAATCGATTAATCGGATAAAAAAAATGAATGTAAATTTTTCATTTATTTAAAATAATTTAATAAACAAATGATGTTAAATACAAACAGCAGAATAACTTTGATAATACATTTCTAGTCTTTATTTCCCAACCAGCCCCCCAATATATGCACATTTGAGCCCAGGCTTGCTACGCTGCCCCCCCACATATGCCACTCCACGCTGCCTCCCACATATGCCACTCCACGCTGCCTCCCACATATGCCACTCCACGCTGCCTCCCACATATACCACTCCACGCTGCCTCCCACATCTGCCACTCCACTCTACCCCCCACATGCCACTGTGCCTGATACGCCTTATACCCCCCGAAACACCACTCCATCCTCCCCAGACATGCCACCCTGCCCTCCCCACATCTGCCACGCCATGCTGCCTCCCACATCTGCCACTCCACAATGCCTCCCACATATGCCACGCTGCCTCCCACATCTGCCACTCCACGCTGCCTCCCACATCTGCCACTGTGCCTGATGCGCCTTATATCCCCTGATACCCCACTCCATCCTCACCAGACATGCCACCCTGCCTCCCAGACATGCCACTTCTCTACCCCCAGATATGCCACTCTACCCCCAGATATGCCTTATACACCCTGATACACCACTCCGTCCTCCCCAGACATGCCACACTGCCCTCCCCACATATGCCTTATATACTGTATATGCCTTATACCCCCAGATATGTCACTTCACTGCCCCCAGGATTTAGATTCCCCTAATTTAACCCTAAACTCCCCATTAACCATAACTGCCCCTAAATTAACCCTTAACACCCCCTTAACCACAGCATCCCCTAAATTAACCCTAAAGACCCCATCAACCACAGCATCCCCTAAATTAACCCTAAACACACCATTAACCACAACTGCCTCAAATTAACCCCAAACACCCCATTAACCACAGCTGCTCCTAAATTAACCCTAAACACCCTATTAACATAACTGCCCCTAAATTAACCCTAAAAGACCCAATTAACCATAACTGCCCCTAAATTAACCCTAAACACCCCACTAACCATAACTGCCCCTAAATTAACCCCCACCTCCCCTAACTTTCAGTAGCCCAAATATATATATATATATATTACATACATATACACACACACACACACACATATATATATATATATATATATATATATATATATATATATATATATATATATATATACACACACACACATACACATATATATATATATATATATATATATATAATGTATATACACATATACTTACAGTTAGAAGAGTGTCACAGCCATGTGGTTCTGGCCTGGAGAAGGAAGGGGCGGGGCCAGTTGTCACAGTGATTACAGGGAGGGGGAGTAAGTAGGAGCTGCTGCTGTGAGACGGTGAGTCAGACTAAACGGATTGTATAATGAGGGGGATTTTTCAGAGCGTTTGCTCTGAAAAAACCCTCATTTTATAATCGATAATAATCGATTCAACTAATCGATAATGAAATTCGTTGGCAACGAATTTCATTATCGATTATTATCGATTTTATCGATTAGTTGTTGCAGCCCTAGCTATTATATATATATTATTACGTAAATAGCAGAACTGTTCCCACTGCTAGATTTATTGCTAACTACACGGCTACCGCTGATGCCCCTGAATCACTCTCTTTTCATGACTCCTGACTTACCCGATGTTTGTAATTAGTTATTTTGATTTCATTTCCATAAACTTTTTTTTCCTGAAATATGTTCATATTGTGTAGGGCTTTGGCCATCACAAGCACTGCATTATTCACTCGAGAAGCATCCCCGTTGCTGATGACGTTAACAATGTCTTCCAAGCGTTCTCTCCCAGTACAGTTACGAAGTGACATCCCAAAATGAATTTCATAATACTGGTTTTTATAGGGATCTGGAGACAAGCATTCAAACGCTGTTATCCACAAATCTTCCAGTAACTTGTCATCTGGGTAGTTCTTTGGGTGAAATTTCTCAAGGAAGAATGAAAGTTTTGGAACATGGTCGCTGTAATACGGTTTCAGTGTCAGAGTCCCGTTAAATACATCAGAGAAAGACTGGAACAGAAATGTGTTTGAAGACCACCTTGTGCCAAGAATTACAGATTTATTGATTAACAAATGTTTTGTTTGCTTAATAATAAACATAAAAGCTTCAGAAAAGGAACCACAAAATACGATAACTTGAGATGTTGAGCTTTTTATTGTTTTGGAAGCGTATTCAAAAGTTTGATCCATGTTTTGAAAATAATGCATTTTTATTTCATATTCAGCACAAATTCCATCGTCTTTCATATACTTTGTCAGTACTTGGCTTTCGTTGTCTCCACTTTCATCATCTGTGGTTAAAATGCCGACCCAGTTCCAGCCAAAGTGTTTCAGCAGCTTGGATAAAATATAATAACTGACATGGTCATTTTGAACTGTTCGGAAAAACGTTGGATAAACTCGTCTGTCGCTGAGCACGGAATGCGTTGCGCCATAACTGATCTACATGAAAACAAATGGATTATAACAGATGCTACAACCACCCTCTCGGACATTGAAGACCAAGACCTAGTTAAACAAAGACTTTTACCCTTATGGACGAAGACGTCTTACATCTTTTTTACTCTGAATGAGTGAATCCTTTACAGCACTTTTGTTCAAATGTAATTCCCCTCTTTCACATTTACTTTATGCAAACACAATATACATTATTTATTACAGGACAAGCAGGGCTTTGTTTTGAAACCATATTAATACATAACACCGTTTATTGGTGTCTAAAGGAGCTTCTGCTGCAAGAAGAGCCTGACTGGCCCTGTGTAATGCATGTTTAAATCAGTTCGATTTCTACAAGAATTATTAAATAACTAAAATAAAATTGATTTTAGCCGAATGACAGGAAGTGGTAGGCCTACTGTGCCATTACTGACAATACTGTAGGAATGGGGTCTGCTTGTGTTTCTATGAAAACCTCTGCTACAGGAAAGGGACTTAATGCACCAAGTAGGCCCCAACATCCGCAGGTGCAGTTTCATGACAACGCAGGAGCTTCCGGAAGCTTCTAGCCTGGAATTTGTACAATGACTGTTGAAAACTGACTGGAAAAACAGAGAGACAAGAAATTTCCCAGTATGCATAGACAGGATCCATCACACGCCACATAATACAGACGCTCGCTAAACAAGAGGGTACTTAAATGCCATGAGAACGTCCCAGGAGTGAGCCTAGGGCTGATGGTTCTGAGTGCAGGGTTCCTTCCTTCATCCTGCTCTCCCTCTCACACTGTTTTTCCCTCTCACTATAAGCTAGCCCAGTGCAATGTAGAATTAAATGGATGAGGAAACTGAAGAAATCACACTGATTTAAATATGCATGATACAGGGCATTCTTTCAACAGAAGCTCACTAGATTCCCATTCCTCTTGTATAGTTACAACTTTCCTCCAAACATTCCTTCCAACTCTACCTTTAGTAAATAAACCCAATTGAGCTTTTTATTGTAGTTTTTTTGCATAACCCTTGGGTCGAAAATGTCACCTTCCCCTCCTCTTTCTCTCTCACCATGTCCTTCTCTCTTATCCCCTCCTTCTCTTCCCCTATTTCCATCCATAGTGGAGTTCGCTTGTTCATGTCCCTCTTGCGTCACTTCTTCAGCCTTCACTCCACTTGCACTCCTACTATCGCAGGGTCTTGTCAACAGCCCTTGACCATCTCTGGTCTCTTGAAGCAGTGGGTAACTGTCTACTTGTAAATCAAGGTAACTAACATCAAAGATATTAAACAATTGTACTAACGGTGCATATTCTGCTCACCTGTGCGTACCCATACATGCTTAGGATTTGTGCCATGGGTATGGTGGTGTCAGAAAGTTCATCCCCAATAAACCCAGCCAGGGTCCCTCGTTTAGTACAGGAGTAATTAGGGACGGTCTTTCCTGGTCCGGATAAAATCTGAAGGACACTTTTTACTGTCTTTTTTTCACTGGAACATGAATCAAATAAATGATATCCTAGAGTGATATTTGGTAAAATTCCCGGATCACTGTTGACCTCCTCAATGGCAAACATAAAGGTCAAAAGATTTTTATAGAAATGTGGAATAGGACTGTGGAAATAGTACAAATGTGCATTATTATAGATTATTTTAAATGATTTGGATTGCAGTTGTAGGAATGTACCGTATGTGCTCGATTATAAGACGACCCTGATTATAAGACGACCCCCAAAATCTGAATATTAACTTAGGAAAAAAAGAAAAAGCCTGAATATAAGACGACCCTAAAAGAAAAAAGTTTTACCAGTAAATGTTAATTCATGTAAACTATTTTTTTTAATAAAAGCTATGATTGAGAAAAAAATTTTTTTTGTTTTTATTTCCTTGTATTTTCCAACCTGTCCCCCAGTTACGCACATCGGCCCCCAGGCTTGCCACACCAATATGGCACTGTGGCCCATGATATGCCTTTTAACCCTCTATATGCCACTGTGCCCCATGGTATGCCTTTTGACCTCCTATGTGCCACTCTGCCTCCAGAAATGCCTTATACCCCTATATCCCATTCTTGGTTAAAAGGCATATTATGGGGCAGAGTGGCATATAGGGAGGTATAAGGCATTTCAGGAGGCAGAGTGCACTATGAAATGCCCCCTTAACGCCACTCTGCCTCCTGAAATGCCTTATACCTCCCTATATGCCACTCTGCCCCATAATATGCCTTTTAACCCCCTAAGTGCCAGAGTGGCATATAGGGGTATAAGGCATTCCAGAAATGCCCCCATTTAAAACACACACACACACACACTTACTTACCGGTGCTTCCGATTTCCTGCTGTATTGCCGGGGCAGCGGATTGACGTCTCCTTTCGCTGCAGCCGGAAGGAGATGGAGTTGGCAGCGGGGGTTTGTCTGCGTCCGTCGCATATACCTTCCTCGGCTGTCAGAGATCACAGTTCCCCGCACCGGTGCCGCACCGGTGCGGGGAACTGTGATCTCTGACAGCCGGGGAAGGTATGCGCGACGGACGCAGACATCCCCCGCTGCTAGCCACACCTCCTTCTGGCTGCAGCGGACGTTGTCTACGCGGATCGCGTAGACGTCAACCCGCTGCCCCGGCAATACAGCAGGAAGCACCGGTAAGTGTGTGTATGATGGGGGGGGGACAGGAGGATCCAGGTCCCCTGCAGCGGTGCGGGGGATCTGGATCTTAGTCTCATAATCAGACCTCTATTTGAGGTCTGATTTGAAGACGACCCCGATTAGAAGATGAGGGATATTTTTCAGAGCATTTGCTCCGAAAAAAACCTCGTCTTATAATCGAGCAAATACGGTACTTACTTTGTTAGAAATACTGTAAAGATATTCAAAACAAACCAAAAAAACTAAGAAGAACCCATTCAACATATATGGAGACTTTGTGGAAAGTAACGTGATGCTTAGACTCTAAACCGATTGTAGTGAGGTGATCACTAGCCCCGCTGGTAGGTTTTTCACCTGCAACAGCCGCTACTCCCCTGAGGTTGAGCTTCAGTGAACTCAAATGGCTGCAGGATTCATCCATACAAAGTCTTTCATTTACTTCTAACGCTCCCTGAGGCAACTAAAGCTCTGGCTCACATACTCGTCACCCGCATCTTACCTACTGCAGTCATAGCTGGTCTCCACAATACATGTTTTGCTCCTTTACAATTAATCATGATTCCGACCGCTAGGAAATCTTCCTCGCTTCTCGCTCTATTAACACATCTTACATAGTAGTAGAGCAAGCCCACACCGCTAAGCCCACACTGATATGCATAAAAAATAAAGAGAAAAGGTCATAGAAGTTCCGATCCTTTTCCTGGTGCGTAAGTAGACCGCTGTGTCTAGTGAACGTGCATGCACATTTCTACCCCCCCCTTGCAGCATTCAAATCAAGAAATGCTAGGACTATCTAGACAAACAATGATGCATCACAGGAAAAGTACAAACAAATTAGTAATTCTGTGGTCTCTTCCACAAAGAAGAACTTTACAGGTTATACAGAGAGGTTTCTGCTTGTATGGAATAAACTCATCTCCTTACTTTGCTAAGTCACTTTATGTACCGTATTTGCCTGATTATAAGACGAAGTTTTTTCCAGAGCAAATGCTCTGAAAAATACCCCTCGTCTTATAATCGGGGTCGTCTTATAAATCAGACCTCAAATAGGTCTGACTATGAGACTAAGATCCAGATCCCCTGCAGCGATGCAGGGGACCTGGATCTTCCTCCTGTGTTATCCCCCCCCCCCAACTTACTGGTGCTTCTGAGTCCCGGGTGCTTAGTCCAGGCAGCGCGTAGAGCTCTACGCGATTCACGTAGACAACTTCCGCTCAAGCGCGTAGAGCTCTACATGCTGCCCGGACTAAGTACCGGGGACTCAGAAGCACCGGTAAGTTTGGAGGAGGGAGAAGGAGGGAGTGTTAAATGGAGGGGCATAAGGAATTTCTGGAGGCAGAGTGCTCTGTGAAATGCCTTTTAACCCCCTTAATGCCACTCTGCCTCCAGAAATGCCTTTTAACCCTCTATGCGCCACTCTGCCTCCTGAAATGCCTTATACCTCCCTATATGCCACTCTGCCCCATAATATGCCTTTTAACCCCCTAAATGAGTGGCATATAGGGGTATAAGGCAATTGTAGAGTGGCACATAGGGGGGTCGAAAGGCATATCATGGGGCACAGTGGCATATAGAGGGTTAAAAGGTGTATCATGGGGCACAGTGGCATTTAGAGGGTATAAGGCATTTCTGGGGCAGAGTGGCAAGCCTGGGGGCAGATGTGCATAACTGGGGGGGGCAGGTTGAAAAAAAAGGAAATAAAAAAAAACAACATTTTTCTCAATCATAGCTTTTATTAACAAACAATTGTTCACATAGTTTACATGAATTAACATTTACTGGTAAAACTTTTTTCCTATAGGGTCGTCTTATATTCAGGCTTTTTCTTTTTTTCATTAATTAATATTCAGATTTTGGGGGGTCGTCTTATAATCGAGCAAATACGGTATTTAAATGTTTCTTTCTCCTCTCCCATCATGTTTAGTATGCAAAGCATTCCCTGTTTTAATCATCCTATCTACTCTGAAATATTGAATATGTTTTAGGAGATGAGAACTGTAGCCAATACTGTAGGTGAGTTCTGTCCAGAGATCTGTGGCAGAAGCTCCTTCCCTCTTCCTGCTACCAACGCCTCTGGCTTTACAACCCAGCCCCCTTCTTGCATTTTCTGATGCTTTATTGCATTGTCTGCTCTCTTGTGGTGTTTGTGACAGAACAGTGTGCATAATGCTATAATC
This sequence comes from Spea bombifrons, assembly GCF_027358695.1. NCBI lineage: Eukaryota > Metazoa > Chordata > Amphibia > Anura > Pelobatidae > Spea > Spea bombifrons. The sequence continues at coordinate 2,819,968 of NC_071087.1, read as the reverse complement.
TACTATATGCTGCTTCCAGATATTTAATAATCCTCTCCTTTAGCACGGTTTCCCTTATCTTGGCATCTGCCGATTTAAGACTTACTGGCCTGTAGTTCGCTGAATCTTCGCTGCTATGGTTTTTGTGAAGTGGTATTACAGTTAGTAACTTCCAGTCTTCTGGAACTACTCATGCCGCTAGTGACTAGTTAAACATGACTGCCAGCATCATGTAAGGGCATCGAGCCATATGGATTTGTCTGTTTTTATACCTTTCTTGGTAAAAATTGAACATATAACATGATGTCATGAACTGTAAGCGAGAACCATAACTATATGGAGCAGCCAGCCCTGTTTACCCCAAACCTTATCAAAATTTATGGAGAACACATACATATAGGTTGCTTGTTTCTAAAATATTTGCTCTTTTGGGTAGTAGACAGTTAACCAAAACACAAATAAACATAAAACCATGAAAAAGCATATTCATTTCTACTTTTGCACGCCTATAAAACTGTATCACCAAAAATAAAGCATGTAGCGTTTTGGGGCATAAACTGGGTTGGAAAATGTCAGGAACAGTTTAATAGACTTTAGGTTTTTGTTAGACTTTTAAATAAAATACAATACATTCTTGTTATAAAATCTCTATTTTAATCTGTTTCTTTGTATTTCTATATATTTTAGAGACACTGCAGCTTTCAGTGTGTAACGAGCCTGAAGAAAAGACCAACATTGGCTTCAAAGCTTGGACTTTATTTCTACTCAGCATATAAAATGTATCACCTTCACTCCACCTGACTTCTGTATTGTAAAGTTTTTCTACTTACTCCATGCAAGCCGTCAGAGTTATGATTCCATCTTCACGAAACGCATTAAGTTATTTACTCTGAACACTCCTCCAATAATAATGTCTCCATCTTGAACATATTCGTAGTCCTCGATACATCTTATCATTTCCAGATGACAGGCTGGAGGTGAGCTCTGGGTGGCAGATCTACACGGAGTCACACACAGGAATATCACAAACTGTAACCCTTTCCATGCAGGAGAAAGTGCTGGAGATCTCAACATTTCCTCTCCACGCGACACAATGTTCCACAATGTAACACACAGAGACCTCGAGCGTCCATAGCACTCAGCAGTATAAAGCCCCACGCAGGGTGATGCCATCGGCTGCATGCGTGAACTAATGTAATGCAAGTGAAACATCTCTCCTTTTATACACTTCAGTCTAATGCAAGTCAATGGAGTCTGAAATTAGCCGCTTCGGAGGTTTGAGGCCAGAGCCGTGACTTGTTATTAAAATATATAAATTACACATGTAATTAAACTGAAAGTAAATGTCATTTTAAAATAGTTGGCCACAAAAATATCTAAGCTTTGCCTTAACATGCAATGCAACTGAAATGCTTTGAAAGTATTACACAATCACCTAGATCTTCTGTTTTATGTACCAGTTAAAATATTACAAATATACGGGTTTGTTTTGTTTTCTTTTTTAAATAGGAATACAGATGGCAGTCCCTCTCTGGATGTCTTCAGCAGAAGCACAGGCTTATTATTTCCAATAATTGTTAAAATGCAGTATAATAACTAAAATAAACCCTATACCAAAGACTTTGTATATTTCTTTTGCCCAGCTACACAAAGTAGTTCCACAGGTATTGGGACCACACATGGTCACTTTGTTCAATGCTCTGGCCACGGGTACCCCGCTAGATCCTCAATCGAGTGTTGCACATATTCCAGTTATTCCCAAACCAGGCAAGGATCTGAACTCTGCAGCAGCTATCGGCCAATCTGCCTAATCAATACCGACCTCAAGATCCTTGCTTCCCGGCTCCAGCCATCTCTTACACATTTCATACATAAGGATCAGGTGGGCTTTGTGCCCGGGAGGGAGGCCAGGGACAACACCATTAAGGTACTAAAATCGCCCAAATGAAGCCCAAAATCGCAAATCCCACTTTCTTTTTATCTCCGTGGACGTTGAAAAAGCCCTTGGCAGGGGTTCTCTTTAAGGTTTTTAAGAAATTAGGATTGGGTCCTAGATTTGCCGTTTTTGCGACCCTGATTATAAGATGACCCCCCAAAATCTGAACATTAATTTAGGAAAAAAGAAAAAGCCTGAATATAAGACGACCCTATAGGAAAAAAGTTTTACCAGTAAATGTTAATTCATGTAAACTAGTTTTTTAAATAAAAGCTATGATTGAGAACAATATTTTTTTTGTTTTGTATTTTCCAACCTGCCACGCAGTTATGCACATCTGCCCCCAGGCTTGCCCCAGAAATGCCTTATACCCCCTATATTCCACTGCTCTCCATGATATGCTTTTTAACCCTCTAAATGCCACTGTGCCCTATGATATGCCTTTTAACCCTCTATATGCCACTGTGCCCCATGATATGCCTTTTGACCCCCTATGTGCCACCCTGCCTCCAGAAATGCCTTATACCCCTATATGCCACTCTGGTATTTAGGGGGTTAAAAGGCATATTATGAGGCAGAGTGGCATATAGGGAGGTATAAGGCCGCCTGGATTGACCTCGGATTACTTTGCCTGTTTGCTGCCTGCATCGACCTCGGACTGTGACCTGTTTATGCTATTGGAACTCTCCTGCTGTTGTTCCACTATTCGTCCTACGACTACCCGTCCTGATAGCTCTCCATTCTGCAAACGGGACCCGTCTCTTGTCAGATTGCTACACCGTCCGGGCAGCGGGTAGACGTCTATGCGATTCGCGTAGGCAATTTCCGCTGCAGCCAGAAGGAGGTTCGGTAAGCAGCGGGGGTTGTCTGCGTCCATTGAGCATAAATCCTCTGTCAGAGAGAATTCAGCGCAGCAGGGGGGGTCAGAGGCACCGGTAAGATTGGGGGGGGGTGTTACCAGACAGGAGGATCCAGGTCCCCAGCAGCGCTGCGGGGGATCTGGATCTTAGTCTTATAGTCAGACCTATATTTGAGGTCTGATTATAAAACGAGGGGTATTTTTCAGAGCATTTGCTCTGAAAAAAGCCTTGTCTTATAATTGAGCAAATACGGTATTATGTAATGGAAGTATTTTGGGTAAAGAAAGCGAGGAGTATGCACATACTTACCCTTGGGGATGTTTCTTGTTGCAGTCACTCATGGATTAGTTTAGTTGGAGCCTGTTTGGTCCTGTATCTCGCACACCTCTCCTGCTGAATCCAGTTCAGGGTGCACTTTCGTGATTCTCCGATGCGAGCGATTATTTCACGACCAGTATCTACACTCTCCCCGAGCTTGACCGTGCCTCATTTATTAAAAAGGGACTACGTACGATGTGCGGCATTGATGGGCGTGCAGTTGCAAGACATCATGTCTTGCAACTACACAGGCATGTCATCACGTTACGTGGCGCAGGTCGAGACGCGGACGTTACCCGACACAAACAGAATGGGATTACAGATAGAAGACGCAAGGACATAAGACCGCAATGGAATTTTGGATTTTACTTATTTTATTCTTTTTAACTTTTTTCCTCCTGAAGAAGCCCTTATGAGGGCAAAACACGTTGAGGGTTGTTTTGTATAGAGATTTGTTAAAATTTTCTATGTCAGGAATTTATGTATTTAACAAAAGTTCCATGGCATATGTATATTATTTATAGTCCCTATACCCTGTGTATCCTGGGGATTGAAGGACTACGGAAAACCAAGAATCCTTCTGGGAACACATAGGAATCCTTTGGGAATCGTTGGTTCTTCATACCCTCCCTGAGCGCTGTTTTGCACATGTTGTATGTGAACAAACACTCCGAGTTCAACCATTTACTTACCTCTTTATTTTTACCTAAAAGATTACACTATTGGTATCTCTCTTTGCACATTGTTTAGAGATTGCAAGACAAGATATTGAGACGTGCACCAAATATTTGATACCTTTGTGAGTGTGATGAACACTTAATATACATTTTTATTCTTTTACACTCTACACTATTGTGGTTGTTTTTTTCCCTTTTTGTTTTACATGAGCGCCTCCAAGTTTACAATCTGCAACATTTGGAGAGTGTTGTCTTTGGGAAGCTGCTGTAAAAGACAATAGAGGGGTAGTATCATTTGCATAATTATCTTGATTGACTGGCACACACTTTTTATGGTATATTGGTTTTCTACACTTGTTTTTCCGCATGTGTTCAATAATGTTGAATCTAAGGGAAAGGAAAGCCATTCAAGAACTTCAAACTGCCAATGCTTTTACCCTACGCTCCGCCGATAAAGGCGAGGCGATTGTTATATTGAATACTTGTGACTACAATAAAGAATGTCTTAGACAACTTCAGGATACAACTACTTATAAAAAAAACTAATATAAATAACAATAAGTGTAAAGTAAAGTGCAACTTATAACACACCTCGTGAAAAGACCACTTTAAATTTCCACTCAAATAATACAAATAACAATAAACATAAAAGGTGTAAGCGCACGTGCCCCAATACACAATCTTAGGGTAAATCTGTATATATACTTGCATATAATATGGTTTATATTTTCAAAATCTTGTTATCAATCTCTTTTGTTTCCATGCAACCCACACATCCTCCACATCTATAAAACCCATTTTGATTTTGAAAAAAGATTTTTTTCTCTTCCTATGTTTCTTTTTACATAACTTTTAGTTAGCTGGTTTTGTATGCTCTGACCTCCCCTATAAAAAATTATTTTTGGTTTTAAACCCAAATAATCAGATAATTCTTCATCTTGGTTCAACAAAATGTTATACACGATTAATATATGGATTAATACATATGTTATTAATTCATATATATATATATATATATATATATATATATATATTGTTTTGGATTTATTATTGAATTTTAATTGTTTCTGTTAGCATTTCCCTTTTTGCCCTTTTCCAAAATGGCTGCCGGATTTTGCCTTCCATAAGAGCCTTTATAATGTGTGATGCCTTTACAATGTGTGATGCCTTTACAATGTGTGATGCCCATATTGGACCAATTGGAAGGGACACTCAGGAGGTTACACCAGGACCTAGGACCTAGCAGAAACCAGAGGTTGCACCGGAAGTGCCGTTCCAGAAACCGGAAGTGTCCTACCGGAAGTGACACACTGGGAACTGGAAGTCTGTGAAATTGGCGCCAAAACCAGTGTTAGGCACATTATAAATATGTAACCAGAGGATAAGGACAATACACTTGAAAAAGACATATAGTCGAAACGCGTTGTGTTTTTAAATATACTTTTTATATTTGGGGAAATATAGGTTTTCATACCTAGTTCTCCTTATTTTAATAATAAAAGAATCCAGAAGGAAAAGAACTGTGTGGATCCTTTACTGCCTGGAGTGGGTTCAGAAGGAAGGCAATCCTTTCATTTACACCCCAAATGGGCACCCGGAGCTGTTTCTATAGAGCCTGTTCACGGCTCTATCTCATGTGAGTTTACTCTATACCCCATTAAAATCATTACTGCATTTATGGGTTACACTATGATCTCTCTGTGTCTCATTTTACAGGGCTAAAAGAGAGGTCTTAACCACATTATATGCAATTATATATACAGATTTACCCTAAGATTGTGTATTGGGGCACCTTCATGTTTGTTACTTATAAAAAACTGACTGGTAACCCAACTGGGGAATATAGCTTGCAGCTAGAGAACCTTTGCAAACAGGCATTAGAGGGAGATATTATTAATGAACATGAGTCAAAATTCATTACGGGTACGCAGGAGAGATTGCCCGTTTTCTACTGTCTGCCAAAAACACACAAAAGTTTAGATAGTCCTCCTGGCCGTCCGATTGTATCTGGAATAGGATCTTCAACATCAAATTTGTCACAATATGTTGACAAATTCTTGCAACCATTTGTACAAAAGACAATTTATCATTTAAAAGACACTACTCAAGCAATTAAACTAAGAGAGTTTTTCTTGGACCACAGAATATGTGTTAGCTACTTTAGATGTTAGTGCATTATACACGAGCATCCAACATGACTTAGGGATAGCAGCAGTGGAAAGACATCTCACAAGAACAAGTTAAATTCATCACAGAGGCCATTAGATTTATTCTAACACATAATTACTTTTATTTTGATGGTGATTATTATTTACAGCAAATTGGGACCGCCATGGGCACCAGGTTTGCGCCAAGTTACGCAAATGTATTTATGTCAGCGTGGGAGGAAGATACCATCACCCCCATTCTTGGCGCAAGCCTGGTTCTCTGGCGACGTTATATAGACGATATTATTTTAATTTGGAAAGGGTCTATATCACAGTTAAAATTATTTGTTGAAAATGTAAATATGAATTCGCACAGTTTTTCACGCCCACAATAAGCAAAGAGAGAATTTTTAGATTTGGAGATTAAGGCTATCCACTCTACACTAATATGTAATACAGGGCTTGACAAATTTGTTGTGAATCTCGGCGCCAGGTAAAAAAGTTAGGAGCCAGGATTTTTTTTAAACTAACAGTTGGTCAGGAGGGATCCGATCATCATCAGCCCACTTACTAAACTCACAGCGTTTGACCTGGAAGCACCCTGGACTTTCAGGTCAGTGCTGTTTTTTGTTTTTTTTTAATTATATTTTTTTCATTTTTTTTTAACTCTTTCGATGCTGATGTTCCATTGGAGCACAGCATTGACAGATATTTAGTCCCCACAAGCTTGTGGTGACAAATGTTAACCCCTGCATTGCCACGAATGTGTCATACACAATTGTGGCATTGAAGGGGTTAACGCTGCACTGTTGCTCTCATGGAGTGATCAGGCAGCAGGGGGTGTTGGGGCTGGTCTCCACACTCATGGCGAGACCAAAGAACCCTCTCACCCTGTCCCTGAAGCTGCCTCTGGCAGCTGGGAAGCAATTGCTGGTCTATAGACCAGCCACTGCAGGGGGGAGTCTATGATGACTGCTGTAGGCTTCTATGCCTACAAGAATCATCAAACGGCTTGTGGGGGCTCGTTTTTTTGCTGTTGCTGGTCTGGGCTTCCAGGCAGACCACCGGCAGCAGAGCCCCTTACAAAACGGGAGTTAACCCCTAAAACGCCGCGAACGCGGCATTGAAGGGGTTAACGCTGCACTGTCGCTCTCAGGGAGCGATCAGGCAGCGGGGGGGGGTGTTGGGGCTGGTCTCCACACTCATGTGGAGACCGAAGAACCCTCTCCCCTGTCCCTGAAGCTGCCTCTGGCAGCTGGGACTCAATTGCTGGTCTATGGACCAGCCATTGCAGAGGGAGTCTCTTTGATGACTGCTGTAGGCTTCCATACCTACAGGAGTCATCAAAGGGCTTGTGGGGGCTCGTTTTTGCTGTTGCTGGTCTGCCTGGGCTTCCAGGCAGACCACCAGCAGCAAAGCCCCCAAAACGGGAATTAACCCCTAAATGCCACGATCGCGGCATTGAAGGGGTTAACGCTGCGCTGTCACTCCCATGGAGCGATCAGGCAGCTGGGGGGGTGTTGGGTGAGGTCCCCAGACTTGTGTGGGGACCCAATCAACACACAAACCCCTTCCCTGAGGCTGCCTGTGGCAGCTGAAAACACGAGTGCTGCTTTTCCAGCAACCGCGTTTTCAGCCTACAAGATCACTCCGTGGGAGTGATCTCAGGCTCGGGGGCGGGCTCGGAGTGGCTGTGCTGTCTGCCCAGACTTCTGGGCAGACAGTAGCAGCAGCGCCCCCGTGTGGTGACTCAGCCTCTTACATCCACAATTTTTTCTGGATGTAAGAGGCTGACAAAACCTAGGCGCCAGGACAAAATTCTCTGTCGCCATGGCGACCTGGCGCCTGGGATTTGTCGAGCCCTGATGTAATACATACAAAAAACCAACAGCAAAGAATAGTTATATTCGTTTTGACAGCTGTCATTTACCCAGATGGCTGATTAACGTACGTACAGGGCAGTTCAGAAGGATTAAACGGAATTGTACTTTGGCAGACAATTTTGAATATGAGGCATCACTGTTGACCTCTCAATTTTTGGAAAAAGATTACCCTCCAGATCTATTACAAAAACCTCTGGACAAAATTAGGAGTGCTGATAGGACATCTTTTTTTATTTTTTAGAGGTTCGTGATTGTGAGAAAAACAAGAAAGTAGCTCAAGAAGTGAAATTAATTTTGCCCTTTAAGGCTAGGTTTCCACTTGGGTTTTTGTCCTGCGTTTTTTTCTTGATGAAAAACGCCAAGAAAACTGCCACGGCATTTTCCTGCATTTTGGCGTTTTTTCCGGAGTTTTTTCTGGCGTTTTAGCCTTCCTGTGGAAATTGCTTTTTTGACCTTAGGCAGTTTTTCCAGCCTTTACACGTTAGAATTGTCACCCAGCTAAAAGGGATTTGGATAAATGGCAAGTATCTGCCCTCTCCTGATGTCATTTACTTGGTAGAGTTCTACTTAAACGCCCCGGCTGACCCTTTTGTCTCTTTTCTGTGGTTTGTAAGGCATGCTTTATTCCGAATGTCTGCTCCTCTAGGAAGATTGGCCCCAAATGATGGTGCAAATTGTTTGCAGGATGCAGTTGATGCGTCGGGTATATTATTTGTTTGTTTGTTTGTTTGTTGCAAATGGTGTAAAATTCCATATGAACTTTGTTTTGTGTGAAACTGTTTGTTTCCAGCCTATTTCTCGTAGGACACACAGATACTGGGTCCATCCTCTGCATTGTAACTGTGGAAAAAAACACGTTTTTTCTCTCCCATAGACTTCTATTGGAGAAAAACGCCAAGATTTCCTTGCAAAAAAGCCAGAGTGTCAACAACCTGCGATTCTGAAAAACTGCCACAGAGCCCAAAAAAGCAGAAAAACGCCAAAGAGGACTGAAAAAACGCCAAACAGAAAAAAGCCAAGTGGATATGGCATTGTGCGATTTCCTATTGAAGAACAGCTAACATCTGGCTGCAGCGTTTTTTTCCCTAAAAAAACGCCGTGTGGCTGAATTGGCGTTTTTATGGGCGTTTTTAGCAACAAAAAAAAACAAGTGGAAACTTAGCCTAACAGAGATTATAAATAGGTGGAACAGATAATAAAGAGACACTGGTATTTATTAAAACAGGACAAAGTGATAGGAGGATCTATACCATCTCGCCGGCGAATAATTTACACTAAAGCACCAAATCTACGCATTATGGTGGCTCCATCTATTAAAAGGCCCCCACCGAACGAAGTAAGCCAGTCATGGCTCTCCACAAAGGGTTTTTTCGATGTGGGTCTTGTTCAAATTGCCTCTCTATTCAGGGTGAGAAAAATCAGTTATGGTTAAGACTACAGTCAATGATTTTAAGTGGGAAATTGGAGAATTAATCACTTGTAACACTAAAGGAGTTATATATATATTACAATGCAGTTGTCATAAACAATATGTAGGGTGTACAAAGAGATCGTTGAAGAAAAGAGTGGCAGAACATGTCTATAACATCAAAAAAGGGAATTTAAAACATCCATTATCTGTTCATTTTGCTCACATCCACAATAAAAATCCGTTAAAACTGAGTTTTATAGATCTAGAAAAAAATTGAAAGAAACTGGCGAGGGGGCAGTTACCTTATTCAGATGTCGAGGGCAAAAACCAAAAAGATCTATGAATTCCAAAGTTTGGAACCATATGGCTTGAATTCAAGTATAGAACTTTTTGGTTTTATGTAGAAAGATGGGCTCCCTACCCGTGACCCACTCTGGAACAATTGGTAGAGTGGCCCCCGGGAGGGATCCTGTCATCTACTGATATTTTCATGAAAGGTTTCTTGTATCTTATTTTCATTTTGTATTTTTTATTTTCTATTTTATTTATCGTTTATATTTTTATTATTTATTTTTTATTACTTATTTATTTTACTCTTTAGTTTCATGTAGATAAAGAGAACAAATGACCAAATAGCAATTAAATATGGAATCTCGAGTACTCTTTCCATGTTTTTTCTTTTTGTCTTTTAAGCATTTCCACCTTTATTCTATTGTTGTCATGTGACTTTTATGGTCAGTATAAAAGAGAGGTCAGATACCTCTAAACTTACAGCTACTGAGGAAGGGGACTGCTCTAATAGCTACTATACCCCGGAACGTGTTTAGCTTGTGTTTAAACACACTACTACTATATTGGACACTGTTCAGACACTGGCCGCTAAGCCGGCGGCAATTGTGGAAGTTTGGGAGGCACTATTTGCACTTTTTGCCTATATGCTGATTGACTGCGGAATCCATGCGAACACCCAGCGAATACCATTACTAAGTTGGTCTGTGTTTGCGATTTCGGCCGGAACGTCCTGCACACAGTTAACAACTGACTGATTATCTGACTGTTACGTCAGACGCCGGTGATTGCCAGTGCGCTCGCCTGTGTGAGAGGCTACTTTCCATCCAGAGCCATATCTCCCAGTTGGAGCGTTGCACTGGGAAAAGATCTGCTAGCTACAAAAATCCGGTCTAACATCAGATGGTGAGCGGTACAGTGTACCATCTTTTTATGATCTGTTAAGAAAAAGAGCATCTGTTTTACCAAATAAGGCACCGGCCAGTGATTCTATAAAGACATAGTGCTTACTGCCTACCCCAAGGGATCCGCACCATACTGATCCCTTGGGGTAGGCAGTAAGCACTATGTCTTTATAGAATCACTGGCCGGTGCCTTATTTGGTAAAACAGATATTTTGTTATCAGCACGAGTTTTTGAAGTATTCCGTGCTGAAACATTGTTGATACAAATTCATGTTGCAGGACAATTACTACAAATTCTTTTTTAGTTAGATACAATTTTTTATAGGTTTTTCATTAAGCCTGAACCGTGTACCAATATTGATCAGGAGTGTTATATTATTATATGTTTTACTATATATTTTTTGGTATTTTTTTTTTATTATTTTTGTGGTAATCAAGCAACTGAGTCTAGCCACAAGGGCCCTGTGGTTTTTCAGACTGACAGTTGTGATTTTATTAAAAGTGGTTTTTATACGGTCACATATATTTCTAGATTTTTCTTATTTCCCTAAACTGCTATTTTCAAATGTCATTGTGGTTTACTGAGGACTGATACAATTGTTTTAGTATTTTTCCATATGTTGATTCCACTTGAGGTATAGGTGGTGTTTCAGTTAACCTCGTTATCTTGATCGTGAGCTGCACTGTGTTGTGTTTTTATTGTTCAATAAAGGAATACCACAGGACTTGGATGAATGATGAATCATGCTTCACTATCTGGAAGTCTGATGAATGAATCTGGGTTTATCGGATGTCAGGAGAACGTTACCTACTGGAATGCATAGTGCCTACTCGTTTGGTGGAGAAGGCATAATGATGTGAAGATATTTATTTCAGGATTTAGGCCCCCTAGTTCCAATAAAGAGTGACAGAAACCAATTCCCACAGACACACTTTAAAATCTTGTGGAAAGGCTTCTTAAAAGAGTATGTACAGGTGCCCACATACCTTTGGTCATATAATGTGTGTGGGTATATAATATATATATATATATATATATATATATATATACATACACACACACAGTATGTCACAAAAGTGAGTACATCCCTCACATTTTTGTAAATATTTTATTATATTTTTTATGTGACAACACTGAGGAAAAGACTCTCTGTTACAATGTAAAGTAGTGAGTGTACAGCCTGTATAACAGAGTAACTTTACTGTCCACTCAAAATAACTCAACACACAGCCATTAATGTCTAAACCATGGCAACAAAAGTGAGTACATCCCTAAGTGGACTTTAAACTGTCTCTTTAACGCGGATACGTGTTATACCCCCAACAGGAGCTTTACAGTATTAATGTCGGATACAGGGGACGGGGCATCAGATACCCACGAGTATTAATATCAGCAGCAGTAACAGGAATATCATATCTGACTACCCGACTATCGCAATACCCCTTCTAAACAACCCCCTCACCACACAGTTCCTGGAGAGCGGAGCTACACGTGGGCCCTTTAAGGCAGGTTTAGATAGCGCTGTCCCTTTAAATGTCAGTCAAGCAGCACACAGGTACCTCGCAGGCCCCTGCCTGCAGCACAAGTGGTGTATGGGTAATGGCCGCCTACTGGACCCTCTCTGTCAGACTCACCGACAGCTTCATTCTCAGCAGACATGAAAAGACTTCCCTCCAGCAGAGCTCAGCATGCGCAGGACACAGCACTCTGCAGACACAGGGTACTCTGGGGTTTAAGGGACTGTGAAGCTGCAGCGGCCTCACCATCTCCTCTGTGCTAAGGAGGACTGTCCAGCTTTTCCAACACGTCTCTCACAGGGAGAGCACAAAAATCTAATCAGTCACTTTGGGCCTAGTCCTGAGCTCTGTCACCATGGAGCTTCCTGCTTCCCTCTCATTCTCTGCCCTCCAGCCTCCCACATCCATCCATAAACACCCAGCCAATGCCTCACTGTCACCTGATTGGTGCAGCTGATCACAGGACCTGCTTGTAGCTCCTCCATTTTGAGTCCTGGCAGTGGCTGAGGGGCCCATCAGCAGAAGCAGCAGTCAAAGTGAGTGAGAAAATGGCGGGAGCTGCATACATTGTACACAGCTGTGAGGGGTCTGAGATTTTACCTCAGGAAAAATAAATGCTGTTTAGGGCCACAGATGTTTAAAACTCTCCCTAAGTTACCTGTATTCAGGGCACCAGCAACTGAAGTGCTGTGAGTACTTTATTAGTATATAACTCTATGTATCAGTATATAATTCTCTAATGTATATAACTCTATGTATCCGTATATAATTTTCTAATCTAGATATCAGTATATAATTATCTAATGTATATAACTCTAAATATTAGGAATATAAATATATAATGTATAGAACTATATATATATATATATAAATATGTATATCAGTAAGCTTTAGCAGTATATAACTTTATATGTAAGTATATGAATCTCTTGTGTATATAACTCTATATAACAGTGATATAATTCTATATCAGTATATAAATCAATATCTGAATATTACTATCTCGGGTATATAAAACTCTGATGTATATAACTCTATACCTGTATATTACTGTGGGAAGCACTATAATGTATATAAATCTATATCTGTATGTAAAGTAAATTTAGTATAGGTGATATCTTTATTGGCCGATAGCTTATGAGGCTATCAGGGCCTCATATTATAGCTGATAATATATAAATGCTATAATATTCCTGAATGCATTTATAGGGTAATATGTGAAGTGGGGATGTGACCCGTTTGAACGTATAAATACCGTATTTGTTTGATTATCAGAGCAAATGCTCTGAAAAAAAAGTATCCAGAGGATGCGATTTCTCTGGGTTCTGCCGGCGGTGCGGTGCTCCCCACCTACTTCACCTCCAACATTGGTGTCATCCTGCGATGTCAGTGGGACCTCCTGCCCCCATGCCTCAAGAGAGGCACCAGGTAGCTGGAACTAGGAAGTTCCCAGAAATTGACAGGAAGTGGTACACCTTGGGAAAACATTTAAGTTTTTTTGTTGTTGGGTCATAGTTACATATAGTTACATACATACAGTTAGGCTGAAAAAAGACATGCGTCCATCAAGTTCAGGCTTTCCTATATCTGAAATTTTTTTGCTGTTGATCCAAAAGAACCCAGTTTGGCTCCTTTCAATTTTGCACTAACCAGGGAAAAAAATCCTTCTTGACCCCAAAATGGGAGTCAGATTTCTCCTTGGATCAATACGCGGTTTCCCCATAATTAAAGATTTTATTCCCGAATATTATGTTTTTCCAAGTATTCATCCAGTTGCTGTTTAAACATCTGTACAGACTCCGATAAAACTACCTCTGCAGGCAGAGAATTCCACATCCTTACTGTCCTTACTGTAAAAAACCCTTTCCTCTGCTTTAGACTAAATCTCCTTTCTTCCAGTCTAAACACGTGACCCAGCGTCTTAAGCATAGTCCTGTTTATGAACAGATTTCCACACAATGGTTTGTATTGGCCCCGAATATATTATCATATATATTATCATAATGCTATCATATCCCCTCTGAGACGCTGTTTTTCTAAACTAAACAGATTTAAATTTTTTAACCTTTCTTCATAACTATAGTGCTCCATTCCTTTTATTAATTTTCTAGCCCGCCTCTGAACCCTTTCTAGTGCTATGATATCCTGCTTTAGAAAAGGTGCCCAAAATTGCACAGCATATTCAAGGTGTGGCCTTACCATTGATTTATAAAGGGGCAAAATTATATTTTTATCCCGCAAATTGATGCCCCTTTTTATACACGACAATACCTTACTGGCTTTAGCGGCTGCTGACTGACATCGCACATTGTTGCCTAGTTTGTTGTCTATAACAATTCCCAAATCTTTCTCATTTGTCTTTATCCCTAATTCACTACCGTTTAGTATGTAGGTTGCTTGTGCATTCCCTACCCCGAAGTGCATAACTTTACATTTATCTACATTAAATTTCATCTGCCATTTGTGTGCCTCCCCAGTCTATCTAAATCCCTCTGCAGCACAGTAATATTACTTTACCTAGTTCAGTGTCATCTGCAAACACAGAAACATGACTTTCAATGCCTATTCCCAGGTCATTTATCATCAGTGTCTGGAATAAGGAAAGTGTTTCTGCAGTGTGAGAGCAGCACTACCTTTACCTTACCGAGGCTTTTTAGTAGTGCACGTTCCATACAGCTTGCGACATTTCTACTATTTGTTAGTTTTATCAAGATTCCCATGTTAGATATTCCCACACAAACTATGCATCAGTTTTGTTCTGAAAAAATAGGGCTTTTGTTTGAAACCAACGAAACATGCAAAAAATAATAATTTTGAGAACTTCGTCACAGTAGGTGCCTCAGCTAAACAATGACCGGATTAATGTTCGGGAACATTCCATTATTACACCCCACATAGATATTTTTTCATATTCTAGTGGGCTACATCCACCCTTAAATAGTACCCTGTAGGGTAGCATTTTAAAATATCTGAATTGAGGGGTTTGAGAGTAATGAAAACTCAAGTCTTACAGGTATTTCCTAATCTTGCTTCACCTTTTGTGTCTATACCTGTACATCTATAGGGTAACAAAACAGTCAATGTAGGAAAGAATGTGTGTACAAAATGGTTACAGAAAGGAAAAAAGTAACCATACCTACTGCAAGAAGTTACAAAGCAGGGTTTCAAGTCATTCTCAGTAGGATATATAGGTGAGAGCTTCGCCTATCCAGGTAGGACAAGAAATTACAAGCGTCCCAGAACCTCCCATTTATCTTCAGTGTTTTTTTCTCCCCTAACCTGGGTAGGTGAAGCTTCATCCCTTGTTTGTTTTTCTGAGGACTGTGTCTTATCTCAGTAGCTTCATCTCGTTAGCCTGCCATTGTTTGTTTCTTGGGGACCATTCCTTTCTTCCACATCAGAGTAGGATAGGATTCATGGGCAGATCCGTATTTACCTAACTCTAGCAGTCAGAGGAAGGATCCATAACTTTGTTTCCGTGTAGCTCACTCGGCTGCCCTTAGACTGTGTTTTCCGTATATTGGAGATTCTGTAACACTATATGGCCATATTTTTCTTAGCGGAGCTTCACCCGGCAAACTTCCGGGCATGCCGGGCAGGTATGATAATACAGTAGGGTTGCCAATGTGGAAAAAATACACTTTCCCCAGCAAGCTTTTCTTCTAATTGAGGTAGAAGCTAAGTATCAAATGATGTGAATCTAAAAAAAAAAGTGTGTTTTTAATATTCTGGGTAAAAAATATGTTATACAGTTAAATGCATTGTTTCTTTGGTATTAGTTTGGGCTTTGGGAACAGGAGTAAAAAATCTCACACTCAATGAAATACCTTGCCACTTGTTAATGTAAATGATGGTATAATAAAATATGTGATGTCATATAACTTTGAGGACAAGTTAGTGTCTTCCCCTGTAGCTTTTCTTCTGAGATTTACTAGTCCGCAGAAGTTAATGTGTAATTTTTGTCCAGTACTAATGAGTGGATGAACCTTAGTGAGAACTTGTTCAATATGTCTGGCTGGTGAGGGTACACATAGGATAGGGATGGGCCATTGGGATGTAGGAAAGTGATTAAAACCTTCTGTGACCCTACATTCATGACACAACCTACCCACCGGTAATTTTCACAGATGCAAGTCACACAACCTTTTATTTCTTCCAAAGACAATGTGTCAGGATCTGGGTCCATAAAGACGACTGTAATGACCCAGAGCGCCCAAAGATGGTTTTCAGGAGTTATTGCGCAGCAGCTGAGATGCAGCGCTTTAGGCTCGTCAGCCGTTTCTGTCTGGACTTTGTTTTTCCGTTATTCTGGTTACGGTGTTTTGTCAGCTCTTCCTGCCTGTTATGGAGCATGCCTGTTTCTGGACCTGAGTCTGTAAACTGAGGCAAACATAATGGTGTCCCACACCTTATAAAGGAAGCAGAGCTGAAGCGAAGAGCAGAAATGGAATCAAGGAATTAGAAGCACATCGAGACTGGGGGAACTCTAGTGAGACTTGAGGAACTCTAGCGAGACTGGGGGAACTCTAGCGAGACAGGGGGAACTAAAAGGAAGCAGCTCCACAGCCTGGTTGGAGCCTGACACAATGAATTAGTGTCAGGCTCCATCATAGAGGCCCCGGCGGAAGTGGAGTACAGTAGTGGAGGTAGTCTGTGTGCATTGAACAGCCGTTCACCGGCTGCCAGAGAGGAGGATTCAGGTCCCCTGCAGTGAAGGGTTTTTCATTGCAGGTGGGGTACTTCACTACTGGTAGGTAGTTGGGAAAAAGTTAAAATGTATATGCCAAGTGCATTATTCTTCTAATGTACTTTACTACCAGTGGTAGAGGCTGATACAGAGTAAACGAAGCATGCATACAAGGGACACAAAGCTATTGTTAAGCTAAGACAAGATCAAGAACTGATCAAGACCTAAATGATGCATCAGGAAAAAACAGGCCAAATAGGTTTTATCTGCTGTCAGATTATATGTTTCTATGAATAGACCCAAGAGTGGCAGAGTTAAGACGTACAGTAAGCACCTCCCAACATTTCAAAATGTGAAAGAGGGACACTTTTTATGTTTTTAAATCTCGCGGAACTCACTGATGCAAGCAATTGCACTTTACAATGTTGCGCTTGCATCGCCACATACACTTCCTTTACACACACATACTCGTACACTGCCCTTACACATATACATGCACACTGCCCTTACACACACACATACACACACACATACATACATACTCGTACACTGCCCTTACACACACACACACACACACACACACACATACATACATGTACACTGCCCTTACACACACACATATACATGTACACTGCCTTTACACACATACACTCCCCTTACACACACACATAGGCACTGCCCTTACACACACATATATACACATACACTGGCTTTACACACCAGCTAACAAATACCAACACTGCTCTTACACACACTGGCCCATACACACACAAACACATACACATACATACACATACACTGCCATTACACCCCTTTCTCCCCATCTCTTACCTTTTCTTCCATCCGTCTTCCTTCATCCTTCTGCCTCCATCCTGTATCCTGCGGTGGGAGCGCGAGGTCTGCTCCCTCATCACTACGTGCCGGCTATTGCTGCCGAGTGTAGGGATGACGTCATATCCCCGCGCTCGGCATTATTTGCCGGCACGTAGTGATTAGGGAGCAGTAAAGCGAGGTCTGAAGTGTCCCTAATGTTGAACCGACTAGAGGGAGATTGCGATCTCCCAGCTAGTCTGCAGGCTGCAGTCGCTGATCGGGCGGCTGTGTGCCCCCCGCAGCTGCACCTGAGATGAGTAGCGATCTTGCCTCACCCTTCTTCTGCTCCTGCAAAGCGGGACAGAGGAAGGGATAGGCGGTACAGCGGGACAGGGACCCAAAATCGGGACTGTCCCGCGTAAATTGGGAGAGTTGGGGGCATGTTGTAAGTAATTTTGCCTATCCTAGTGCTTTATCAGTGAAGTTACCATAAGAATCTGGTGGTTGACTTAGCATTAATTTGAATGGAGTTCTAGGTCATCAATGTGAGTAGGCACGAATGTCATCCCAAGTTGGCTTGAGCTCTGGTCATACTAGCAAATAACTTCATATTAGTATAGATGAGTTTATCAGGCGACTATGTTTGGAAGGGTTACAACCTTTAATGTCACAGTATTTATTCCATGAAATAAAGTGTAGTATCAGACGGGATTCACTGCCCAACCAAGCAATAATTAGATATTATTGTCCTTTAAAATATTTTCAACTATTGGTGTCACGGAGCTGTGTGGTCCGATCAACTACCTCCCCTGAATTGTGCTTCCTTAGCCTGCGACAACACAATTTCCCCGGGTTCCCAGTCACTAGCCAAGAATCAGTGTAGGGTATAAGCAAAATGAAGACTGCATATTAACATAAATCAAGATATTGGGATACAAACCGCCCCTTAATCTGCCTCCCAGAGACAACAGGGGCAGTAACGGGATTAACAATACAATAGGGTCCCAACCTCCACTATCTATTATTGGCCGAAATCAGTTTCAAGGTTTGGCTGGGGCTACGACATAGTAGTGCACCATGGGGGTGGGGGGTCTGAGATTAAACTAAAACAATGGTGGTCAATCCCTGGCTGCAGATCCTGGCTGTCTGCCAGAGATAATCCCCTCTGCAAGTGATGAGGTGATATACTTCTGGGGGTGACACAGAAGTCTTTACAAAGCCAGTCAGGCCTCTCCAGTGGCCCCAGTGATGGAGGGTTCCGTCACAATCAGTATGCAAATGATCAAGTGCAGAAGGAAACAAAATAATTTAGGGATTTGTTTTCAGTTTACTTTAATGTCTGACATGAAGTCTGCATCATCTGAATTCCAATAAGGGAATCTTTTAATTGTTCTGAATGCAGTCATTAACTCATTTATACTGATACGATGGGCATAAACATTATATTTACACTATGTCTACAGAGGTTTATTTGGTTCCTGTCGTGTGTGTCTTGCTTTGTGTGCTGTTGAGTTTATCTCTGTGCTTTGCAACATGTGGACGCCTCACCTTTCTTGCAGGATAAAATAGTTGCCTGTTATAAATAAGATATATGCTTCTTAAAAGTATGTAGGGTTTTGTGTGCAAAAATGTATTTTGATGTCCAGAAAACTAATTCAAGTTTCTAAAATTGACCATTGACAGTTATAAGATAATAATACATATAATTCAGAATATGGTTCTTATAACTATTTGGTTAAACCTTTAATTCTACTTCCAAGTAAATATGTTTTTGTATTCAATTCCTGTCTAAAAAGAATTACATAGCATTTTGGAATAAATATACATCCTACAAGTCCTGCACTTGAAGCCACTATGGCAAAAATCTCTACGGCCACCATGTTCTTCCCTTTGGTGCTCAGATAGGCCGGGATCATCGCAATCCAAACGCTGCAGAACACCAGCATGCTGAAGGTGATGTACTTGGCCTCATTAAAACTGTCTGGTAATGTCCGGGCTAAAAAAGCTATAATAAAACTAACGGCTGCCAGAAGCCCCATATAACCCAGGACACAGTAGAAGGCGATAACCGAGCCCTCATTACACTGAACGATGATCTTTCCCTGATAAGAGTGCATGTCCAGCTCCTGGAATGGGGGGGAAATGGCCAACCAGGAAATATTAATGATAACTTGAATGGATGAGCAGAGCAGTACTATAGAATTGGAGACTTTCACATTGACCCAGTTTGCCCAGGAGCTGCCGGGTTTTGCGGCTCTGAAAACAATATAGATCATGATTGTTTTGCTTAAAATACAAGACACGGCTAATGAGAAGAGGACTCCAAAAGCTGTTTGGCGCAGCATGCAGGTTACATCCTCAGGACGACCGAGGAACAGAAACACACAGAGGAGGCTCAGCATGATGAAGACCAAGAGGAGGAAGCTGAGGTTCTTGTTATTGGCTTTCACAATTGGGGTATCTCTGAAGACAATGAAGATCAGTAAAATTACAACAGTTACAAGACAAAACAGAATTGATAGAAAGGATAAAACAGCAGCAACTGCATCCAAATATGATAGAAACTCCACCGATTTTGGAATACACCGATCCCTTTTCTCATTAGACCATTTATCACTTGGGCAAACAATGCAGTTCTCACTGTCTGAAAAATAACACAAAGTAACATTATGCCTCAATATGTAAATTAAAAATAAAATATAATATAGTATATAGTTCCCTCCCACTGAGTGTATCCATATTAACTAATGTTAAATTACTTCTTTTTGTTTTCATTTCTTAGATTTGAACTGAAGATAACAAACAAAAATAGCCGCAAATCTAATCGCCCCAATTTTCCTTCGCCTTGTTTTAGTTTCAGGAATCATATGCCTATCCCATGCGTGTTTCAAGTCACTTGCTGCACTAACCTCTACCACTTTTGCCAAGAATCTGGTCCACTCATCTCACATGGAAGTAAATATAACGGAGGAGCTCAAAGACCAAACAAGGAACAAAAACAAAACCCCACTATAAGTAGATTTCTTGAGTAAATGTACAGTTCTTAAACATATTGAAAACAATGCATTTTGTCATTAAGGGGTTAAACCTTTACTACTTTTTATGTTTTTAATGGGGGGCGTTTAGTGCACTGAGGCGCATTTGTGAAAGTGAACCAGCTGTGTGCAGAAGCATGGAGGTTGCAGCTTGTGTAAAAAGGTCTTTCTCAGAATATCTGTAAGGTGCTTGGTATCACAGCTGGTTGTCGGCTGACAGGTAGTTTTTCTGCTCCGCCCGGGTGGGGGAGGTTATGCCCAGGTCTAGTCAACCCATGCCTGTCTTGTTTGTCTATTATTGTGATCACTTATAGCTACACCTGCCTCTCCTTGTGGCTCTCAATACCCCCCAACTCCACCCATGGGCATAAGAACCCCCAGTAACTCATGCTGCCCCCCAGATTTTTAGGGGTTCCTAGGCCCATGACTCCACCCTCTACCTTACCAGGAGCAGGCTTTCATTCCTACACACCTACTATGAGTAAATTATGTGTATGATTCTATATAATCTATTATACCAGATCTATTGGATATCTCTCCCTCTGAGCACCGGACACAGTCGTAGCAGCAGATTTGTGTTCCAGGTCTCAGAACTTTTCGATATCCAGGCAAACAGTTCTCTGAACACTGAGATCTTGGAATCTACAAACAGAAAAAAAAAATAGTTCTTGTTTGAGCCACTCTTATAAATATTAATTAAAGAATGAGCAAATGGTTGGAGCGCAGGTACATGTTGCTTTTTTTAGGACTAACAGCTTGGATCCATGCAAGCTTTTCGAACAGACTAGAGCTTTTGCAGGATCCAGTCTATGATTCCTATGTGGTCTGCATCAGGCATAGGTGCTGGGCATTAAAACCTGGAGCCTGGCGATCAGAGACTGTTGTGAAAAGAAGAATTTCCTCTATGCTCCCAGGGCAAGGAGATCCCCTAAAAAAGACCTGAGGTATCACTGAGGTTAGGGAGGAAATACTTGCCTGGACATTTGTGTGTTGTCTGGGGGAGGTTTTCCAGAGCCTGGCTTAGCGAGGTCTGGCTGGGAGGTCTGGTTAGTGGGTGTTTACGATGGTCAGTCTTAAGTGTGACGTTTATGGCTCTCGTGCTACAGGGTTTTTCACAAGTTAGAACCATTACACCGTCAAACTGGTTTTGTTTTACCATCTTTAGGATGTATGGTGCTGGTGAGTTTATATTATTTCTGTTAAATTATGTTTAATATACTCTATGCCTGTAAAGTTTATAGAAATGTAGCTTAATTTTAATGTAGGAAAACAAAAACAATAATCCCCCCTTACCTGGTTGTCTTTGTTCCCCCATATTGCTAAATGCGAGTCAATGATTAGCTGCTGACCATCTGGAGCCCACTCAGTGAAGTTACCCACAATGTTTCTAAATGCAGACTTATTTGATAAAAACACCCAGTTTGTAATTGTGTAATAGTATGCAAATTCTCCATGTTCATCGTAAAATGTGCGGCCCAACTGAGATGCAATTATCCTTTTTATATAGCGATGCAACTGTGAAAAATGATTTAGAACAAAACAAGAGGACATTCACAGTCACAATGTAGGAGAGTTTTCTTCTACGTCATTAATCAAGAAAATAAAAATACCTCCCATTTTACAACAGAACCCACCCAAACACTCAACTAAAATAGACCAATACCTGATCTCTATTATTCATCTACTAGAACTTCATATCATTAACTAGCATTAACCCTTCATCAGTCTACAGCACATCGTTAGAACCAACAGCACCAGGGTCACCATGAAGGCACAATTTAGAAGAAAATATTGTTCTTTGGTAAATAACAACGTTGGATTTTGCATGTGAGCTGCAATTAGTGTTAGAATTGCAATATAACTTAAGAGGTAGCAACAATTATATAAAATATACAACAATATACAACATAAAGGCTTCGAATACGTTGCAATCAGAGCCGGCCTTAGGCGTTGTGGCGCCCTGTGCGGACTACTACTCTGGCGCCCCCCCCCTTCGCTACCCCCACTGCCCCTTCAAACTACACCCCCCTCTGCCCCTTCGAACTACAGGAACTCATAGACATTAAATGCTATTTCACTTCTCTTTAATGCTGCATGTGTAATACCCTAAGCCTTTTCATGCCCTTTTTCAATTTGAAGATTGCCCCTCTTCCTGTACCACGTGTGTGATAATATTAAATACTAATAAATGTTAAAATAGGTACCAAACAAGGAACTTTCGCTAGGGATACAATTTTAAAAAACCCTCTCTGTCCCAAGACAAAGTTCAAAAACTGCAAACAATATAATGTAATATTTAAGATAGGATTTTGCTGTCTAATAAAATTACCAAAATCTCTGTATATTCTCAAGGGATGCTGCTGATCCTAAAGCAAGATTTTCCCTTCAGTGACACCTAACTTGTGGAAGGAATATGTAAAACTACAAAACAGTGGGTTTTGCTTTTAACTTTTTGATGTTCATCATTTAGTATGGATAATATTATACATGTAAAAGTCACATCACAGCAAAGACCTCTGTCCATATACACCAATCAGCCATAACATTATGACCACTGACAGGTGAAGTGAATAACACTGATAATCTTGTTATCACGGCGCTTGTAAGTGGGTGGGATGTATTAGACAGCAAGTGAACCTTTCTTCATCACAGTGATGTGTTGAAAGAAGGAAAAAGTGTAAGGCTATGAGCAACTTTGACAAGGGCTTAATTGTGATGGCTTGACAATTGAGTCAGGGCATCTCCACTGCAGCTCTTGTGGGGTGTTCCCGGTCTGCAGTGGTCAGCACCTATCAAAAGTGGTCCAATGAAGCAAAAACAGCGAACAGACTACAGGGTCGTGGGCAGCTAAGGCTCGTTGATGCACGTGTGGGGCGAAGGCTGCTCCGTGTGGTCAAATCCCTACTGTAGCTCAAATTGCTGAAAAAGTTATTGCTGGTTCTAATAGAAAAGTGTCAGAAGACACAGAGCACTAAAGTTTGTTGAATATGGGGCTGTGTAGCTACAGACCAGTCAGGCTGCCCATGATGAGGGGTCAGCATGGGCACCCTGACTAGTCTGCAGCCATAAGCACCTAAAATGGACACGTCAGCATAAGAACTGGAAGAAATGGAAGACGGTGGCCTGGTCTGATGAATCACGTTTTCTTTTACATCAGGTGGATGGCCGGATGCGTCATTTACCTGGAGAAAACATAGCACCAGGTTGCATCCATTGAGGCCCCACCTTACAGACCTAAAGGATCTGTTGCTAACGTCTTGATGCCAGATACAACAGCAGACCTTCAGTGTTCTGGAGTCCTCGCCTCGACCCGTCAGGACCTACACAATATTAGGCCATAATGTTATGGCTGATCTGTATATACACTAGCCACTTCACTGGCCACTTAATTAGCTACACTCTTTGCTGGTACTGGGTTGGGACCACCTTTTGCATTAAGAACTGCCTTAATTCTTCATGTCATACTTTGCACAAGGTGCTGGAAACATTCCTCAGAGGTTTTGGTCCATATGCACACGAAGGCATGATGCAAACCTCCTGTTCCACCACATCCCAAAGGTGCTCTATTAGATTGAGATCTGGTGACTGGGGAGGCCATTGGAGTTCAGTAAACTCATGGCCATGTTTAAGAAACCAGTTTGAGAGGATTATTATTATTATTATTATTATTATTTTTATTATCTTTTATTTCCAACAATTTATGCAGCGCTTAATGGGTAGTAGAAGTATTATTAAATACTCATCTATACACACCAGACAAGCCAGAGGGCTTGCTTTTCCCACAGAAATCTCATGGTGCTTTCACAACCACAAGGGATTCTGGGTAGGCGCATGCAAACAAGGTTAACAATTATCACCTTTGCCTCTATATCCACTTTATACATGGATTCCTAGAAAGTAATTGCCCGCTGTACAAGACAGCAAGATAAAGTGGATATAGAGGCAAAGGTGATTAATTGTTAACCTTGTTTGCATGTGCCTACCCAGAATCCCTTGTGGTTGTGAAAGCCAGGCTTGTCTGGTGTGTGTAGATGAGTATTTAATAATACTTCTACTACCCCTTAAATTTAAGTGGAAGGGTTTCCATCACCTTTTACCCACCATAACTTATGTAATGCAGCGCTTAATAAAATACATATATTCAACGGGTATGACAAGATGAGAATTGCCAGACTAACTGATACATAAAGGGGAGAGGGCCCTGCTCGCAAGCTTACAATCTTGATGGAATGGGGTGAGGACAAGCATAAGGCATAGACAAAGAGTGAAAGGTAGTGTGGAGTTGTATCAGTGACAGGGAAGTGGGTTTTGAGAAGTTTCTTGAATGTTGGGAGGGTGAATGCCGAAGGTTTGGTGAAAGTAGATTCCAGAGATATGGGGCAGCCCTATTTTTATGAAGATAGCTTTGCTACTTGCATTATCCTGCTGGAAATAGCCATCAGAAGATGGGTACACTGTGGTCACAAAGGGATGACATGGTCAGCAACAATATTGGGGTAGGCTGTCACATTTAAACAATGCCAAGTGTGCCAAGAAAATGTCCCCCACACCATTACACCACCCCCAGCCTGAATCGTTGATACAAGGCAGGATGGATCCATGCTTTCTTGTTGTTTACACCAAAGTCTGACCCTGCCACCTGAATGTCGCACCTGGTGTCAAGACTCATCAGAGTGGCATATAGGGGTATAAGGCATTTCTGGAGGCAGAGTGGCATATAGGGGCTATAAGGCAGATAGGGGGTTAAAAGGCATATCATGGGCCAGAGCAGCATATAGAAGGGTATAAGGCATATCAGGGAGGCAGAGTGTCATATGGGGGGTATAAGGCATTTCTGGGGGTAGAGTGCCAAGCCTGGGGGCAGATGTGCATAACTGGGGGGGCAGGTTGGCAAAAAAAGAAATAAAAAACTAAAATTTCTCAATCATAGCTTTTATTAAATATGAAAAATAGTTTACATGAATTAATAAAGAAATAAAAGTTTTTTGAAAAAGAATATCATTAAGAATAATGTGATCTCTGTTTTGTTCCACTGAACAAAATGGAACTTTTTTGCTAGAAAAATGCTTATGTTATCATAAATATTATTGCTGAGAAAGACAGTAGAAAATGTCTAGTCTATGATATATCACGAGTTGCGCCAACATATCTACTAAGAGGTGTAACCTGCTTAAAAAGTAACCAATCAGAATGATGCATGCTATTAGAAGCAGATAAGAAATATAAGAAGTTATATAAACCATGTAATCCAAATACGTAATTAGACAACGCTTCAACTTTTGTGTGTTGTGTGCCTTGTCTCGATTATGCGCATGATCTAAATAAAGGAAATAACTTTTTCTGAGGAGAATTCGACCATTAATTCAACCAACATTTTGCATCTATAAATTTTTGCAGTAGCAAATGTTTTGATTCCAAAATTGGAACATTAGCCTTTTTTAATTAAAAAAAATCTCTGCTGCTGTGGATTACTCTTCCAATGATGCTCAGCCGGCATTATGGTGGACACCGGGCTGGCTGAGAATCATAGGAATTTTAGTTCACAGCTAGCATCTGCAGCTTTACTGTTGCTGCACTTCCCATGATGCTCAGCATCATGGAAGTAGTATGTCTGGCTGAGCCTTATAGGAAGTCAATTCAAAGTTCCCCTCTTTCACATTTTGAAATGTTGGGAGGTATGAGGTGTAAAGGCTGACCAGAATTCATATTCTTAAATAAAGCCTTAGAAATTCTTCCTGTATGTCCGTCAGCGTCTGACACGTGAAGCAGTCTGTATTTCATACATACCTGGTGTTTATAGATGTTTTGGATTTCATTTTCTTTTGCGTTCTCGTTATAAAATAAGTGCATGACATGCAAAGCTTTAACTAAAGCACTCACTGAAATAAACACCCGGGGAGAAACACCAGCCATCAGATGAGTTTTAGCAATTAATTTAGGTGTCCCGCTGCAGTTATACAGAGAGATTTTATAGATCTCTTCATAAAGCCTATTTTTTTCAGAATTTTCTGATAAACATCTATAATACAATATCCATAAATCTTCAAGAAGCTTGTCTGCTGGACGGTTTGAAGGATGGATATTATCAAAGAAACTTCCGGTATCCGGCAGCGCTAGAGCATGCGGTTCTATGGCCAGACTGCCATTCAGGGGTTCTACAAAGTAATCTGTGAGATATTCATTGGAAGCCCAGGCAGGAGGAAGGATTAATGTTATATCTTTATGTTTGAGACACCGAGTTAAAATGTCAATAATTCTGATGCTGAAAGAGCCGCAGAGTATAATAATTCGAGCCGATGACATTAAAACCGTTTCTGACATTATTTTCATATTTTCAGATAGTTCTTTTGATAAAAAAATTTTTACAGTAAAGGAAATACAAATTCCATAACTTGTCAGATACGCTCTCAGAGCCTGACTCTCTGTCTCTCCGGTGTCATCATCAACCGCGAGTATTCCCACCCAGGTCCATCCGAAATGTTTTAGAATCTTCAATATAATTTTATTATAGACAAGATAATTTTGAACAGAGCGGAAGAAATGCGGATAAACACGTCTATCACTCAGTGCATAGTCTGTCGCTCCATAACTGATCTACAAAATGGAAGAGAAAAGTGTAAACATTCTGCTGTAAAGGTTTCTGATAACAGCTTGGAGTCAGACATGGTTGTGATCTCACCATGAAACTGAATGCTAATGTCAGACAATACATGGAAGACCATTCAGGTTACTCACCTGTGCGTATCCATACACCCCTAGTAACTGTGCTATGGGAATGGTAGTAGTAGAATGGTGATCACCAATAAATCCAGCCACGTTGTTAGAATTCGCACAAGAGTAATTAGGGACGGTCATGCCGCGGCCAGACAAAATCTGAAGAATGCTTTTCACAGCTTTTCCTTCATCTAAACAGGAGTCATATATATGATAACCCAGGGTAATATTTGGTAAAATGTTTGGGTCATTGTTCAGTGTTTCAATGGCGAAAAGAAAGACCAGTAAATTGATGTAATCCATGGGGCTTGGGCTGTAAAGGTAGAAGAATGAGATTAAAGCAGAAGAACATAGTCAGAGGTCTGCCAGATAAAAACACGTATTAAGACTTTGTAGGAATACCATGTTACCATCAACTGGCAAAGGTTCTAGATTTAAACGAATGGCAAAACAGGTCATAGGTCAGTAGAGAGTGCTAGCGTGAGTGCCGTAATTACCCTCACATATTTATTTAATGTAGGGCATGTCTTGCGGAAGACAAATCAAGGACCTTTGTGAAATATTTTTGAGTCAAGCCCATTCCTAGCCCTGCCTGAGATGGTTGCAAATGTCTGAATACAGTGGACAGTGGTGGTCATGGCTGAGTCTGGTCCCACGCAGTACAACATGTGGCCCCTCTTCACAGATTGAAAATGTCTATTTTTTTTTTAAAGACAAATCTACATAAAAAAGACATAAAAAAATTCACCTTATACACTTCTTTTGAAAAGAAAAATCGTATGAAATATAGGAATCCTTGGGAGGTACATAGTATAGTCCCTCTATTTCTGTCTGTTCCCTCCTCAAACTCCCAATCTCTTTTTCTTTTCCTAATGTGTTTTAATTTTCTTGCCAATCCTACATAGTGTCAGTCCTAATGTTTCAAGAGTTGGTTTAATAAAATAAAAAATAGTCAACATTTCGGTTAACCTTTGTAGCCATTATCATGCATTTATCACGTTCTCAAAAGGGGATGTCAGCTCCTTAGTGTAAAACACAATGACCTCTGTTTTACAGATACGTATTTTCTCCAATATCCTCATAATAGTTTTTAAAATCTATATGGGTAGATTTACAAAAAGATATTAACTCTCCCAATCAAGTCAATAGCATAAAATTCATAATATTGCAAGAAAAAAACAACACATCTTACGTTAATCTCACAAATAATAAAAATAATAAAAAGTCATAAATATGTATATATTTACCTCAAAATAGCACTAGAGCATGTGTGCAAGTTATACCACGCAGGGGGAAATAAAAAATGTAATGTATGAAAACAGCTGGACAGCAACTGGATTAACCGCTTAACATAGTCACTTCCCTTAGTAGTTTTGGGCTCTCTATAAAATGAATTTGTTCTGCAGATATTATTTTTATGGTTAGTTGTGGGAACTTACGTGACACAGACTATTTGGGGGGGAAAATGATCCTGTCCAGAAAAAAAAAAATTCCTCATTTGATTATTCACCGTGAGAACTCCTCCAATTATAATGTCCCCATCTTTAAAATACTCAAAGTCTTCAAATGGTTTGATTATTTGCAGATGACAGGCCGGTGCTGGGCTCTGGATCTCAGATCTGCAGGGCGTCACACACAGGAGCAACAAACAAACGAGACATTTCAATGGAAGAGACCCAGCGATCAGCATCATGCAGCCCAGTAACCTGCCGAGTGCCAGAGAGTGTCTGCCGGGTTCGGTGGAATCGAGCACCGTGTGGGTCAGTGGCATCTGCTGCATCTGATATCATTGTAATGAACCTGAACATCTCGGCTCTTTTTATACAGTGCGGTCTCATTCATTGCAATGGAGTCTCAATATAGATGCAGGACTTTGTGTTTTGGGATCGCAATTCTATGTTGGTTTTAAATTATAAGAAAACCGCAGAGCGCCGGTAATTGTCTGCATGGACAGAAATATACAAACGCAGACTTTAATCAAATGCCTTTAGAGTATTAGTTAGTTTTAGAAGGAAGTTTCATTCATCGGCAGTTTTATTCCCTTTAATAATATTTATCGTTTTCTCAGATGTAAATGTTATTCAGCACTTTTAATTTATCATTGATTTTTCTGCACGTTATGTTTTTTAAAATTTAATTGACGGAGGTTTTCTAATTGGATTTGATTTTATTCTATTTGAATTTCAAATAATATGATTTAATACAGAAATGCACAATTTGTGTTAATGTACCTTTTGTATTCTAGTTATATTCATATTATCCAGCTCTGACATCCACCATTAGCATAGTCAGGAAATTTTTTTTTATAAAATGTCCGTCACTTCCTTTAATCCACAGGAAGTAATAACCCACTTCCTGGACTCTCCCTGCATTATATCAGAAGACTGAGCACAAGCCTATAGCGCTAGAGGTTGTTTACTTTGTGAAGCTGTTTCCAGAAATATATTTGGGCAAAACATCAAACGGCCATCACTTACAGCACTTCAGACGTCTTTCAATTAAGACTCAAGTTTGCAATGTAAGCAAATTGATAACTTGGGTTGCTATAAGAATTTAGCAGTTAGGATCGTGTTCTGGGTCTTCTCCAGATGAGTGAAGCTGGAGCCTTTGTACAACTTCTCTGGAAAAAAGACTCACTTGAGATGGCAGTGAGTCATAACTGTGCTATGGGAATGGTAGCACCTGATTGGTGATCACTAATAAATCCATCCACCTTATTATCATTCATCATTAGTAATTAGGGACGTTGCGGCCAGTCACAATCAGTTTTTGGAAACTCCTCATATGCCTGGTATTTTCATTTATTTTGGCACTTACAGGGTTAAATATGAATGACTTGCATTGCTGTTTCTGAGGGAGTTGCACTCCAATAGTGGCCAGAAAAAAGAGAAACTGCTCAACAAAAGTATAGATTTTTTGAAAGATGACATCCCAAAGTATTTTACTTGAGGCATTTTAACACTTTTTATTTAACCATTTTAGTGCCAGTCTGTCTTCAACATTGCAGTAAATTTCATTTTTTTACATAAAATTACTGAAACAACTTGTGATTTGTCTTCAGAAACACCCCTCGAGTACAGGAATACCCCATATACATTATTATTATTATACTTAATTTATAAAGCGCCAACAGATTCTGCAGCGCTGTACAAGGTAACAATTTTACAGATAACGAGAAGTACAAAATGACAAGCAATTGACATACACAAACAGGAGGAATGGAGGGCCCTGTTCCTGTAGGAATTTAAATTCTAGGTGGATAAGGGGTGAGGACTGCGTGGCAGTGAATGATGTTATTGTGGGGCGAGATAAGGGTTCTAAGTGGGTGAGAGAGAAGTTTTGATGTTTATGTCAGTGATAGGCTTCACTGAAGAGAAAAGTTTTTAGGTAGCGTTTGAAGGAGGGTAGAGTTGGTGAGAGTCGGACAGCATGGGGAAGAGAGTTCCAGAGGGTTGGTGCTGCGCGAGAGAAGTCCTGTAGGGCATGGGAGGAGGTGATGAGTGAAGATGCAAGGAGCAGGTCATTGTTGGATTTTAGCGGGCGGGCTGGTGTATATTTGCTGATGAGGGAGGATAGGTAGAGGCGAGCGGTGTTAGTGAGAGCTTTGTAGGATAGAGTGAGTATTTTGAATTTAATTCTGCTATAGATGTGGAGCCAGTGGTGGGACTCGCAGAGAGGTGCGGCAGATGCACAGCGTCGGGTGAGTTAGAATAGCCTGGCAGATGAGAGATTACGATGGAGTGGAGTAGTTGTTTGTGGTGCTGACAGTCAGGAAATGACGAATTTTGGAAATGTTACGCAGTTGGAAGTGGCAAGATTTAGAGAGTGATTTGATGTGAGGGATGAAAGATAGGTTAGAGTCTAGGGTCACTCCGAGGCACCGTCAACAGTGATAGAAAGGTCAGATAGGGGAATAGAGTTAGAGGGAGGGCTTAGAAGGAGCTCAGTTTTAGACATTTATTTTGAGGTGGTGAGAGGCAATCCAGGAAGAGATGCCAGAGTTTTCCAAGTGAGAAAGTATAGATGGAGAATAGCCTTGAGGTACTCCAACAGACAGAGGCGTAGAGGAGGAGGAGGAGGAGTCACCAGCAAAAGACACAGAGGAGGACCTGTTGGAAACATATGAGTTAATCCAGGAGAGAGCAGTGTCACGGACACCAAGAGAGCTGAGAGTCTGTAGGAGGAGGGGGTGGTTGACTGTGTTGAAAGCAGCAGAGAGGTCAAGTAAAATTAAGATAGAGTAGTGGCCATTGTTTCTAGCAAATAGAAGGTCATTTGTGACTTTTGTGAGAGCAGTTTCGATCGAGTACTGTGGGCAGAAACCGGATTACAGGGGGTCGAGCAGAGTTTGAGGACAGAAAGAGGGTTAGATGGTCGTAGATTAGTTTTTCTAAGCGTTTGGATGGTATTGGAAGTAGTGATATGGGGCGGTAGTTAGCAGGGGAATTTGGATCAAGGCAGGGTTTCTTGAGGATGGGAGAGAGCTGTGCATGTTTGAATGGGGATGGGAATATACATGGGTAGGGCAAGTTTTTTTGGCACTGTGGGTTCAAAATCGGAACATGCTCATTATAGTTTTTAAGGTGGTAAATCAATATTTATTGAAGGTTTTCAAAATTTTCCAGTAAATCGTAACAAGGGAAGGAGGGTACAGAAAAAAGAAAGGGGGGGGTGGGAAAAACGGGAATAGGTACATGCCGCCGGATGCAATAAAACAGGTAGTACTGTAGTGATACAGAGCCCCAGAGCCGTGCGAACACGAAACAAGGAAGGTACAAGAGGTGGCACATCAAGTACAGAGAGCAATATGGTGATGTGACATGCGAAAATAAACAATCCCTGCCTTCTTGGGCATGGCAAGGACTAAGTAGGGAAAATCAGGCACATCAGCAGGAGTAACCAGCAATGAGTGCCGGCCAGAGCAGTGGACACCAAGCACCAACAGAGAGAAGGGGAAACCAGAAAGAAGAGGGGGGGGGTAAAAAAAAAAGGGGGGAGGGGGTTATCACAGAGGGGAGGGGGGAAGGGGGGGCACTGAACCCAGCACCCGAGAAGACACTAAGTGGCCGCATCGGACAAAAGGGAGCGAACCTGTGGACCAGACACGTATGCAAGCCAATGGAACCATGTCTGTTGGTACCTGGCCGCGGTATGATTCCTCAAACACACGGATGCGTTCGACACGAAGGAACCACTCCCGCAACGTAGGAGGGGAGGGATCACCCCAATGAAGGGGTATCAGAGCCTTGGCCGCCGTCATTAAACGGAGGAGGACCGATTTCTTGAACCAGGAGATAGAGAACGAACCATGATGGAGGAGGAAAAAGTCAGGAGTAAAAGGGATAGGGACGTCAGAGAGCGATTGCATGCACTTATGGATTGCGGACCAGTAAGGAACTATGCGAGGGCAGAGCCACCACAGGTGTAGAAGGGAGCCAGGAGAGTCTCTACACCTCCAGCATTCATTAGGCAGGTCAGGCCTATAACGGGCTAGCACTGCAGGGGGCCTGTACAATTGAGCTAAGAGCTTGTAAGCCATTTCCCGATCCCGGTTGCTCAGAGAACAACGATGGGTCAGGATGCAAACCTTTTCCCACTGTTCTTCCGTGAGAACGACCTGCAGCGAAGCCTCCCATCTCCCCATAAACACAGGGGGCACAGGGGTCAAGGCAGTCAGCAGCAGACTATAGAGGTGGGACACCCCGTGAGTCAGCCGACTAGAGGACACACAGAGAGTCTCAAAAGCGGTGAGGGCGCGAAACGTGTTGTGCCGCTGCACCAGAGAACGATAAAAGTTGGTTAACTGCGCATAGCAAAACCGATCGAGGAAGGTAGGCGAAGCCGGCGCAATCAGTTGTTCCAGTGGCCTAAGCCCAGCAGAAGTGACAAAGGAGCGAAGTCTAGAATCAGTGCCAGAGGCGACAGTGGGGAACAAATCGACCCCCATGCCCGGAGGGAAGTCGGGGTTGTCCCTAAGGGGGGTAAGCGGGGAGGGAAAAGTGGTTAGCTGTGCGCTTCCAGTTAGAGAGTGCCAGACGCGCAGGGTGGCTCGGATAAAAGGGTGAGGAGCAGCCAAGCGTCTCGCAGAACACATCGACAACCAGGGGAGGAAGCTAACAGGGACACCAAGAAGGGCGTCCTCCAGATCGACCCACTGCTTAATGCGGGAGGCCTGGGACCACTCCACAACCCGGAGCAAATGACATGCCCTATAGTAAGTGCGCGGGCAAGGCAAGGCCAGGCCACCCCTCGATTTGGGGCGAATCAGTGTGCTAAATTTAATGTGTGGAGCGCGAGAGCCCCAGACAAAGCGGAGAAAAGACGAGCGATGGCATTTATCCTACCCGACCACGAGACCATAAGTCTCGACCATTTACCGAAATCAGAGCGGATAGTCGCTAATAAAGGTAAGAAATTACAGCTAAAGAGCTGAGAGAGATCCCTCGTTAGCCATATCCCGAGGTATGGCAGCTTAGAGTCGCACCAAGCGAAAGGAAAGGAGGTCGCCAGCGCCCTGCGGTCAGGTGGAGGAAGATTAACATCAAGAATCTCGGACTTGGACATATTGACCTTGAAGTTGGAAAGCTCTCCAAAAGCAGATATCTCCGTCATGATAATCGGCAACGACAGCCGCGGGCGAGAGATAGCAAAGAGGCATTATAGTTTTTAAACATAGAATTTTGACAGATCAGTTTGCTGGGTCCAGGTACGTAGACGTCCCATGTTTTATTTTAACCCCTAAAACTATACATTACCTAAAACTAGACGACTCAGGGAATCTAGTTAGGGGCATATTGGACTGTCCCATGTAGCCGATTCCATTTAGTCTAACAAAAATGTATTTTTCTGAACAGATGTGTGAAAGAGCAAAATAGGTCTCAGTAACATCCCCTGAGTACAGCGCTACCCCACATGCATACATAAGTCATGATTCTCAGATATTGTGGAGTCAAAACTGGAATGAGCGCGGTTCAATTTTAACTTCTAAAAAAAATCAGATTACTTGAAAGTGACGAGTTTAGGCCACTGACATCAATCGGGAAGACCGTTCAATAATCAGCGACTTAAATGTCACTGACAAGTGATCAGTTAATAATTGTGTATTTTTTTATTAATTTGTGTTTTTTAGATGACCCCTCTCTCTTTCTAAGGCAGGATCATCCAGGGGCTGTCATAATGATAAGATTACTCCTATTGGCCAGGAGTGATCTGATCATCATCTGCCCACTTTTGACAGTTTTTAACTGCTGCAGTTACTTAACTCACAGCATTTGACTTGGAATCACCCTGGACATTCAGGTCAGTGCTGTTATTTTGTTAACTCAAGCTTGTGGGGGACAAATATTAACTCCTGCAAGGCTGAGATGGCATTCAGCAACACAAAACACTCACCCCAAGGCACATTGTGACCACTCGGGAGAGCACAACCACCACTGCGGGTGATTTTGCCACTCGCAATATGGCAGCGTGTCCTTTAATAAAAATAACAAAGTTGGAAAAGTTCGCTAGAGGCTCTTGAGAACTCTGGCTCCACGTGCAGGTTCAATACAGGTACTGTATTCAACCATGCAAGTCAATAGAGCCCAGCTTTCTAATCATAATGTGATTAGTAAAATATTGAAATAATAATTAAAAAAAAACATAAAAAATAATTTTGCATCAGAGGAACCATCCAGTTCCAGCAAAATGTAACAAAAAAAAAAGTCCAAAAAAAAAATACAATAAAAAAATAAAGTTTTGGTGTGGTTGGGGGAGTACTTCAGGAGTTATGATGGGGTATGTTATACATGTTCCCTATATTTTTGATTGTCTTGTTTACCTGCCACGCCTTCTGTACGGACATCGTTCATAATCTGCTAATGACTGCTGTCTATATTATGTATCCTTCCTGCTTGCTCATTCTTTATATGTATTCTCTTCCGCATGGGTCTGCCGAGCATTCCGTCCTGCTGTTTTGACCCTTTTGGGCCTCCTATGACACTGATACATACTCATTGTATTTGTACACTGTATTTCAGTTTGCCCTTTATTTCTTTTTATGTGCTTCATCTGTGCATTATCCTCTTTGAATAAATTGTTTTGGAAAAAATAAAAAATAAATAAAGTTTTGGGTTAGTTAGCACTATATCGTCCCCAAAATCTGGAAAGAGTTAAAGTAAAAGCAATTCAGATACCCAAGGGGTAAATTGGAGTGGCCGGGTTCAAAGATAGGGCGTAGGCACAGACTGACCAAAATGGGGGGAAAAGTGCACTTCCCAAATGTGGCCTTTTCGCTCCCAAACACCAGGCAAACCCATGCATGGGTGGTATCACTGTTCTCGGGAAATGTTGCTGAAGACATATCGAGGTGTTGTTTGATAATGACTTATACCTGGAGCTATAAATTTACACCTATAGTGTAATTTGTGTGAAAAAATAAAAAAAAATTAATACCACAAACTATGGCAAAGGCTGGTGGTAGAATCTCATGCATGGAGTTACAGTACTGGCATTTGAAATACCTTGAGGGGTCTAGTTTTCAAAAATATATGGTTTGATGGGGTAAATTGCATTGGCCGGCTTCAAAGATACCCAAAGTAGAACATGAGGGAAAAATTATCAGATTTGGAAACAAACTGGTTTTGAAATAGCAAAATCCTACTTTTACTTTTTGCCCAATAACTTGTAGAAAAAAGCAAAAAAAAAACAAACATGAAAACATTAGGTATTTCTAAACGCAGTATTCCTTTTGGAAACCGAAAGGAATACTGTTACCCAGCTTTACATCTCTCCACACCAGCAGCAAACGGGTTAAATATTACCCTAATCACAGGGGAGCATATAGCGAGCTAAGAGAATCTGCCCGTCAGATACCCATTGTCCAGTGCTACGGAATTTGATGGCGCTATATAAAACAATAAATAATAATAATCTGCCCTGTGCAGGAGCATACGCTTCCAAAATGATTGGAAAGTGGTGAATCTCTTCCTTTCATAACCTTATTTCCTGCTCACAAGCTCCTCCCCTATCACTAGTTTCCTGTTCATACCCCATGCTCTGCATATGTTAATGATATTCCATGTACAGTCCTAAGTGTTAACTTCTTAAGGACCAGAGCTGATACACTACAGGGCCAGAGCGATTTTGATGTTTTTGCTATGTTTTTCTCCAACCGTTATTTCCCTTTTTCTTCTTATTATTTGCATAAGTTGAATAAAATGTAAAAACATTGGTACATAAATTCTATATGCAGCTAGTATAAATGGGAAATGGGAAAGTAAACCCTAAAATATTGATAATTTGCCCTGAGGGTCCTTAGGGTAACAAAGAGGTTAATAAAGGGTTGTACCTGTGATTAGCCAGAAGAGGGCAGTCATTAGAGATCCCAGCACAGTCTACGTCAGGGGCGTCCAAGTTTTTTCTGCAGTGGGCCACCTCATCAGAATTGTATATGTGCGAGGGCCGCACTCTCTTCTCACTGTGAGAAAATCTGGCCTTTAATAAGATATGCAGATTAAAATAAAGTAAATGACACAAAACCTTTACTTTTCCTCTCACTGATTTCTGGGCCTA
Source organism: Spea bombifrons (assembly GCF_027358695.1). NCBI lineage: Eukaryota > Metazoa > Chordata > Amphibia > Anura > Pelobatidae > Spea > Spea bombifrons. The sequence goes on along the minus strand of NC_071087.1, from coordinate 2,783,245 downwards.
GAAAGTTTTGTGACTACAAATTCAGGATTCTGGATAGGTTAAAATGAAATAGTTTATTTATTTTAGGGATGCACCGAAATGAAAATTCTGGACCAAAACCGAAAATTCAGGGTTCACTTAGCCAAAACTGAAAATTACCCCCCACACTTAATAAAAGTAAGTTACGCACCAAAATTTTACAAAAAATTATATATTATGATTGTTAACAGCAATATCAGGCATACCCAGATTCCAGCATATACTGGTTGGCTGTAGCAGTATTTTCTGTCCAATTTTAGTGTTAACCACACTTTTATTAACCCCTTGGCTGCTAAGCCATTTCCCACCCTGGTGCTAAGCTGGTTTTCGGCATTTTGGTGCATCTCACGTTTAAACGTGTTTCAAAGTAAATTTCTTGGGAATAAACTATACAAACCATATATTGTTTTTTTCAGCACACCCAGCAGATTCCAAATATACCATTTTTATAGGCTTGCAAAATACAGCCAAAAATGGGAAAAAAAGTTTAATTTTTCACTTCCAACTCAATAAAAACTAGTTCGTAATGTTATTTTTCTAAACTCTAATATCAAAAGCTGTGTTGCTAAATATTTGTAGTAGGTAACCGGTCTAAAATAAACAGAAATTGAGAACAGTAGACTGTGTTTTTCTAATATTTTATTGCTAAAAGTTAAATTTATTTAACTTTATCACAAAAAGACATCTTTAAATTTAATGCATGGCTGCCGTCAATTAAACAGCTCTAGCTGCCCGGGATGTTAAAATATGCCAACAAAACTATATATTTTTAGAAACTACACCCCCAGCTGCAGCAAATGAGGTCTTATTTGTATTTGTATCACAAATCTGACTTGGACAACAAATAAGTGAATATCACACTTCTAAAAATGAAAAATAAAAAAATAAAAATTAAAAGCGACAAGTTAATTTGTGTCTTGCGCACTCCAGTCTTTTGCTACGAATACATGCAGCCCCTCATTTGATGCGCCAAGGGGTGTAGTTTCTGAAAATATATACTTTATGTACCATAATTTAACATCCCAGCTGTCTAGAGCTGTCTAAATGCAGGCATCACCCCTAAATGTTTTAAGACGTTTTTTTAACAAGATTCTCCAATCTGCCATATCTGAAGATAAAGGGGTCTAGACATCTGGGAAGTTAAATTAGGGTACATAAAGTACACATTTCAAGAAACTACACCCCTTGGAGCTTCAAATGAGGGGTTACATGTATTTCTAGGACAAAAGTTGAGTTCACAAATAATGACGGAATATGTCGCTTTGGCTAGAAAATGTTTTTTCTAACCATAGCGACATGTTCATTTGTGTCTTGCGCACTCCAGGTTTGTACACATGCAGCCCCTCATTTGATGCGCCGAGGGGTGTAGTTTTTGAAAATATGTACTTTTTGTGCCATAATTTAACATAATTTTACGTGAGCAGTAATGCCACGTCAAGGCTACAACCCTAATTACTGACCATTCACACGCTTTTCGTATCTCCATTCACTCGCAGAAGCACACACCATACTTTCCATACATTCACTCGCAGAAGCACACACCATACTTTCCATACATTCACTCACAGAAGCACACACACCATTCTTTCCCCTTACAATCCCAAAGAAATGATCGTAAAGGGAGTAAAAAAATCACTTTTACAGCAAAAATAAGTTTTGCAGTAAAAATGCAAGGGGCTCCAGGGATGAGATGGTTACTCACGTACCGCACAGGCTAAATGGCTGATTTTAATAATATTTGCAGTTCATCAGGATTTCAATAATTGCCTTTCTCTACCATTGGCTAAATTTAACCTCATGATCAAAGGGATCACGGGGTTAAAATTTAGTATCGGCCATTTTTAAAAAGGGAATGTGACTTTTCATAGCTATATGATCGCTGTGGTAACATTGGCTACCACAGTGATCATTTAGCTAGAATACTTAAACTTTTTTTTTTTTTAAAGTTAAACCAGTTTATGTTTAGATAATTTAATTTGATTTAATTTAATCTAGGCAATTTTGATCTTTATTTATCTGCCTTTAGAGACCCCCAAATCATTTTTTTTACTTTTTTGTACATTTTTATTTTTTTTACTTAATATTTTTTATTCTTTTTTTACAAGCATTATACCGTTGGAAAGGTGAGGCGATTACCTTTCCAACGGTATATGTTGGGGGTCTGTAGCTGCTTAGCATCTAAGCAGCATGCCCCCATACCGCTTTAACTGACAATTGTCAGTTTTCAATAAAGTTGCGCGGTGACGTCATCGCGTCATTACGCGCGACGTCACCGGCCGGATCGGGTGGTCCCAGTGATGCCCTTCAATATGAGGGGCAGATCGCCGGGGTAGGTGGTGATGGGGGTCCACAGACCTCCATCAAGGTAGGGTAGTGCTAGTGACAGCATGGTGCCGTCGTTAGCACCTGACTGGGACTGCTAGCGACGGCACCATGCCGTCGTTAGCAGTCAAGGGGTTAAAAGTAACACACCACAATTGGATAAAAAAATCAACAATATGACTTGGCATGATAGGAGTGTGATTGCTAACACAAGTTTATATCCTTGGTGGGGATCATTCCACCTACGCCAGAAGGTGTGAGCAATCCATTTATTGCTCACCATATTGTGAGTATATAGTGAACTGTTTTTATTTGTTTTATTCATTTTATATATACAGAAAGCACTATGCCTATTTCTGTTTAACTTTTTATGTGCACCTTATCCTGAGAACCAAAAAAAGAACTACACAGGACTGCTGCTAAAGATATCCCCAGGCGAGGATTGTATCGCCCATGCAAGTTTTGTGGGACTAATTGCTTACGGTGCCAGCCACATATTATATTACTGTGACTTTCTTCTTCAGTATGCGCAACCACTATCTCCTGTGACCTCGAAGTTATAATTAGTTAGTATGCTAAGTTAAATGTCCGTACCAGCGACTTTGTTGGTTGTTTTTTTTTTTCTCTCCTGCATAGCAACTAGTGGTAAGGGGCCGTGCGAGTGATTTCTGCTCCCGTTATCCAACGCAGCATCGCAGGGGTTAACGGGAGTGGAAATCAGGAGTTAAAAAGGCCGTGCGAGTGAGCCTATTGGTTACCTGCAGGGTCTTCCTCTGGCATCGACCAATTGTACGCTAAATGGGGAAGGGACCGGGGAGATTAGTAGACGAAGACGATCACGAAGATTCTTCGTGTGTGTGTCTTCGCCTACGTTTTTTTCGGAATGAACAAAAAGATGGACTCTTCGTGTTCATTTTCATGTTCGCCCGAAGACGAATGCATAAGTCTAGTACCTACTCAGGAGAGCAATCTCCTATTTTGCTCACTTGCACCAAAACAGTAAAAATCACTCTATTTGCATTTAAGACAAATCACATTCATCAAGACTATCCAGACTAGCAATGCATAGCAAACATCCTCTGTACAAACAATACAACAACCACAGATATCTATTTTAGTTTTTTGTTGGTCTTGCTAGCACAGTGTGGCTAACATCCCTCTCTGTTCCGTGAGCCAGGGACCCATATCTGGACATATCCTTAATAACTTAAGGTGACAAACACAACATGAGAGCTTTATCTCAGATCATGACCAGACAGCATTGAAATAACCTACCATGTAAGAAGGTTCCTACCCATGAGAAACATGACCATTTTTTATTTACTTGCAGCATTACACAGAACACTTCTCCATTAGCAAATCAGACCAGTTCAGCTCAGATCGCCGTTCTTTGCTCATTTGCACCATTACAGAGATGATGCTCCCATTAGCACATCAGACTGGACTATGCCATCAGGTCCCCTATGGACGTACCGGGAAGTCTAAAAAAACGCCTATTAAGGAACCCCTATGGACGTACCGGTACGTCCAGCCCTTCGTGCAGCATCAGGGACACATCCCTGCCGCTGCACGGGAGATCAGGCTGTCGTTTGACAGCCTGGACTCCCCACTGACAGGAGAAGTGGGCATCGCCGGCTTCTGCTGTCCGATCTCCTGTAACAGCTCCTGGCATGAAAGCCGGAAAGCTGTTACATTTCAAACTGCCTGATCGCGCGATCGTGCATTCCCTTCTGGGTTGCGTCACTGCTGACGTAACCCGGAAGTTCATCGGAGGACAGGATATCCCCTGCAGGAGAAATCCTGTCCTCTGATGAGGCACAGACGCTGCGATCTCTATGCACGTCTGTGAGGACCTGCATAGAGATCACAGTGTGATCAGTGCAGGGGGATCGCAGGGAGGGGAGTGAGAAACCATGTCTCTCACCCCCCCTCCCGTCCTGAAACAGAGAAGGAGGAAAAAAAAAAGTTAATTCATTTAAAATATAATAATACAAAAATCATTAAAATAATAATATAAATAATAATAAAAAAAATAATAATGTGAGCTGTGATGTCATTGTGACATCACTGGCATGTTCAGGAGATCCCTAAGAGGACCTCTAACCATTTTTGTGTAAAAAAAAAATTATATAAAAAATACAAAACAAAAAGAAAAAATCTATATAAATTGGAGATTAATCTAGCCTTGGTGCAGAATTAATCTGAATTTTATTAAAGACAGGAGGCTTCGTATTTTGCATTACTTCCTTTACTGAATAACCTCCAGCAGCAAAACAGTTAATGATAAAAGAACAAATAACCAATAAGAACAGAGCCCAAAGACCCTATAAATGATACAAAGTCCAGTCACTCCTCCTCTTTCTTTGCCAGGATAAGCCGAACAGGAAAAACCAGGAACAAACAGCCATATCCCAGCGGAAAAACCCAGCAGAAAACTGAACGAACAGGATCCACGAACACTCTAGACAGCGGAGGAGCGGCCTGAAAAGGAGAACAAATACGTGAGAGTACCAGGCAATTATAACAAGGAAAAAACCTGGTAATAAAGACACAAGAAACTGGTTATAATACCGAAAACACCATGAAATAAATACTGACAGTAAACACATATAAACAATCCCTGAAAAAAGGCAAACCCAACGAAAAAACCCAGGGAGGGAAAATCTAGAAGGGGGGAAAATACTCGCCTCCTGTCTTTAATAAAATTCAGATTAATTCTGCACCAAGGCTAGATTAATCTCCAATTTTACAGCAAGACAGGAGGCTTCGTATTTTGCAATTTTAACGCCCAGCCATAAAGCTAACAGAAGCATGAGACAGAGGGCGAAAGTAAAAAGTCCGGAACGTGGACTCCCGCGACCAGTCCGCCGCCGACATGATGTCGGCCATAGAACTGCCCGCAGCGAAAGCCGCCGAGGCAGCCGCACCCCTAACCGAGTGAGCCCCGAAAGAGTCCGGAACATCAGCCGACCAAGGGAACCCACCTGGCTAAGGTGGGACTCGAAACCGGGCGGAAAGGTCGAACATAAGAGATGAACAGAGGACCCGAATCAGAGGAACGAAAAGGACTAGTCACGTGAATGTAAGCTAAAACACAACGCGCCACACACAACCGAGGTCTGTCCGGGAAATAAGGATAAGAAACCGAGGACGACAGACATTTAGTCCGGCGTGAAATGCGAACGGAAACCCCCGCAGGGGAAAAAGAAAAAGAAGAAACATCAAAGGCCAGAACATTGGAAACGCGACGGAAGGACACCAGACAAAGAAGCAAGGCAAGTTTGGCAGACAATTGACGCAGGGACAACCGGTCGTTGTCTGGCCAACTCTCCAGGAACTCAAGGACCTCGGAAACGTCCCAAAAAGAAGCATAGCGAGGCAAAGGGGGTCTGGAAGACCGAATGCCGCACAGGAGCCGACAGACCGCGGGGTCTTTACCGACCCCAAGGCCCGCCACGGGAACGTGCGCAGCAGAAATGGCCGACCGAAACAGGTTGATGGTCCTGTACGATTTCTCCTTGGAAAAAAGATGAGCTAAAAAGTTGATGACAAACGTTACAGGGGCCGTAAGGGGATCACAACGCTGTTCCAGACACCAGCGACTCCAGACCCTCCAAGCCTGGAGATAGGATTTCCTGGTGCCAGGAGCCCAGGATCCCCAGAGTAGATCTCGAGCCGTCGCCGATAAACCTGACATGTCCCTGGAGCCCCGGAAACTGTCCAGGCCACCAGGGACAGGCGGTCCTGCAGGACCAGAGGGTGAGGATACCCGTCTGGGTCCAGCAAGAGGTCCCCCAACGATGGAAGAAGAAGGGGATCCGCACAAGACAGCTCTAGGAGCAACGGGAACCAAGGTTGAGTTCTCCAGAGGGGGGTCAGCAGAACGATCGTAACACCCTGACGAGCTATGGTGTGAAGAGCCCGAAGGATCATGGAGAACGGGGGGAACGCATAAGCTCCCCTCGGAGGCCACGACTGAAGGAACGCGTCCGCAGCCAGCGAGAGCGGATCCGGCAGCCAACTGAAAAACGCTGGAGTCTGACAGTTGGTCCGGGACGCAAACAGATCCAGATGAAAGGGACCGCGGCGAAGCTCGATCGTGGGGAAGACCGAGGGGAGTAGATATAAATAATGGCGCATATGCCCCTCGTACGAAGAAACTCCATAACTCGCTTTAGTAGCTTCGTGAAGCACCAGGGAGCCGAGCTGAGGCCGAATGGGAGAAAAGTGAACTGCCAAAGGCGGTTTCGCCAATGGAACTGCAGAAAACCCCTGTCGTCCGGGTGCATGGGAACGGTAAGGTAGGCGTCCTTTAAGTCAAGTCTCGTAAACCAGTCGTTGGTACGTAAGAGGTCGCGGAGGAGATGTATGCCCTCCATCTTGAAGTGACGGTAGACTATGAATGCATTGAGGGCCCGCAGATTTATGACGGGGCGAAAGTCTCCCGACTTCTTGCGCACTAGGAAGATGTTGCTTAAGAAACGAGGGGAACCTGACGCCCGTTCTATAGCCCCTTTGTCCCGAAGCGAGCAGAGTTCTGAATGGACGAGAGCGACTGCCGCGACCCTAGGACCGTCTGACGAACCCAGGGGTCCGAGGAAAGGGCCGACCACGCATGGAAAAAATGGGCGAGTCTGCCCGCAATAGGTAGAGAGGGAAAAACAGGAGAGATTTTTACCTGACGCAGTCTTCCCCCTGAAGGACGAAGATCCTCTACCGCGGTAGGCTCCACGCTGGAATGGTGTGCGGAAGCGGGACCGGAAGGTGTTGGACGACTCCTGATATCGGGGTCTTGAGCCGAAGGTGGCTGATCTGCTGGCGGCACGACCCCTCTGCCTGCCAGCCCTGGCGGAAAAACGGTCCCCGGATCTGAACACCTTCTTCAAAGATGTCTGCGCCTTCTCCAAGGAGGTGAAGACGGTAACGTGACGCGTAAGATCCTTGAGGAACTTCTCTCCAAAAAGCAGCCCGTTCGCTTCAGGACCAAGCTCCTTGGGAGCCAACTCCACCAATTTGGCATCGAGCTTGAAGAGAGCCGCTTTACGGCGCTCAGCTGACAGGGCACAATTAGCATTTCCCAGAAGGCATAGGGCTCTCTGGGTCCACTCGCGAACCAAATGCGGATCCAACGGAGATCCATCGAGAAGGGCCTCGTCCGCCATCTGAAAAATGTGAGTAAAAGGACCCGTGACATCCAAGAGCTTGTCTTGAGTGGAACGCAGACCAAGCTCGATCCCCTTCCTGGGATCCTTGCCATTCCGTGTGAGGAACGTAACGAATGATTGGTCAAACTCAGGTGTATTGGTGACCTTGGCGGGAACGGTTGGCCGGGGGCATTCTGACCGGAGCCGCTGGCGAACCTCTTTATCCAGTGGTCTGCGGACCCAAAACTTGATAAACTCCGCAATGTGATCCGATGGGGTCCATTCGGTGGAGCGTGGATGACGTATTGCCCTGGGGTCGAAAAGTGGGATGCCCATCTGATCGGTGACCTCAAAAGGTTGATCCTGCTTGGAACAGGAGAGTTTGGGGTCGTCGGGTGGCAAAACGGGAGCCAAAACAGAAGGAGAGCCGTGACCAGAGGAGCCCGCCTGATACTCATCTAAGGTTTCATATTCTGCCTCTAGGTCGGCTGATGGTGACTCGGGATCTGTAACAGGCCTGGACCGCTACAGAGGACCCTTGCCCTTGTCCGAGAGGGATGGGGCAGCCGCCCAACCACGTTTGCGGGAGGCATCCCGGTCGGTGGGGGAGATGGAAACCCCATTGTCAGATTCCTCGGCCTCAGCCGGAATGATTGCGGGCAGAGAGGCCGCTAATGCAGTACGAAGCCATGCCTGAAAAGCTGCGGGGATAGGTGTCTCCGAATCATCCGCCATAATGCCCAATGTGTTATCTGAAACACATAAAAGGGAAATAGTAAGAGAGAGGCAAGGGCAAAACCGCTTGTATAATGAGGTAGCAGCTCCTAATAACAATACTGTAATATAGCGGTAGCAGAGAGGCGGGAAAAAGGGGGGGGGTCACCCCCACCAGACAGCAGAGAGGTTCACCCTCGCAAATAAAAGGGTACGTGACCCTGTAGTAAATGGTGGGTCCAAGACCCAAATAACCTGAGAGCCAGAGGCAGCAAATAGCCAAGGGGTTCACCCTCGTCAGCGTACAAGGAGGGGGTTCACCCCAACAGGCAGGTAACAAAACAAATGTGAGATGCAGGCAGGCTAAAAGTAAATATAACTTTTTTTTTTTTTTTATATTATTATTTAGTTATTTTAATTCAGTTATTGGCAATAAAAATGAAAAAGAGTGGCCAGGAATCGAACCTAGGACCCTAGAACTAAAAGACCTGCACAGTACCACTGTGCTAAAGAAAAACAAAATGGCCACGCCACGTGGTCAGACTAAAGAAGCTGAGCCGCGCGCGGAAAAAAATATATAAATAACGGCCGGATTGTGAACTAGTAGTTCACAATCCGAGCCGGCATAAACCAGGAAGGCTGGACGAACCCGCCGCGCGGTCTCAGATACAGGAGACCACGCGGTAGGGAAGAAAACCAGCCGGGGAGAGGAAACACAGTACCGCGGCCGGATTGCAGACAGACAGTCTACAATCCGAGACCGCGGCGAAGGACGGGTTGAGTGATCCCGTCGCGCGGTCCCAACCAGGGACCACGTGGCCGGAAAGCTCAAACCCAAAAGAAAAAACCGTCGCGGGACGACACAGCCGCGCGGATAGAAACCCGCGAAGTTGCGTCACGCGGCAGAGATGCCGCGGCGCGACCGCGAGGCGCAGGCCCACGTGACCGTCGTGCAGATAACGACGTAGACACGCGGGAGGTAAGTTAATAAAACGAAAAAAGGGAAAAACCAATGGAGGCCAAACAATAAAATAACGATAATAATAAAATAATACAGGAAGAATACAACAGAGAGACCAAAATAATAATAATAAAATAATGAAGGTAGGACAAAAAATGCAGTAGCTACCACAGAATGAAAAACCCAATAGCTAAATAACTATACCAGATAAGGAAATAAGTAAATAAGTAATAGGCCTAAATAACAGTCTACCAGATAAGAATATAAGTAATAGGCCTAATAATTAAGGCGAATAAAATGGAAGGTTCTCACCTGGAGGCTAAGCAGCAAAGAAAGAGGAGGAGTGACTGGACTTTGTATCATTTATAGGGTCTTTGGGCTCTGTTGTTATTGGTTATTTGTTCTTTTATCATTAACTGTTTTGCTGCTGGAGGTTATTCAGTAAAGGAAGTAATGCAAAATACGAAGCCTCCTGTCTTGCTGTAAAATTAGGTATTTCTGAAATCAGGACACCTGAATTGATAAATTTGGAGGGGATTTTCCATCACTTTACCTAATTTTGTGATTCAGAGGATTCAGAGGGAAAATTTTTAAAAAAATTGTTTTTTTTTCTAATTTTCTCTAGTTTTTACTAAATTTCTCATTCACAATTTTCCGCTAATCATCCAACTATGGTATCAAAAGAAAGCTCTATCTCTCCTTGAAAAAAACAATATATAGTTAACATGATTACACTATTAACAGGAAAACAGAATAATCGCTGAGCCGACAGCACAAAATTGGCAAAATTGCTCCGGGATTTGAGGTACCAAAAACCCCTGGGACTGAAGGGGTTAAGCATCATCTGCCCAAGTAATACAACAAGCACATACTAACAATAAAATTTCTCATATACATCCTCTGTATAAAAAGAGTTAGAATCCCTCTAGGTACAGTAAGCCAGGGACATATCTCTGGGCATACCCTTATAAATTAAGGTGAGCAAAAACTGTTAGACAAAAGGATCATGGGAATATATTTTATTTGAATAAATGCAAATCAGCACACTGCCACATATGGCTAATATATGTTCGGACAGAATGCTGCCCTCGATTGGTTATACATTGAGTAGCATTGTTCCATATGCTTGAAATCCAAAGTTATTGTGCTACTTAATGTATCTAACCAACAGAGGGCAGCATTCTGTCCGAACATATATTGGGCATGTATGCTAGTGTGCTCGTTTGCATTTATTCAAATAAAATATATTCCTATGATCCTTTTGTCTAACATCCCTGATACCCCTCTCTGTTCAGTGAGCCAGGGACCCATATCTGGACATATCCTTAATAACTTAAGGCGACAAAAACAACAGAGCTTTATCTCAGATCATGACCAGACAGCATTGAAATAGCCTACCTTGTAAAAAGGTTCCTACCCATGAGAAACATGACCATTTTTGTTTACTTGCAGCATTACAGAGAACACTTCTTCATTAACAAATCAGACCAGCTCAGCTCTAAAATGCATAGCAAGCCTCTATTAGAGAAATAATGCAACAAACATAGACAGTCACTGGAGACTCTCTTAAACATCATCAATGAGTTAAAGGGGCTGTGAGCCTGGGACCTACATCTGCACATACCCTGAATAACCTACTGCGAGAAAAACTAAAGATGAGCCTCACTTCAGACTGAGGTATCTACTCAGGAGAGGCATGACAAGTTTTTGGCTCACAAGCACAAATACAGAGGAGACCTATCATTAGCATATCAGACTAGTGCCACCCATCAGGGCAGTCCACACGCTCAGAAATACAGTTAAAACAGTGTATGATTACAATTCCAGATATGACACATATGATTTAGCACAGTAGTGGAAACAACCTGGGGATATGGGGTAGTGCAGTGGCTGGCGTGGATGAGGGACGCTAGACCTCAGTCTGTCCATATGTGAGGAGTCGCTCAGTCGGCTGTGGATAAGCCTGTGCCAGTCTCGGACTGTGGCTTGTTCCTTCCTCAACACAAGACGGTTCCTGGCAAAAAATGTGACACTAAGCATGTGTTTCTGCAAAAAAGTCTGTGAACTAGAAAGTAGTAGGACAGGTACTTTCTCTCAAAAGAGTCCTTGAGTTCCAAATCCAGGGTTCTGAACAAAGTTTGTGCAAACTGGTACTACCAGAACAAGCGAATGGTAGTTTTTGCCTCCATTTTGCACTGTGGGCAGTGTCTATATCTGCACAGCCCCTGGCATGCATAAATGCCCCATTGACAATATTCTCCTTTTTAAGCTTTATTTGTTATTTGGTTATTTAGACATTTATTTATCTTTCATGCGAATATTAAACATGCCCTCAAAAATGTATCAGCTATTCAGTAAACTTCATTAATGTGTCCCCCTGAGCACCTTTACTCAGCAGCAGGTGAAGACAGCGTGATTGTTAGGTAATTACTGTATGGTTTCTTTTAACCTGTTTTTATTTTCTATAGCCAGGTAAAAAGAATTGTTGGAATGGGACATACGGTCAGGGGTGGGATATTATTCATTTTTTATACCATGATTCCTATGTTCTAGATCTGAGAACTCATAGAAATAGAAGTAACAGAGTTCTGAAAGAAATACAGAGTGAGCTTGGACTTTGACTTTTGGTTTTTCAAGTCTTTTCGACCACTCACTCAGATCCTCCACAATCTGTGCAAATAGGAGCTGTCCAAAAAGACAGTCCTGCAAAGGATGAGCGACTAGTAACTCTATGGTCGTACTTGTGTCGTCCTTAACGTTCCAGGTCCATCTCATTTAGTTATCGAGGAATCTGAGCTAAAGGCTATAGGCGACTGGCTGGACGATAACCTGCCAAAAAAAAAAATATGTATCAGTCCGTTCACTTGCAAGAGCTGGAATGTTCTTTGTACGGGCCTGCAGCTGCCTGTGACTTGCATATCCTCACCTGAAACTCACAAAATGCTCAACCCCCATCACCTGCAGCCATTACATGTAAAATGGGAAACCTACTATCCAGGGGGGTCACATCTCTTACCCCCACTCTGCATGCAGTGCTACAGGGGATAATTATATAAGCATGAAAGGTATAGTGCCTAATTATACCTACTCAACCTCATCTTGACTTTTGGGAGAATTCGTTTAACCCCGCCCCCTGGAAGATGATGGTTTAAAAACTCCTAAAAACCCTATGGAGGAGCATGAACCCATATCATGCCTCTCGCTCTCTCTCCTTGTCTGCCCTGTGGAACAGAGGGGCTAAAAAAGCAAAACAATTACAAAAAATTAAGGAAGGGAGCAGGCTTACGTCCATTCAAAATCACTGTTAACCCTCTTCAACCCGTGGCAAAGAAGAGTCATCACTAACTTTTCAGGGCCAATCCTGTAATGATTTGCAAGGCCATCGATCCTCATTTTTAGCCCAAGGAAAGATTCTGCACAGAAATTAAAACAAACGGGACAGAAAGAAATCCAGGATTTTGACAGTAGCCAAACAGAACATTTTTTAATAACTAGTTCAGTATAATTAAGGAATTATAACAATGAAAACATTTGCGTTGTATCAATATCCCCGAGAAGCTCTGTGTTCTCAATTACTGAAGTTGATGTGGGGTAAATAACCTAAAGTGTATGTGCTTTAGATTACACTGATCTTATCACTTATGTTAAGGATTAAAAACATTAACTTCTGTCACTTTTTTCTACCTCAGTTTTGCCAGTTTTTGTGAGATCTGAAAATATATTTTTGCCGACACTCCCATTAAATATAACTCAGCCATACTGCATGCTTCCTGTAGATGTGTATCTTTTGTTATTCCTTCCAGTCAGTTCTATTTTTTCCCTCTTTGCCACTTTTCGCATATAGCAGTGATTGCTGCTGTGTCACAGACTCACCTGCAGTTCTTATGGAGTGACCAGCAGATGGCGAACTGCAAAGCACATGGTGAAAAAGGAGCCATTGGAGTTTGGGGAGAGGGGTTCAGAGTTGGATGCCAGAGGTGAAGGACTTTTGCTGAGAAAGAAGGAGAGTGAGAGAGGCCTAGGAACAGAGGCCTGCTTGAAATCCACGGTCAGAGGAGAGCTGCAGCATCCTGGCAGAATCTTCCAGCAGACAGAGATACAGAGCTGTTTGCAGCAGAGTTGGCAGTGAAGAGGTTAAAAGCTGAACTGTCCTGATAGCAGACTGTGGAGTGGTAAGCCTAAAATCTCTCCCCCTGTCTCCACAACAGGGCACCCTGAACTTAGTCACACAAATAAAAGATATACTGACATACTGAAAGTGTTCCATATAATCCAGCCCATACTGTGGAGTCAGATACTTATGGGCCCAAACCGTGTCATGTGCACCAAGTAAAGGTACCCAGCGGCCACTAGGGCGAAGATTAAGGTGGGCCGCGGTGATTGTTGTGGGTGGGTGAACCTCATTTCGCATATTCTGTATATTTCATTCTATTATATTTCATGTGTTCTGTTATATTAATGCATAGTGTTTTGCTGTACAATACAAAGTTAATTTTAAGTTAGCCTGTGTCAGTTTTATTAATCACTCGGCTGTTTCCAACGGGACCCCCATCCATACCCTGGATGCTCCGTTGGGTGGAGGCGCTGCCGCAGTTATGTACCCCAACTCCCAGGTAGCGGAGCCTCAGGATTGGCCTGCAGAGCGCAAAGAGGTAACTGGGGTAAAAACCCGTTACACGCACATAAAAGATCCAGTATATAATTATATATGGCTACTCGGGACATGCCAACAAACATAAAATAATAACTTATTACGTCTATAGCTTTATGAAAACAACTGTAAGAAATCATTGTTATACTTTTATTCTGTCACACACTTTAGACTTGAATGCAACTTGAGTACTACGAACATATGCTTTTAAACACGTGATATAGCTGTAAGAGGGTTCTTCTGTGTAATGCAAGCGTATCCTATGACTGCTCCAATAAGATTTCTTAAATTCGTATATCGCCTAAATATAGTAAAGACTTTGTGCTCTAATTGTATGAAAAATTCTCAATTCTCAATTCCAGTCTTGTCATACCTCTTAAATTTATATATTGTATGAAGCGCTGCGCTAAATTGTTGGCGTTATAAAAATAAAAGATAATAATACTACTGCTTCTCCTCTTTGACCTTCCTTAACCCTCAGTTGTTTTTATTTCTATAATGAAAGCAGTTTCTAGAAGGTGCCAGGGACCCTCCAAATGTCATTTTGAGTTAAAAGAAAGACCTACACATTTTGTCCAAAACGAACAGCTGTCAGGTACAGTGAGGTACCAGTAGTGTGTAAGGAGGAGCCCAATACGCAGGGGTGACTAGAGAATCCGTGACAAATGGGACGGTCAGAGAGGCAAAGTCAGGTTACAGACAGCAGTCCAAAAAGCTAAGGCCAATAGTCAATCTGACGTCAGTTGGCAGTCCTGGCCGCGTCCCACAAGTTTTCAGGTATGGAAATTAGACACAGTGAGAAATAGTAGCCCAAGGTTGACCAATTCTCACACAGAAGAATCTCATTTCTCCGTTTTCTCTCTGTAAATGCCCCAACGCAGCTCAGCAGTGTCACATAAAGCAGTCACATTCGTGTGTTTTGACATCCAACGCCAAAGAATGTAATTTGTTTATGATTCTCTTCTAGGGAACCCGATCCGAGAGGGTAATAGATAAATGCAATAACCTCCCATCAGTAATGGTAGGGGCTAATACAGTTAGCAAAGTTAAGCATCCATGCAAGAGAGCTGTTCGGAATCTAAGACAAGGTCAAGGACTGATCAAGACCAAAGTCTTACATCAGGAAAAACAGGCCAAATAAATGAGCCAAATAGTTCTTCTCTGCTGTGAAATTCCATGTTTCTATGAACAGAGTCAAGAGTGACAGAGTTAAGTCATATAGTAAGTAATTGAGCCTATCCTAGTGCTTTATCAGTGAAGTTATCATACGAATCTGTTGGTTGACTCAGCAGTTAATGTTAATTGAGTTCAAGGTCATAAATGTGAGTCGGCAGCCAGGTCATCCCTAGTTAGATTGAGCTCTGGTTATACTGGCAAATAAGTTCACATTAGTATAGATGAGTTTTTTGGCAAACTATGTTTGGAAGGGTCACAAAACAGACTGTTGTAACAATACCTTTAGTGACATAGTATTTATTCCATAATAAAAAAGGATGTCATAATAAAGTGTAGTATCAGACGAGATTCACTGCCCAACCAAGCTTTGTTTTTTTACTTCCCAAATAAACACAAATAGTATAAACATGATCTGGAATATATTTTATTTTATTAGATATGAGTGTCCTTTAAAATATTTTCAACTATCAGTATGCAAATGATCAAGTGCAGAAGGAAATACAAAATAATTTAGGGATTCGTGTTTGATTCATCGTCTTTTTCAGGGATGGATAAGTCTGGAGGGTCCATTATCTCAATACAAATCATGGAATATTTTAATTGCCCCGAATCCAGACATTGACTAATTTATACTAATAAACATTATATCTACAAAATGTCTATAGAGGTTTATTTTAAACCTGTTGTGTGTGTTTTGCTTTGTGTGCTGCTGAGTTTCTCTGTTTTGCAAACATGTGGACTCCTCACCTTTGCTGTAACTAATAAAAGATAGAAGGGTTAACATACTTGCTTTTTATAAGTAGGATCAGACTTAAAGATATGCTTCTTAAAAGTCCAGGACATTGGGGTATTGTGTGCAAAAAGGTCTTTTGATGTCTAGAAAAAAAAATTCAGATTTCTGAAATTGACCATTGACAGTTATAAGATAATAAAACATATAATTCAGAATATGGTTCTTATAACTATTTGGTTAAACCTTTAATTCTGCTTCCAAGTAAATATGTTTTTGTATTCAATTCCTGTCTAAAAAGAATTACATAGCATTTTGGAATAAATATACATCCTACAAGTCCTGCACTTGAAGCCACTATGGCAAAAATCTCTACGGCCACCATGTTCTTCCCTTTGGTGCTCAGATAGGCCGGGATCATCGCAATCCAAACGCTGCAGAACACCAGCATGCTGAAGGTGATGTACTTGGCCTCATTAAAACTGTCCGGTAATGTCCGGGCTAAAAAAGCTATAATAAAGCTAAGAGCTGCCAGGAGCCCCATATAACCCAGGACACTGTAGAAGGCGATAACCGAGCCCTCATTACACCGAACGATGATCTTTCCCTGATAAGAGCGCATGTCCAGCTCCTGGAATGGGGGCGAAATGGCCAACCAGGAAATATTAATGATAACTTGAATGGATGAGCAGAGCAGTACTATAGAATTGGAGACTTTCACACTGACCCAGTTTGCCCAGGAGCTGCCGGGTTTTGCGGCTCTGAAAACAATATAGATCATGATTGTTTTGCTTAAAATACAAGACACGGCTAATGAGAAGAGGACTCCAAAAGCAGTTTGGCGCAGCATGCAGGTTACATCCTCAGGACGACCGAGGAACAGAAACACACAGAGAAAGCTCAGCATGATGGAGACCAAGAGGAGGAAGCTGAGGTTCTTGTTATTGGCTTTCACAATTGGGGTATCTCTGAAGACAATGAAGATCAGTAATATTACAACAGTTACAAGACAAAACAGAATTGATGCAAAGGATAAAACAGCAGCAACTGCATCCAAATATGATAGAAACTCCACCGATTTTGGAATACATCGATCCCTTTTCTCATTAGACCATTTATCACTTGGGCAAACAATGCAGTTTTCACTGTCTGAAAAATAACACAAAGTAACATTATGTCTCAATATGTAAATTAAACAAAATATAACATAGTATATAGTTCCCTCCCACTAAGTGTATCCATATTAACTAATGTTAAATTACTTCTTTTTGTTTACATTTCTTAGATTTGAACTGAAAATAACAAACAAAAATAGCCCCAAATCTAATCGCCCAAATTTTCCTTCGCCTTGTTTTAGTTTCAGGAATCATATGCCTATCCCATGCGTGTTTCAAGTCACTTGCTGCACTAACCTCTACCACTTTTGCCAAGAATCTGGTCCACTCATCTCACATGGAAGTAAATATAACGGAGGAGCTCAAAGACCAAACAAGGAACAAAAACAAAACCCCACTATAAGTAGATTTCTTGAGTAAATGTACAGTTCCTAAGCCCATTGAAAACAATGCATTTTGAGCCCGTACATGTACGGGCTTTGTCATTAAGGGGTTAAACCGTTACTACTTTTTATGTTTTTAATGAGGTTTTTTAGTGCACTGAGGCACATTTGTGAAAGTGAACCAGCTGTGTGCAGAAGCATGGAGGTTGGAGCTTGTGTAAAAAGGTATTTCTCATAATATCTGTAAGGTGCTTGGTATCACAGTTGGTTGTCGGCTGCCAGGTAGTTTTTCTGCTCCGCCCGGGTGGGGGAGGTTATGCCCAGCTCTAGTCAACCCATGCCTGTCTTGTTTGTCTATTATTGTGATCACTTATAGCTACACCTGCCTCTCCTTGTGGCTCTCAATACCCCCCAACTCCACCCATGGGCATAGGAACCCCCAGTAACTCATGCAGGGGGGGACCGATAATGAAGAAATCCACCCAGGGGGGTAGTTAGTGTGAGAGGGCTTAGATAGTGTGAGAAGGGGGACAAAGTGGGGATCTGATGGGGGAAAATGCTGCCCCACCCAGATTCTTAGGGGTTCCTACACCCATGGCTCCACCCTCTACCTTACCAGGAGCAGGCTTTCATTCCTACACACATACTATGAGTAAATTATGTGTATGATTCTATATAATCTATTATACCAGATCTGTTGGATATCTCTCCCTCTGAGCACCGGACACAGTCGTAGCAGCAGATTTGTGTTCCAGGTCTCAGGGATTTTCGATATCCAGGCAAACAGTTCTCTGAACACTGAGACCTTGGAATCTACAAACAGAAAGAAAAATGTTTGAGCCACTCTTATAAATTATTAAAGAATAAAGAAGCACAATCACAGAATAATAGATAAATCTGCAAAATTTTCTAAATAAAGATGTAATTCCTTTGTTTTGAAAAATACATTAGGAGTAGAACCTGATTGGATGATTATATAATTAGAAAATCATTCAACAAGATCAAAATCATTCATTGCCTTAATTCACAAGCCCCTGGTATTCCCTATTCTAATACATTTATGAAATAACCTTGCAAACAGCAGCATTTGAAAGTGTTCTCCAAGGACAGTATAATAAGTGCACATGCAGTGGACATTGTCCATGAGGTGGCTCCACATAAAGTGCAATCATAAACCTGAAGGTGCCGCGAAGATGCGGACGAAGAAGAAAATGCATGAGTGAGAATGTGAGAGAGTGAGTGAATGTGGTCCCAGAAATGTTGCATTTTGCATTGTTTTCGGGGGAGGGTCTTGCTTCAGTTCCACATTAAAGCCTCATTAAAGCTTGCTGCTGTGTTTTTTTTTAGGACTAACAGCTTGGATCCATGCAGGCTTTTCCAAGAGACTAGAGCTTTGCAGGATCCAGTCTATGATTCCTATGTGCTCTGCATCAGGCATAGGTGCTGGGCATTAAAACCTGGAGCCTGGCGATGTGGAAAGAAGAATTTCCTCTATGCTCCCAGGGCAAGGAGATCCCCTAAAAAAGACCTGAGGTATCCCTGAGGTAAGTGAGGAAATACCGTATTTGCTCGATTTATAAGACAATCCTGATTATAAGACAACCCCCCAAAATCAAAATATTAATTTAGGAAAAAACCAAAAAGCCTGAATCTAAGACGACCCTATAGGAAAAAAGCTTTACTAGTAAATATTAATTCATGTAAACTATTTTTTCTTATTTAATAAAAGCTATGACTGAGAAAAATATGTATTTTTTTATTTCCTTTTATTTGCCAACCTGCCCCCCCCCCAGTTATGCACATCTGCCCCCAGGCTTGCCACTCTGCCCCCAGAAATGCCTTATACCCCCCTATTTGCCACTCTGCCCCATGATGTGCATTTTAACCCTCTATATGCCACTCTGCCTCCAGAAATGTCGTATACACTCCTATATGCCACTGTGCCCCATGATATGCCTTTTAACCCCCTATATGCCCCTCTGCCCCATGATATGCCTTATACCCCTATATGCCACTCTGGCATATAGGGGGTTAAAAGGCATATCATGGGGCTGAGTGGCATATAGGGGTTTAAAATGCATTTCTGGAGGTATATATATATATATATATATAACTGCTAACAGCAATCACACTCCTATCAAGCCAAGGCAGCCTGTACATGCTGGAACCTGGGGATGATAGTGTGATTACAGCCTTCCTATGACATGCTACCACCACCACCCCCCTTACACATCCATACTATCACACACACACTCATTCACAAACATTTAAATACTCATTCATTCCATTAATCACACATACTTCACACATTAATCACAAAAAACCTTCCCCATCCCCTTACCTGAACAGCAGATCTCTCACTCGCAGACTTCTGCAGGGGCCCGGCTGTGCGAGCAATTTCTCTGTCCCCGCCCCCAGAGGAAGGAGGAGGGAGGCAGAATTATGTGAGGACTGTGCTAGCTTCCTGTTCTCCTGCTGCAGAAGAGACGCTGCTCGCGACCAAAGCCCGGTAAGCAGCATGGCCCCAGCAGACATTTTTGAGGTTTGATTAGAAGACGACCTCGATTATAAGGGCATTTGCTCTGGAAAAAACCTCGTCTCATAATCGAGCAAATACGGTACTTGCCTGGACATTTGTGTGTTGTCTGGGGGAGGTTTTCCAGAGCCTGGCTTAGCGAGGTCTGGCTGGGAGGTCTGATTAGTGGGTGTTTAGGATGGTCAGTCTTAAGTGTGACGTTTATGGCTCTCCTGCTACAGGGTTTTTCACAAGTTAGAACCATTACACCGTCAAAGTGGGTTTGTTTTACCATCTTTAGGATGTATGTGCTGGTGAGTTTATATTATTTCTGTTGACTTATTCTTAATATGCTCTATGCTTGTAAAGTTTATAGAAATGTAGCTTAATTTTAATGTAGGAAAACAAAAACAATAATCCCCCCCTTACCTGGTTGTCTTTGTTCCTCCATATTGCTAAATGCGAGTCAATGATTAGCTGCTGACCATCTGGAGCCCACTCAGTGAAGTTACCCACAATGTTTCTAATTGCAGACTTATTTGATAAAAACACCCAATTTGTAATTGTGTAATAGTATGCAAATTCTCCATGTTCATCGTATAATGTGCGGCCCAACTGAGATGCAATTGTTATCCTTTTTATATAGCGATGCAACTGTTAAAAATGATTTAGAACAAAACAATACGTTGCAATCATTTGCAAGGAACTCCTAGACATTAAATGCTATTTCACTTCTCTTTAATGCTGCATGTGTAATACCCTAAGCCTTTTCATGCCCTTTTTCAATTTGAAGATTGCCCCTCTTCCTGTACCATGTGTGTAATAATATTAAATACTAATAAATTTTAAAATAGGTACCAAACAAGGTACTTTCGCTAGAGATATCAGTTAAAAAAACCCTCTCTGTCCCAAGACAAAGTTCAAAAACTGCAAACAATATAATGTAATATTTAAGATAGGATTTTGCTGTCTAATAAAATTACCAAAATCTCTGTATATTCTCAAGGGATGCTGCTGATCATAAAGCAAGATTTTCCCTTCAGTGACACCTAACTTGTGGAAGGAATATGTAAAACTACAAAACAGTGGGTTTTGCTTTTAACTTTTTGATGTTCATCATTTAGTATGGATAATATTATACATGTAAAAGTCACATCACAGCAAAGACCTCTGTCCATATACACCAATCAGCCATAACATTATGACCACTGACAGGTGAAGTGAATGACACTGATAATCTTGTTATCATGGCGCTTGTAAATGGGTGGGATGTATTAGACAGCAAGTGAACCTTTCTTCATCAAAGTGATGTGTTGGAAGAAGGAAAAAGTGTAAGGATATGAGCAACTTTGACAAGGGCTTAATTGTGATGGCTTGACAATTGGGTCAGGGCATCTCCACTGCAGCTCTTGTGGGGTGTTCCCGGTCTGCAGTGGTCAGCACCATCAAAAGTGGTCCAATGAAGCAAAAACACTGAACAGACTACAGGGTCATGGGCAGCCAAGGCTCGTTGATGCACGTGTGGGGCGAAGGCTGCTCCGTGTGGTCAAATCCCTACTGTAGCTCAAATTGCTGAAAAAAGTTATTGCTGGTTCTAATAGAAAAGTGTCAGAACACACAGAGCACTAAAGTTTGTTGAATATGGGGCTGTGTAGCTACAGATCAGTCAGGGTGCCCATGCTGAGGGGTCAGGATGGGCACCCTGACTGGTCTGCAGACAAGAGCTCCTACAGTGGACACATCAGCATAAGAACTGGAAGAAATGGAAGAAGGTGGCCTGGTCTGATGAATCACGTTTTCCTTTTACATCAGGTGGATGGCCGGATGCATCATTTACCTGGAGAAAACATAGCACCAGGATGCATCCATTGAGGCCCCACCTTACAGACCTAAAGGATCTGTTGCTAACGTCTTGGTGCCAGATACAACAGCAGACCTTCAGTGTAGTGGAGTCCACGCTTTGACCCGTCAGGACCTACACAATATTAGGCAGGCGGTCATAATGTTATGGCTGATCTGTATATACACTCGCTGGCCACTTTATTAGGTACACTCTTTGCTAGTACTGGGTTGGACGACCTTTTGCATTAAGAACTGCCTTAATTCTTCATGTCATACTTTGCACATGGTGCTGGAAACATTTCTCAGAGGTTTTGGTCCATATGCACATGAAGGCATGATGCAAACCTCCTGTTCCACCACATCCCAAAGGTGCTCTATTAGATTGAGATCTGGTGACTGTGGAGGCCATTGGAGTTCAGTAAACTCATGGCCATGTTTAAGGAACCAATTTGAGAGGATTATTATTATTATTATATTTTATTTCCAACAATTTATGCAGCACTTAATAAAATACATATATTCAAGGGGTATGACAAGACGAGAATTGACAGACAAATTGATACATTAAGGGGAGAGGCCCCTGCTCGCAAGCTTACAATCATGATGGAATGGGGTGAGAACAAGCGTAAGGCATAGACAAAGAGTGAAAGGTAGTGTGGAGTTGTATCAGTGACAGGGAAGTGGGTTTTGAGATGTTTCTTGATTGGTGGGAGGGTGAATGCTGAAGGTTTGGTAAAAGTAGATTCCAGAGATATGGGGCAGCCCTATTTTTATGAGGCTATTTGGTTTTTTTTTGCTAAAAATGCCCATAAAAACGCCAATAGCGCCACCTGGCGTTTTTTTTGTGAAAAACGGCTGCAGCCAGATGTTAGCTGTAATTCAATAGGAAATCGCAAAATGCCATTTTCACTTGGCGTTTTTCTGTTTGGCGTTTTTTCAGTCCACTTTGGCGTTTTTCTGCTTTTTTGGGCTCTGTGGCAGTTTTTTAAAATCGCAGCATGTTGACACTCTGGCGTTTTTTGCAAGAAATCTTGGCGTTTTTCCTCCAATAGAAGTCTATGGCTAGGTTTCCACTTGGGTTTTTGTCCTGCGTTTTTTTCTTGATGAAAAACGCCAGGAAAATCGCCAAGAAAACTGCCACTGCATTTACCTGCGTTTTGGCGTTTTTTCTGGAGTTTTTTCTGGCGTTTTAGCCTTTCTGTGTAAATTGCTTTTTTTGACCTTAGGCAGTTTTTCCAGCCTTTACAAGTTAGAAGTTTCACCCAGCTAAAAGGGATTAGGATAAATGGCAAGTATCTGCCCCCTCCTGATGTCATTTACTTGGTAGACCCTTTTGTCTCTTTTCTGTGGTTTGTAAGGCATGCTTTATTTCGAATGTCTGCTCCTCTGGGAAGATTGGCCCCAAATGATGGTGCAAATTGTTTGCTGTTGCTTTTGGCACGCAGGATCCAGTTGATGCGTCGGGTATGTTTGTTTGCAATAAACCCACATGGCTTTTTCATGGCGTTTTTTCTCTCCCATAGACTTCTATTGGAGAAAAACGCCAAGATTTCCTTGCAAAAAACGCCAGAGTGTCAACATGCTGCGATTTTGAAAAACTGCCACAGAGCCCAAAAAAGCAGAAAAACGCCAAAGAGGACTGAAAAAACGCCAAACAGAAAAACACCAAGTGGAAATGGCATTTTGCGATTTCCTATTGAAGAACAGCTAACATCTGGCTGCAACGTTTTTTCACTAAAAAAACGCCAGGTGGCGCTATTGGCGTTTTTATGGGCGTTTTTAGCAACAAAAAACCAAGTGGAAACCTAGCCTATGGGAGAGAAAAAACGCCATGAAAAAGCCGTGTGGGTTTATTGCCTTGGCGTTTTTTATGGCGTTTTTTCCACAGTTACAATGCAGAGGATGGACCCAGTATCTGTGTGTCCTACGAGAAATAGGCTGAAAACAAACAGTTTCACACAAAACAAAGTCCTGGACTGGTTCATTTTGAATTTTACACCATTTGGAACAAACATGCCATTACAAACAAACATACGCAACCGGATCCTGCGTGCCAAAAGCAACAGCAAACAATTTGCACCATCATTTGGGGCCAATCTTCCCAGAGGAGCAGACATTCGGAATAAAGCATGCCTTACAAACCACAGAAAAGAGACAAAAGGGTCTACCAAGTAAATGACATCAGGAGAGGGCAGATACTTGCCATTTATCCTAATCCCTTTTAGCTGGGTGAAACTTCTAACTTGTAAAGGCTGGAAAAACTGCCTAAGGTCAAAAAAAGCAATTTCCACAGAAAGGCTAAAACGCCAGAAAAAACTGCAGAAAAAACGCCAAAATGCAGGTAAATGCAGCGGCAGTTTTCTTGGCAGTTTTCCTGGCGTTTTTCATCAAGAAAAAAACGCCGGACAAAAACCCAAGTGGAAACCTAGCCTGAAGATAGCTTTGCTACTTGCATTATCCTGCTGGAAATAGCCATCAGAAGATGGGTACACTGTGGTCATAAAGGGATGGACATGGTCAGCAACAATATTGGGGTAGGCTGTCACGTTTAAACAATGCCAAGTGTGCCAAGAAAATGTCCCCCACACCATTACACCACCCCCAGCCTGAATCGTTGATACAAGGCAGGATGGGCAAGCCTGGGGGCAGATGTGCATAACTGGGGGTCAGGTTGGCAAATAAAAAGAAATAAAAAACACAAATTTCACAATCATAGCTTTGTGAAACATAGCTTTGTGAAACAATGTAAAAATTGTTTACATGAATTGTTTACATGAAATGTTTTGTTCCACTGAATAAAATGGAACTTTTTCATCTATAAATTTTTTGCAATAGCAAATGTTTTGATTCCAAAAGGAGGGAGGCTAACATTAGCCTTTTTTAATTAAAAAAAAAGTCTCTGCTGCTGTGGACTACTCTTCCAATGATGCTCAGCCGGCATTATGGTGGACACCTGGCTGGCTGAGAATCATAGGAAATTTTAGTTCACAGCTAGCATCTGCAGCTTTACTGTTGCTGCACTTCCCATGACGCTCAAACAGCATCATAGAAGTAGTATGTCTGGCTGAGCCTTATGGGAATTCAATTCAATTGTTGGTTATTTTTAATATGCATGACTGTGCTGACAAAAATAAAGCGTGTTTTAAGTGGAGATGCGAGCGCGACATTTTAAAGTGTGATTGCTTGTATTGGTTCCACGAGATTTAAAAAAAAAAAAGTGCCCCTCTTTCACATTTTGAAATGTTGGGAGGTATGAGGTGTAAAGGCTGACCAGAATTCATATTCTTAAATAAAGCCTTAGAAATTCTTCCTGTATGTCCGTCAGCGTCTGACACGTGAAGCAGTCTGTATTTCATACATACCTGGTGTTTATAGATGTTTTGGATTGTATTTCCTTTTGCGTTCTCGTTATAAAATAAGTGCATGACATGCAAAGCTTTAGCTAAAGCACTCACTGAAATAAACACCCGGGGAGAAACACCAGCCGTCAGATGATTTCTAACAAGTAATGTATGTTTCCCACTGCAGTTACACAGAGAGATTTTATAGATCTCTTCATAAAGCCTATTCTTTTCAGAATTTTCTGATAAACATTTATAATACAATATCCATATATCTTCGAGAAGCTTGTCTGCTGGACGGTTTGAAGGATGGATATTATCAAAGAAACTTCCGGTATCCGGCAGCGCTAGAGCATGCGGTTCTATGGCCAGACTGCTATTCAGGGGTTCTACAAAGTAATCTGTGAGATAATCATTGGAAGCCCAGGCAGGAGGAAGGATTAATGTTATATCTTTATATTTGAGACACGGAGTTAAAATGTCAATAATTCTGATGCTGAAAGAGCCGCAGAGTATAATAATTCGAGCCGATGACATTAAAACCGTTTCTGACATCATTTTCATATTTTCAGATAGTTCTTGTAATAAACTAATTTTTACAGTAAAGGAAATACAAATTCCATAACTTGTCAGATACGCTCTCAGAGCCTGACTCTCTGTCTCTCCGGTGTCATCATCAACCGCGAGTATTCCCACCCAGGTCCATCCGAAATGGTTTAAAATCTTCAAAATAATTTTATTATAGACAAGATAATTTTGAACAGAGCGGAAGAAATGCGGATAAACACGTCTATCACTCAGCGCATAGTCTGTCGCTCCATAACTGATCTACAAAATGGAAGAGAAAAGTGTAAACATTCTGCTGTAAACGTTTCTAATAACAGCTTGGAGTCAGACATGGTTGTGATCTCACCATGAAACCGAATGCTAATGTCAGACAATACATGGAAGACCATTCAGGTTTCTCACCTGTGCGTATCCATACACCCCTAGTAACTGTGCTATGGGAATGGTAGTAGCAGAATGGTGATCGCCAATAAATCCAGCCACGTTGTTAGAATTCGCACAAGAGTAATTAGGGATGGTCATGCCACGGCCAGACAAAATCTGAAGAATGCTTTTCACAGCTTTTCTTTCATCTAAACAGGAGTCATATATATGATAACCCAGGGTAATATTTGGTAAAATGTTTGGGTCGTTGTTCAATGTTTCAATGGCGAAAAGAAAGACCAGTAAATTGATGTAATCCAGGGGACTTGGGCTGTAAAGGTAGAAGAATGAGATTAAAGCAGAAGAACATAGTCAGAGGTATGCCAGATAAAAACAATTAAGACTTTGTAGGAATACCATGTTACCATCAACTGGCAAAGGTTCTAGATTTAAACGAATGGCAAAACTGCTCATGGGTCAGTAGAGAGTACTAGCGTGAGTGCCGTAATTACCCTCACATATTTATTTAATGTAGGGCATGTCTTGCGGAAGATAAATCAAGGACCTTTGTGAAATATTTTTGTCTCAAGCCTATTCCTAGTCCTGTCTGAGATGGTTGCAAGTGTCTGAATACAGTGGACAGTGGTGGTCATGGCTGAGTCTGGTCCCACCCAGTACAACATGTGGCCCCTCTTCACAGATTGAAAATGTCTATTTTTTTTTTTAAAGACAAATCTACATAAAAAAGACATTGAAAATTCATCTTATACACTTCTTCTGAAGAGAAAAATCTTATGAAATATAGGAATCCTTGGGCGGTACATAGTATAGTCCCTCTATTTCTGTCTGTTCCCTCCTCAAACTCTCAATCTCTTTTTCTTTTGTGCATCCTAATGTGTTTTAATTTTCTTGCCAATTCTACATAGTGTCAGTCCTAATGTTTCAAGAGTTGGTTTAATAAAATAAAAAATAATCAACATTTCGGTTAACCTTTGTAGCCATTATCATGCATTTATCATGTTCTCAAAAGGGGATGTCAGCTCCTTAGTGTAAAACACAATGACCTCTGTTTTACAGATACGTATTTTCTCCAATATCCTCATAATATTTTTTTAAATCTATATGGGTAGATTTACAAAAAGATATAAACTCTCCCAATCAAGCCAATAGCATAAAATTCATAATATTGCAAGAAAAAAAACACATCTTACACTGTGTAACGTTAATTTCACAAAACAGCCTAATAAAAAGTAATAAAAAATGTCATAAATATGTATATATTTACCTCAAAATAGCACTCAAAAATGTAATGTATGAAAACAGCTGGAGAGCAACTGGATTAACTGCTTAACATAGTCACTTCCCTTAGTTGTTTTGGGCTCTCTATAAAATGAATTTGTTCTGCAGATATTATTTTTATGGTTAGTTGTGGGAACTTACATGACACAGATTATTTGGGGAGAAAAATGATCCTGTCCAGAAAAAAAAAAATTCCTCATTTGATTATTCACCGTGAGAACTCCTCCAATTATAATGTCCCCATCTTTAAAATACTCATAGTCTTCAAATGGTTTGATGACTTGCAGATGACAGGCCGGTGCTGGGCTCTGGATCTCAGATCTGCAGGGCGTCACACACAGGAGCAACAAACAAACGAGACGTTTCAATGGAAGAGACCCAGCGATCAGCATCATGTAGCCCAGTAACCTGCCGAGTGCCAGAGAGTGTCTGCCGGGTTCGGTGGAATCGAGCACCGTGTGGGTCAGTGGCATCTGCTGCATCTGATATCATTGTAATGAACCTGAACATCTCGGCTCTTTTTATACAGTGCGGTCTCATTCATTGCAATGGAGTCTCAATATAGATGCAGGACTTTGTGTTTTGGGATCGCAATTCTATGTTGGTTTTAAATTATAAGAAAACCGCAGAGCGCCGGTAATTGTCTGCATGGACAGAAATATACAAACACAGACTTTAATCAAATGTCTTTAGAGTATTAGTTAGTTTTAGAAGGAAGTTTCATTCATCGGAAGTTTTATGCCCTTTAATAATATTTATCGTTTTCTCAGATGTAAATGTTATTCAGCACTTTTAATTTATCATTGATTTTTCTGCATATGTCATGTTTTTTTAAATTTAATTCACAGAGGTGATTGGATATGATTTTATTCTATTTGAATTTCAAATTATATGATTTAATACAGAAATGCACAATTTGTGTTAATGTCCCTTTTGTATTCTAGTTGTATTCATATTATCCAGCTCTGACATCCACCATTAGCATAGTTTTTTTTTTTATAAAATGTCCGTCACTTCCTTTAATCCCCAGGAAGTAATAACCCACTTCCTGGACTCTCCCTGCATTATATCAGAAGACTGAGCACAAGCCTCTAGCTCTAGAGGTTGTTTACTTTGTGAAGCTGTTTCTAGAAATATCTTTGGGCAAAACATCAAACAGCCATCACATACAGCACTTCAGACGTCTTTCAATTAAGACTCAAGTTTGCAATGTAAGCAAATTGATAACTTGAGTTGCTATAAGAATTTAGCAGTTAGGATCGTGTTCTGGGTCTTCTCCAGATGAGTGAAGCTGGAGCCTTTGTACAACTTCTCTGGAGAAAAGACTCACTTGAGATGGCAGTGAATCATAACTGTGCTATGGGAATGGTAGCACCTGATTGGTGATCACTAATAAATCCATCCACCTTATTATCATTCACACAAGAGTAATTAGGGACGTTGCGGCCAGACACAATCAGTTCTTGGAAACACCTCATATTTTCATTTATTTTGGCACTTACAGGGTTAAATATGAATGACTCGCATTGCTGTTTCTGGGGGAGTTGCGCCCCAATAGCGTCCAGAAAAAGAGAAACTGCTCAACAAAAGTATATATTTTTTTGAAAGATGACATCCCAAAGTATTTTACTTGGGGCATTTTAACACTTTTTATTTAACCATTTTAGTGCCAGTCCGTCCTAAACATTGCAGTAACATTTATTTTTTTCATTTTTAACAAACCCATTCTATCCAAACACAGTATTTCAGTATGTTTTACCCTGGTTACATAAAAACTTCTGAAACAACTTTTGATTTGTCTTCAGAAACACCTCTCGTGTACAGGAATACCCCATATACATTATTATTATTATTATACTTTATTTATAAAGCGCCAACAGATTCTGCAGCGCTGTACAAGGTAAAAATTTTACAGATAACGACAAGTACAAAATGACAATCATTTGACATACACATACAAGAGGAATGGAGGGGCCTGTTCCTGTAGGAATTTACGTTCTAGATGGATAAGGGGTGAGAAACAGGAGGTGAGGACTGCGTGGTAGTGAATGATGTTATTGTGGGGCGAGATAAGGTTTGTAAGTGGGTGAGAGAGAGGTTTTGATGTTCATGTCAGTGGTAGGCATCCCTGAAGAGAAAAGTTTTTAGGGAGCGTTTGAAGGAGGGTAGAGTTGGTAGCACGGGGACGAGAGTTCCAGAGGGTTGGTGCTGCGCAAGAGAAGTCCTGTAGGTGGGCATGGGAGGAGGCGATGAGTGAAGATGCAAGGAGCAGGTCATTGTTGGATTTTAGCGGGCGGGCTGGTGTATATTTGCTGATAAGGGAGGATAGGTAGAGGGGTGCGGTGTTAGTGAGAGCTTTGTAGGATAGAGTGAGTATTTTGAATTTAATTCTGCTATAGATGGGGAGCCAGTGGTGGGACTCGAAGAGAGGTGTGGCAGATGCACAGCGTCGGGTGAGTTAGAATAGCCTGGCAGATGAGAGATTACGATGGAGTGGATTAGTTGTTTGTGGTGCTGACAGTCAGGAAATGAGGAATTTTGGAAATGTTACGCAGATGGAAGTGGCAAGATTTAGAGAGTGATTTGATGTGAGGGATGAAAGATAGGTTAGAGTCTAGGGTCCCTCCGAGGCAGCGGACGTGTGGTGATGGCACCGTCAACAGTGATAGAAAGGTCAGATAGGGGAATAGAGTTAGAGGGAGGGATTAGAAGGAGCTCAGTCTTAGACATATTTATTTTGAGGTGGTGAGAGGCCATCTAGGAAGAGATGCCAGATAGGCAGCTGCTGATCTGAGAGAGGACAGATGCAGAGAGATTGGGGGTGGAGAGATAGATTTGTGTGTCATCAGCATAGAGGTGGTATTTGAATCCATAGCTGTCGATGAGTTTTCCAAGTGAGGAAGTATAGATGGAGAACAGTAGAGGACCCAGGACAGAGCCCTGAGGTACTCCAACAGACACAGGCATAGAGGAGGAGGAGTCGCCAGCAAAAGACACCGAGGAGGACCTGTTGGAAAGATATGAGTTAATCCAGGAGAGAGCAGTGTCACGGACACCAAGAAAGCTAAGAGTTTGTAGTTGGAGGGGGTGGTCGACTGTGTCAAAAACAGCAGAGAGGTCAAGTAAGATTAAGCTAGAGTAGTAGCCATTGTTTCTAGCAAATAGAAGGTAATTCGTGATTTTGGTGAGAACAGTTTTGATTGAGTGCTGTGGGCAGAAACCGGATTGCAGGGGGTCGAGCAGAGAGTTTGAGGACAGAAAGTGGATAAGATGTCCAAGTCAATGGAGCCCAGCTAAAGTAAAAGCATTTCAGATACCCAAGGGGTAAATTGGAGTGGCCGGGTTCAAAGATAGGGTGTAGGCACAGACTGACCAAAATGGGGGGAAAAGTGCACTTCCCAAATGTGGCCTTTTCGCTCCCAAACATCAGGCAAACCCATACATGGGTGGTATCACTGTTCTCGGGAAATGTTGCTGAACACATATCGAGGTGTTGTTTGATAATAACGTATACCTGCAGCTATAAATTTATACCTATAGTGTAATTTGTGTGAAAAAATACAAACAAATTAATACCACAAACTTTGGCAAAGGCTGGTGGTAGAATCTCATGCATGGAGTTACAGTACTGGCATTTGAAATACCTTGAGGTGTCTATTTTTCAAAAATATATGGTGTGATTGGGTAAATTGCATTGGCCGCCTTCAAAGATACCTAAAATAGAACATGAGGGAAAAATTATCAGATTTGGAAACAAACTGGTTTTGAAATAGCAAAATCCTACTTTTACTTTTTGCCCAATAACTTGTCGAAAAAAGCAAAAATAAAAACCATGAAAACATTAGGTATTTCTAAACGCAGGACAAATAGTATAATCTAAACATGAGACATTAGGCCTGTCACTTTAAATCACCCCTGTAACTATGGAAACCGAAAGGAATACTGTTACCCAGCTTTACATCTCTCCACACCAGCAGCAAACGGGTTAAATATTACCCTAATCACAGGGGAGCATAAAGCGAGCTAAGAGAATCTTCCCGTCGGATACAATCTGCCCTGTGCAGGAGCATACTCTTCCAAAATGACTGGAAAGTGGTGAATCTCTTCCTTTCATAACCTGCTCACAAGCTCCTCCCCTGTCACTAGTTTCCTGTTCATACCCACTGACCAGAACCCCTTGCTCTGCATATGTTAATGATATTCCATGTACAGTCCTAAGTGTTAACTTCTTAAGGACCAGAGCTGATACACTACAGGGCCGGAGAGATTTTTATGTTTTTGCTATTTTTTTCTCAAACCGTTATTTCCCTTTTTCTTCTTATTATTTGTATAAGTTAAATACAATGTAAAAACATTGGTACATAAATTCTATATGCAGCTAGTATAAATGGGAAATGGGAAAGTAAACCCTAAAATATAGTTGGTAATTTGCCCTGAGGGTCCTTAGGGTCACAAAGAGGTTAATAAACTTTCCTCCAAACATTCCTTCCAACTCTACCTTTAGTAAATAAACCCAATTGAGCTTTTTATTGTAGTTTTTTTGCATGACCCCTTGGGTCGAAAATGTCACCTTCCCCTCCTCTTTCTCTCTCACCATGTCCTTCTCTCTTATCCCCTCCTTCTCTTCCCCTATTTCCATCCATAGTGGAGTTCGCTTGTTCATGTCCCTCTTGCGTCACTTCTTCAGCCTTCACTCCACTTGCACTCCTACTATCGCAGGGTCTTGTCAACAGCCCTTGACCATCTCTGGTCTCTTGAAGCAGTGGGTAACTGTCTACTTGTAAGCCAAGGTAACATCAAAGATATTAAACAATTGTACTAACGGTGCATATTCTGCTCACCTGTGCGTACCCATACATGCTTAGGATTTGTGCCATGGGTATGGTGGTGTCAGAAAGTTCAGCCAGGGTCCCTCGTTTAGTACAGGAGTAATTAGGGACGGTCTTTCCTGGTCCGGATAAAATCTGAAGGACACTTTTTTTCACTGGAACATGAATCAAATAAATGATATCCTAGAATGATATTTGGTAAGATTCCCGGATCACTGTTGACCTCCTCAATGGCAAACATAAAGGTCAAAAGATTTTTATAGAAATGTGGAGTAGGCCTGTGGAAATAGTACAATACTGTAGGTGAGTTCTGTCCAGAGATCTGTGGCAGAAGCTCCTTCCCTCTTCCTGCTACTAACGCCTCTGGCTTTACAACCCAGCCCCCTTCTTGCATTTTCTGATGCTTTATTGTATTGTCTGCTCTCTTGTGGTGTTTCTGACAGAACAGTGTGCATAATGCTATAATCTACTATATGCTGCTTCCAGATATTTAATAATCCTCTCCTTTAGCACGGTTTCCCTTAACTTGGCATCTACCGATTTAAGACTTACTGGCCTGTAGTTAGCTGAATCTTCGCTGCTATGTTTTTTTGTGAAGTGGTATTGCAGTTAGTAACTTCCAGTCTTCTGGAACTACTCATGCCGCTAGTGACTAGTTAAACATGACTGCCAGCATCATGTTAGGGCATCGAGCCATATGGATTTGTCTGTTTTTATACCTTTCTTGGTAAAAATTGAACACAACATAACATGATGTCATTCATTTTAAGCGCGGATAATAACTATATGGAGCAGGTTTATTTTTGAAGAGAGTTGAAAATCTGTAAGCTTCATGCAAGTTGACAAAAATGTTTATCTCATGGTTACCAAGTTACCCCAATAAACCCCAATAAGCAATATTATTAAATACATTTTAATACATGGTAGGGATGCTAAGGACGATGTTAACTAGTGAAGAGTCAGCAAGTGTCTGTTCTTCTTCCCCACACGTAATGGTGAAATGTAAAATAAGGAAGTGTAGGGTCTTCTCCAGCTTCGTTATACGATGTCCTTGAATCCTCATTTTCAACCCATGGACAGGGTAAATCCCCAACAATTACATTAAAACAAAAGAAAAATGAGCCATTAATAGAAAAAAAATTAAGGGCTAAACCTATACAAATTTAAATGAATTTCTTACATTTTCTTTGCCATAGAATTCTATTTGTTAACATATTTTATTATTATTATTATTATTATTATTATTAATAATAATGTTGCACCCATTACAATATGATATAGGAGATCCTCTAATAATAATAAAATAAAAAACATACATTTTAGAAATGTGGATTATTATTATTATTTTTATCTATATCCCCATATTAAAGATTCTTCTATAATGGGTTTATACATCCTTTAAAACTGGTAATATTTTATATATTCAAATCTATGTTTATCAATAATATTATAAAGTGATTTGATTTTATTGTAATATTAAATTCATTAAACTTGGCCATTTCTTTTGCACAGTAGAAACGACATCGCAGTCACACACTTGTTCCCAGCGGGAGATGATGTCAGTTCTGTAAATGTGTTCTCCGTGGATTTGCTTAGAAATCAGATTGTTTGTCATTGAAAAGTTTCTCGGAGTTTTTTTTGGCTTCACACACAGATCTCTGAATAAACGCGTCTCGGCCAGATATGTAATTACAGGGGCGACCCGGGAATTACAGTCAGAGGAAATCAGATGATGAAATAACCAGGAACTTTCTTACAGCAGAGAAAAGAACAAAGTCTCAGCCGTTCCCTCTGGAAATTGGTGCTGAGCTTTGCTGTTAACCATCTGCTCGTCACAAACAAAGTGCAGCTCTTTACATGTAATGAATAAAGCCGTTCACATAACACTATGATACAGGATACCTGCAAATTAATAATAGTAATGATAATAATATATTACTATTATATTTTATTATTGTAAATAAAGCCATTCACATAACACTATGATACAGGACACCTCCAGATGAATAATAGTAATAATAATAATAATAATAATAATAATAATAATATATCACTATTATATTTTATTATTATAAATAAAATTGTACATATGATACAGGATACCCTCAGATAAATAATAATGCTATATTACTATTATATTTTATTATTGTAAATAAAGCCATTCACATAACAGTATGATACAGGATACCTCCAGATGAATAATAGTAATAATCATAATAATAATAATAATATATTACTATTATATTTTATTATTATAAATAAAATTGTACATATGAAACACGATACCCTCAGATAAATATTAATACTATATTACTATTATATTTTGTAATTATAAAGTTGTACATATAACACTATGATACAGGATACTGTCAAATTAATAAAAATAGCACTTTTATTATTATGAATATTATGAATTATTCTTCACTATTATAAATTAAATTGTACCTATCAGACTATGATATAGGATACCGTCAATTAAATAATATTTATCATAAAAAATACTGTTGTCCATATTACAGTATTATATATGATAAATTATTATTATTATTATGATTATTATTAAATTTATGACCACCTTTCATTTCAAGTTATTTTTTTATGTTTCCCTATATATCTCAATATCTGCTATAATGGATTCAAGAGGTGTTTGAATATTGGCAATATTTTAAACATTCAGTTCCATGTTATTTCCTTAGTAAGCAAATTAAATTATCAGCAATATTATAAAGTCCAATGTCAATAATATTATAAAGTGATTTGATTTCATTATAATATTAAATTCATTAAACTTGGCCATTTCTTTTGCACAGTAGAAACGACATCGCAGTCACACACTTGTTCCCAGCGGGAGATGATGTCAGTTCTGTAAATGTGTTCTCCGTGGATTTGCTTAGAAATCAGATTGTTTGTCATTGAAAAGTTTCTCGGACTTTTTTTTGGCTTCACACACAGATCTCTGAATAAACGCGTCTCGGCCAGATATGTAATTACAGGGGCGACCCGGGAATTACAGTCAGAGGAAATCAGATGATGAAATAACCAGGAACTTTCTTACAGCAGAGAAAAGAACAAAGTCTCAGCCGTTCCCTCTGGAAATTGGTGCTGAGCTTTGCTGTTAACCATCTGCTCGTCACAAACAAAGTGCAGCTCTTTACATGTAATGAATAAAGTTCCTATTCAACTATGATACAGGATACCTCTAAATTAATAATAGTAATGATAATATTACTATTATATTTTATTATTGTAAATAAAGCCATTCACATAACACTATGATACAGGATACCCGCAAATAAATAATAAAAATAACAATAATAATTATTAGACATTTTTCCAGCCTTGGAAACATTTGGACGCCAGCCTCATATATTGTATCTCATGGTCGAGCTCTTGTACCCACACCCCTTATACATACCTGAGTTCCACTATTTGTTACTGCAAAAAACATTTAGATTACAAATTAATATTTGACAAATTAATACCACTCAATCATCCTAACACTCCATCACCCAATGAATATCAGATAAACAAACAAATACTGAGTTGAATACGAGTTGGCCTGTCACTGCGTGTGTAAAAGGTTAACGGGAATGACTATGAAACCAAAGGGGAGTAGCCCCCTGTGTAATGAGATCAGGAGTAGGTTTCAAAGACTCTGAAGAACCAACATTTAAGTTTCCTTTACCTTTACTTTTCATCTCATTGATTTCTGGGCCTAGGATGTTTTTTCCTCTAAAGCTTCAAATAACCAAATAAACACCAGGACAGGCTCTGCCACACCGACACACAAACACACACACAAACATAGGCTGTACCACACCGACACCCAAACACACACAACAGGACAGGCTCTGCCACACCGACACCCAACCACACACACACCAGGACAGGCTCTGCCACACCGATACCCGCATCAGGACGGGTTAAACTACACAAAGCATAAACACTTTCCACACTGGTTTGTTGTAAGTGTGTTTCCCCCTCGTGTAGTGACCCCCCAGCCAGCCCTCCCTTTAGTTTAAATGTATTCCCCCCACATTGATGACCCTTTGGTACTGGTTTATGTACCCATGTATATTTCCCCCAGCTACACCCCTGTATATATCGATTTATATACAATGCCCCAACCATCCTGTTGTGTACTTATACCCCTCTTTTGTATTTAATTGCTGTTCGAAGGCAGCCCTCCCCTTGAAACACGGGTCCCCTTCCACCTATCACTCCAACTATTTTTTTTTTCAAATACTTGAATACATTTTGCCAGCTTCCTTCCCCTGCAGGCGTCTCTCCTCCAACATGACGACCTCCCTGTCACGACATGCTGTTCCGCGTGACCCTGCCCCCTTGAGTGTCACAATGCGTCTACAAAGGGGCTGGACAAACAGGATGGCAGGATGCGGGTCTGTGGACCATAACAACCGATGCAGCAGCGAGTTTTAAAGTGGCCGTAAGACTGCCTCCGCCGGCTGCTTAATGATTTTAGCGGCCAGCGGAGGTGGTCTTACATAGTTACATAGTGATATAGGCTGAAAAAAGACCTGCGTCCATCAAGTTCAGCCTTTCCTATATCTGTTAATTTGTTGCTGTTGATCCAAAAGAAGGCAACCCCCCCAGTTTCGCTCTTTCCAATTTTGCACTAACCAGGGAAAAAAATCCTTCTTGACCCCAAAATGGCAGTCAGATTTCTCCTTGGATCAATAAGCTGTTTCCCCATAATTAAAGATTATATCCCTGTTACGACTGTTTCAAAACTCACAGCTGCATTGGCTGCTATAGTATCTCAGTGTGCCGGCCCACTGGGAAATCTCTCAGTTTCCCGGTGGGCCAGTCCGGCCCTGGTTATGTTAGTAAAGCTGACCCTTTTATGTTTTAAACTAAAGAGTCAGCTTACATTAATTTCAATATATATATATTACAAATATATTTTTTTCTATGAATCATGAATTAAATTTATACAGTGAGCTACAGTTTTAATAACCTAAACCCACTACAGCTGCCGAATTTACCGTATTTGCTCGATTATAAGACGATGGAGGATGTTAAATAAAGTTGAAAAAAAAACCCCGATGTTTTAATTTAAACCCTGGGCGGCCGCAGACCCCTAAGGCTGGCCCTGGTGGGGGCTTCCCGGCCCCTTAGAGCAGGGCCGGCCTTTGGGGTGTGCGACCGCACAGGGCGCCACACTGCAGGGGGCGGGAAGCGGTCCGCACCGGGTGCCGCTCATCAGGGGGTGCCAACTTGCGGCACCCGGCACCCCTCCAGAGACGAACAGTAATGTCCGCCGCTGGAGGAGAAGGCTCGCAAGGGAGCGGTATCGGAGGTCTTTAACAGACCTCCGGTTCCCCTTAGTGATTTTAAGCCGGGTTCAACCCGGCTTAAAATCACTCAAGGGAGCCGGAGGTCTGTTAAAGACCTCCGATACCGCTCCCTTGTGATCCGCGCGGCAACAGCTGCTGTGCGCTGGGGTTTGTTGTCAGATCCCGGCGCACAACACTGAAGCCGCGCCCACCGCTGTCCGTGCCCTCTGAACCGGAAGAAGACAGAGAAGACAGAAGAACTGAAGAAGAGGAGGAAAAGGAGCTGTAAGGAGAAAAGAGGAAAGGTAGGAAAACATTCAGTGAGAGTGGATTGGTATATGTGTGGATTGGTGTATTTATATGTGTGGATTGGTGTATATATATGTGTGGATTGGTGTATATATATGTGTGGATTGGTGTATATATATGTGTGGATTGGTGTATTCATATGTGTGGATTGGTGTATATATGTGTGGATTGGTGTGTATATGTGTGGATTGGTATATATATGTGTGGATTGGTATATACGTGTGGATTGGTAAGTGTGTGAGAGTGATGGGTGTTATGCTGTACCATTTCCAATGTCTTTTTCATGATCTAATTATGCTCTAAAAGTACATCATAACTCCCATCACTCTATACTGTTCCATACAGTGGCAGAGCTGGGAGGCAGAGGCCTTGCACCCCCACCGCAGGACTCCTGAAAGGTAAGTGAACTTCAAAGAGGGAGAGGGTAGATAGGGAGAAGGGAGTGAGACAGGGGAAAGGGGGTAGATAGGGGAGAAGGGAGTGAGAAGGGGTAGATGGGGCAGAAGGGAGTGAGAAGGGGTAGATAGGGCAATCATACTCCTATCATGCCAAGTCTGTGAGTACATCCTGGAATCTGGGTATGTCTGGGCATGATAGGAATGTGATTGCTGTTAACAATTATATATATATATATATATATACATATAATATTGTTTTTTAATTGTTTTGTCCTATTTTGGTTTGTTACTTACTTTAAATAAAAGTGTTAGATTTTTTTATGGTGTGGGGAGGTCATATTCGGTTTCGGACAGGTAAATGCTGCATTTTCGGTTTCAGTCCAGAATTCGTTTCGGTGCATCCCTACTACTAAGCCAGACAATGAAGTGGTAGGCCTACACCACATCAATGTTTGGCGTAGTATATAGTGATTGGGGTTATGCTGCACTATTGTCAATGTCTGGCTCAATGTATAGTTATAGGGATTACGCTGTACCACCATCAATGTTTGCCTCAGTATATAGTGATAGCAGTTATGCTGTATCACCGTCAATGTGTGCCTCAGTATATAGTGATAGGTGTTATGCTGTACCACCATCATTGTCTGCCTCAGTATATAGTGGTAGGTGTTATGCTGTACCACCGTCAATTTCTGCCTCAGTATATAGTGATAAGTATTATTCTGTACCACCGTCAATGTCTGCCTCAGTATATAATGATAACAGTGAGAAGAGGGGGGGTCAGTGAGAAGGGGCAGAGGTGGTAGATAGTCATACAGGGGGATAGATAGTGTGAAAGGGGAGTTTTGTTACAAGTTTTTTTCCTTTCTTTTTTGGGATGGGGGGGCACCAGAGGAGTAGTCCGCACAGGGCGCCAGAACACCTAAGGCCGGCTCTGCCTTAGAGTGGCGGACCCGGTTGCAGTTGCGGCGGGCTTAAGGGGCTCTGCGTTAATGCGCCCATATAGGCCCAGTCAGTCCGGTCCTGACTGGGCCTATTTTAAGGTGGGGGCCTGGAGCTGCAGCTCCATCTGCCCCTAAGTCAATCCTGCCCTGCCACAGGCGCGGTCACAGTTGCTGCTTGCTCCGGCAACAAGGTAAGTAGGGTGAGGGAGGGGGATGCAGTGAGAAGGGGGAGAGGGGATAGATAGAGGCGGTACATATTGAGAAGTGGGGAAGGGGGTTACATAGTGAAAAGGGGGAACATAGTGAGAAGGGGCAGATAAGATGAAGAGAGGGGGTAGTGTGAATGTGTATGGGAATGAATGAATAAATGTGTGGATGAATTGTGTGAATGCGTATGACAATTAATGAATTCATGTGAGGATGAATTGCTTGAATGATTTGTGAGACTGCATTAATGAATGTGTTAATGATTTGTGTGAATGATTAAATGCAAAGATGGTACATGAAGGGTGGGCTTTAACAATAAATAAATAAATAAATAAATATGGGCTGCTCAGGCTTAAATGCCTGGGCCTATTTTTCGTCCCAGTCCGGGCCTGGGTGCATCAGATCACATCATATACCGGAAAAGAAAAACATTTCCCAACAATTATTTCCCCAAAATGCCAAATAAAATAATTTTGGGAGTAATAATAAATAAATAATTTTAATTTTAAAAGTCCACACACAACCAAAAACCGGACTCAATGTCATGCATTATAGGTGCACTCGGAAAGGGTGTTAAACGTATTTGTGATGGATAAGGGAGGCATGATGGGAGTGGGAGTGCTGTTTTCCAGGAGTGGAGGAAGTGTCTCAGGGTCAGCATTGAGCTTCACCAATTGGTCGTCCTCCTTCCCGTAGAGAGGAGACAACCCTCCTGTGAGTCCCCTTATCCCACCGCAAGGGTTTCTGCATAATCGTATTAATTGCCCCTCTGTTTATTGGTTAATAATTGAAATTGTTGTATTTTTGAGATAAAAGTGAGCAAGTAGCCTATTTGGATGAAGCCGCACACGGCGAAACGCGTAGAGTGACTTTTTTAAGGACTTTTATGATATATTTTTTACTTGTATCAGTATTTTTATTTGTACCAGTACTTTTTATGTTATTTTAAAAAACTTTTTAAAGCTGCAGCTGAGATGGATCCAGCTGGCTGCTAATTAAGAATAAATATTTCTTTTTACATACCTTCTATGTGGATAGTGGCGGTTTCTATACACCACACACACATTGGTATCCAACTATTGGACCCCTCAAACCAGAAGAATACACGGATGTGACCAGATCATCACCAGAAATTACGGGCATCTTGACACTTATTTAAGTGTAAGTATATCTCCACTTGTTGCGTATCTAGCGCTATATACATAATACACTATTGGATTCTTTTCTGGTTTGTTTCCTCGGTATATATCCCTGTATATGGACCCCAAGGCCATCTCTACGACGCACTGAACCCCATCAACACACTGTGAGTGGGAAATCTGCGATACGCAGGGCATTACACACTGTTTTACTCCTACACTATATATTTTTTCTCTGTTTTATTTTTCATTGAATGGAACACACGAGCGCCCCCTAGTGGACTTTTTGCTGTATTACTTCAACACCCGGAGAGTGTTGCTTAAGGGTTGCAGCTGTGGTTCCAGATACACAAGGAAAGTCATTAAGGTTGATTATTCCTATCATTCACTATCCTATTCCCTATACTGGTTTTTCTCACTTTTTTTACACATAAGCCTATTTGGAATGCAAGATAGTGGATCAGAGAGTAACTGGCAACATTGAGGGACATTAACAATATAGAAAGGAGCCTACTCCTTACTGAGGAGCAAGCACTTTAGGGGAGCATGGAACAGAGGAGGCTTCTAAAACATAGAGCTGGATAAGAAGCTGGAGGGGAAGTAGGTGCAAAATGCCCCCTAACTGTCCTGATTTGAGCGGGACACTCCCGATTTTGGGACTCTGCCCCGTTGTCCCGCCTATCACTACCTCTGTCCCGCTTTGCAGGGGCAGAGGAAGGGTGAGGCGAGAGCGATACTCACCTCGGGTGCAGCTACAAGGGGGTGCACAGCCGCCCAATCAGCAGCTGCAGGACTAGTTGGGGGATCACAATGGCCCTCTAGTCGGCTCAACATTAGGGAAAGTGAGGTCTGTCCTGAGCACCGGGATATGACGTTGTACCCCGCACTCTGCATCAATAGCCGGCGCGTAGTGATGAGGGAGAAGTAAAGCGAGGTTTGAAGTGACAGACGTCGCGCTCCCACCACAGGATGGTGGATGGAGGATGAAGGATGAGGTAAAAGATAATAATAATAATAAAGAGATGGGGAGAAAGCAGTGTAAGGGCAGTGTACGTGTATATGTGTGTTTAAGGGCAATGTGTGTGTATACACATTTTAAGTGTGATTAAAAAAAAAAAGTGTCCCTCTTTCACATTTTGAAATGTTGGGAGGTATGGTGTGTTGGGTTAAGAGATCCTATTCGTGCAAGGATGCCGAGGAGATTAGTTCAGATCTGGCATTAATAGGGCCGGCTGATTCACCAAGCAGCCAGGTGAGTAGCTTCTCTAATGCAGATAAGGGAAGACAATGCTAGGAAGTTTAGACCTTTTCTGGCAGGGGACTCAATCATTAGGAAAGTAGATTGGGTAATCTGCCGCCAAGGCCCAGAATGCTTGGGTACTGTATGTTGTGGAGAAGTTGGACAGATGGTTGGGAGGGGCTGTTATGATGCAGTGGCTATGATGCATACGTTTTCTTTGAATTCTACCCTTAATCTTAGCTTAATAATTTATATTACCTAATAATAATAATTATTGTTTTTGTGTGTGTTTTGTTTGTTTGGTTGTTTGAATCACAAGCAAAAAAAGAAAGAATAGAAAAAAGCAAGATTTGCAAAGAAAAAGTAAATGAAAATGGAACAGGAAAGTGAATGGGCAGTTGGCAACCTGCTCAACATTTTGATCCACAGGGCAAACCATTCCTCAATCTGTCAGTTCTTGACATCTGGGAGCAGACTTTCAGGGCTCAAATACCAACGCTATATAGAACTTCTCAATCAATTTACTCCCTCTCAAATCTCAAACATGTTGTGCCTTAACAACAATA
Organism: Spea bombifrons; assembly: GCF_027358695.1. Classification (NCBI taxonomy): domain Eukaryota; kingdom Metazoa; phylum Chordata; class Amphibia; order Anura; family Pelobatidae; genus Spea; species Spea bombifrons. Next base: position 2,741,175 of record NC_071087.1, on the reverse strand, counting down.
CCTCTCTACAACTCCACTCTCACATCTGCTCTTGAGGATGTAACACCAGTTACTACTCGTTCCTCACAACATTCACGTTTCCAACTCGACACGACTGTAACTTGACACCTAAAACGATGTTCCCGCACTGCTGAACATAGTTGGCGATGGTCTCATTCCATGTCTGACTTCCTGCACTATAAATTAAAGTTCCTACTACTCTGCTCTCAACCTTGCTAAAGAAACCTACTTCACCTCCCTCATCTCCTCCCTGTCTCTGTCACGCACACCGCGGCTCCTACCTCCGCCACTGTCACGCGTGCCGTGACTCCTATCTCTGCCGCTGACGCCGGCTGGCGCGCCGCCGGCAACCCCGCCTCGGATTCCTTCTCCGCATGTCTGTGTCGCTGTCCTACTTCCAACGCGGATGTACGCCGGCATCACGTCCCGGCCTCAATGCCCTCGGCCGCTGCGTCCACCTTGCCGCGGTCTCCATGGCGCACGAACCCCATGACGAGAGTACCTGTTTCATATAAATTCTTCATTCTTGCTGTGTCCTTTGCCTGTTCTAAGCGTTATACTGCTTTTGGGTGTTATTTTCTTATGCTGTACTATATATTTGATCTTGTGTACCGACCTTTCGCCTGTATATTGACTACGAATCTTCTCTGCCTGCCTACTACTGTTGTTGGAGATAAGGTCCCTGTCTGCATAGTCAGATCCACCTTGTCTACCTATACCGTGACAGTCTCACAACCCTAAACGACTCTTTAATACTTTCAATTCCCTACTATCAGAGATGAAATATCTGCACAGACACCACCCTGCCCTCACCCTCCCTCTGACTATGCGCCCCCCTACCCACTGACCTCTTCTCCCTTCACTACATTAACTAATTTCTATGCTTTCACTGAAGAGGATGTACATGCTGTTCTTCTTTTATTCTTGTCCAACCACATGCCCCCTTGACACCATCCCTTCCCATCTCACCCAGTCTCTTTCATCTACCCTTGTCCCTACTCTAGCTCATATCTTCAACCTCTCCCTCACTACTGGATCTGTCCCATTCTCTGCTACCATTACTCCTATCTTGAAAAAGTCCTCCCTCGACCCGACTGATCTCTCCAATTACCGTCCCATCTCTCTGCTTCCTATCACCTCCAACCTTCTTGAAAGAATTGTTTATATCCAACTCACTAAGTTTCTAGATTCCAACTTCCTGTTCCAACTTCCTGCTTGACCCTCTTCAATCTGGTTTTCGCCCTTGACGCTCTACTGAGACCACCCTTACTAAAGTTACTAATAACTTACTCACTGCTAAATCCAAGGTCCACTACTCCATGCTAATCCTACCGGACCTTTCTGCTGCTTTTGACACTGTGGACCACCCTCTTCTCCCTTAAATGCTTCATGATCGTGGCCTCCGTGACACTGCTCTCTCCTTGCTCCTACTTCTCTGATTGTACCTTCAGCATCTCTGTCTCCAGTAACACCTCCCTCCTTCTCTCAGTTGGGGTACCCCAAGGCTCAGTTTTAGGACCCCTTCTGTTCTTTCTTTACACTTCCTCCCTTGGCAAACTGATCTCATCCTTTGGCTTTCAATACCACCTGTATGCTGATGGTGCTATCATCTTCCCATCTATTAATGCACGCTGTCTTGGTGTCTCCCTTGACTCCAACCTTTTGTTCACAACCCATGTTCATTCTGTCTTTAAAAACTGTCATCTCCATCTTAAAAACATTGCCCACATTCGTCCCTTCCTAACATAGTATGCCACTAAGTCTCTTGTCCATGCCCTGATTATGTCCTGTCTTGATTATTATCTCCCTCTTAACCATCTCACCCTCTACAATCCCCCATGAATGCTGCTGCCAGGCTTCTCTTCCTCTCACATCGCTTTACTAACGTCTGTCCCCTCTGTCAGTCTCTTCACTGACTGCCTGTGCATTTTAGGATTCATTTCAAAATCTTCACTCTTGCTTTCAAAGCCCTTCACAGCAGTTCCCATCCCTACATCTCCTCACTCATCTCTAAATACACTCCTAACCAGTCTCTCCGCTCATCCAATGATCTCCTTCTATCCTCTCCTCTGATTTCTAGCTCTCATGCACGCTTACTAGATTTCTCATGGGCTGTCCCTATCCTCTGCAATGCTCTCCCCTGGCCTATCCGTCTTTTTCTGTGCCTTTATTCCTTCAAAAAATCCCTCAAGACCCACTTTTTTAAGGATACTTACAACATAGCACACTAATGCCCTCCCATATTCTTTTAGCTCACCTTTCCTAGTCCCTCTCCTGCAATACTTTTACTAGTGTGGCTGCTCCATCCCTTACACCGGCACTTTTACCCTTTACCCATTGTGTAATACACCCTAAATCCCTCTAGATTGTAAGCTCGTTTGAGCAGGGCCCTCCTCACCTGTTGTCAATTTTTTACATACTACTTGTTATGTCCTGTCTACCCATTGTACAACGCTACGGAATTCGATGGCCACACACCCACAACATGCGACCTGTGAAAAAAGAGGCTTTTAATTATTAGATCTCTATCCCTATTTTTGCTGGTGACAAACAAGTGCTCCTGCAACCAGGAGCACTTGTGTATCACCAGCATCATGTAGCCGAGTTAGGTATTTAGCCAACTCACATGAGCTTGACTGGGAGCGAGCTGGAAAGAATCTCAAGCTAACTGGCATTCTAGCTCTGCTGAAAACTAGATATTACACAAATAACTCGCTTTTAATGAAGAACAGGAAACAGGAACTTGTTCTTTAAAAGAAAAAGTAAGATTAAATACTTTTTAAAATTCTAGAACTACTTTGGGTAACTGGGTGAAAAAAATATATAACTGGCTTGGAAGAGGGCTTATTTTAGTTACTGTATGGCATATTAGCAATTTAATTATTAATGATCTTGTGCTTCTTGTGCATCCCAGCAAAAAACTCATTTATATTCTTAATATTTGAATATTTGTAACATTTTAACTGGTGATTTAGGTGATTGTGCAATATTTTGAAAGCATTGATTTTTGGTTCTATCTACCTTAAATAATGCTATATTGCATGTTAAGGCAAAACCTAGATATGGTTTGTGTCCAACTATTTTAAAATGACATTTACTTTTAAGTTTAATTACATGTGTAATTTATATATTTTAATAACAAGTCACGGCTCTGGCCTCAAACCTCCGAAGCGGCTAATTTCAGACTCCATTGACTTGCATTAGACTGAAGTGTATAAAAGGAGAGATGCTTCACTTGCATTACATTAGTTCACGCATGCAGCCGATAGCATCACTCTGCGTGGGGCTTTATACTGCTGAGTGCTATGGACGAGGAAATGTTGAGATCTGCAGCATGTAAAGTTTCCCTGTTTGTAATATTCCTGTGTGTGACTCCGTGTAGATCTGGCTCCCAGAGCTCACCTCCAGCCTGTCATCTGGAGAGCAGAAGATGTATCGAGGACTACGAATATGTTCAAGACGGAGACATTATTATTGGAGGAGTGTTCAGAGTAAATAACTTAATGAATTATTATCTTAAAGATGGAATCATAACTATGATGGCTTGTATGGAGTAAGTAGAAAAACTTTACAATACAGAAGTCAGGAATGGTTTAGATAATTAACATGATGAGGGATGAGAAAGAAACATTGAAATGCATAAAGTGATTTAAGAAAGTACAGGAGAGGAGTTTATTCCAGAAGAGCAGAAATGTTAGAACATTCTCTGTATAACCTGTAAAGTTCTTCTTTGTAGAAGAGTCCACAGATCCAATAAGTTGGCTTTTATTTTTACTTTTCCTGTGATTATTGTTAGCCTAGGTAGTCCTAGCTTGTTTTGAATGCTGTAAGGGTGTGGAGGGGGTAGAAATGTGCATGTATGTTCACTAGACACATGGTCTACTTACACACCAGTAAAGGGATCTGGACTTCTATGACTTTTCCTCTTTATTTTATATGCGTATTACTTACTCCATGGGGCAGTCATGTTTTGTCTCATATAATGGATGAATGAGACGCATAACAATGTGGGCTTACAGAAAAATACCCGTGGAGGTCCTTGCTTTACTACAATGTAACTGTAAGATGTGTTTATAAAGCGTCAGGCGAGGAAGATCACCTGGCGGCAGGAATCATGATTAATTGTAAAGGAGCAAAACATGTATTGTGGAGACCAGCTATGACTGCAGTAGGTAAGATGCAGGTGACAAGTATGTGAGCCAAAGCTTTAGTTGACTCAGGGAGCATTAGAAGTAAATGAAAGACTTTGTATGGATAAATCTTGCAGCCATTTGAGTTCACTGAAGCTCAACCTCAGGGGAATAGCGGCTGATACAGGTGAAAACCTACCAGCGGGGCTAGTGATCACCTCACTACAATCAGTTTAGAGTCTAAGCATCACGTTACTTTCCACAAAGTCTCCATATATGTTGAATGGGTTCTTCTTTGCCTTTTGTTTTGAATATCTTTACAGTTTTCTTAACAAAGTATTTACATTCCTACAGCTGCAAATCAAATAATTTAAAATAATCTAAAATAAAGCACATTTGTAATATTTCCACAGTCTTATTCCAAATTTCTACAAAAATCTTTTGACCTTTATGTTTGCCATTGGGGAGATCAACAGTGATCCGGGAATCTTACCAAATATCACTCTAGGATATCATTTATTTGATTCATGTTCTAATGAAAAAAAGACAGTAAAAAGTGTCCTTCAGATTTTATCTGGACCAGGAAAGACCGTCCCTAATTACTCCTGTACTAAACGAGGGACCCTGGCTGGTTTTATTGGGGATGAACTTTCCGACACCACTATACCCATGGCACAAATCCTAGGCATGTATGGGTACGCACAGGTGAGCAGAATATGCACCGTTAGTACAATCGTTTAAATCTCTTCAATAGATGTTAGTTATCTCAAACACTAACCCAAAACTCTAACCCATCAGCCCTAGGCTCACTTCTCGTGGCATTTAAGCACCCTTGTGTTCAGCGATCGTCTATATTATGTGGCATGTGATGGATCCTGTCTATACATACCGGGCAATTTCTTGTCTTTTTGTTTTTCCAGTCAGTTTTCAGCAGTGATTGTACAAATTCCAGGCTAGAAGCTTCCAGAAGCTCCCGCGATGTCATGAAACTGCACCTGTGGATGTTGGGGCCTACTTGGTGCATTAAGTCCCTTTCTTGTAGCAGGGGTATTCATAGAAACGCAAGCTGACTCCACTCCTTTAGTACTGTCAGTAATGGCACAGTATGCCTCAACTTCCTGTCATGTGACAGGATCAGTCAGTAAGAATCCCCTTTTGTAGTCATAAGAGCTTCACTTATGAGGTGTGTGGCACAACTTCATTGGACTTCAAGGACTGGATAAGGCAGGCTCATCAAAATTCAGCCTTCTAAAATCGGTATTCTTTAGATTGCAGACTGAGACTGATTACAGCTTTTAGAAGCCTGAATTTTGATGAGCCTGCCTTATCCAGTCCTTTTGTGAGTGGATCTTACACCATATTAAATTCTCTATTCCTTGATATTATTACACTATTGGTTTTGTTTTTGTTTTCTTCCCCCATGTATATGCGCTCCATTATTCCTTGTTTGTTCCTGTATACACTTTGAGGAAGAGTGTTATTTGGTAGCTGCTTTCATTGTGGGGAAGTATTTATTTTTTATCACACGTGGGATTTTTGGTTTTTTCACTTTTGAAATACGCATTATACAGGGCCAGTCAGGCTCTTGGAGCAGAGGCTCCTTTAGACACCAATAAACCGTGCTATGCACTAATATGGTTTCAAAAGAAAGCTCTGCAACAATAAATACTGTATATTGTGTTCGCATAAATAAATGTGAAAAAGGGAAATTACAATTGAACAAAAGTGCTGTAAAGGATTCACTCATTCACAGTAAAAAGATGTAAGACGGTCTTTGTTCATAAGGATATTATAATCTATTTGTTTTCGTGTAGATCAGTTATGGCGCAACGCATTCCGTGCTCAGCGACAGACGAGTTTATCCGACGTTTTTCCGAACAGTTCAAAATGACCATGTCAGTTATTATATTTTATCCAAGCTGCTGAAACACTTTGGCTGGAACTGGGTCGGCATTTTAACCACAGATGATGAAAGTGGAGAAAACGAAAGCCAAGTACTGACAAAGTATATGAAAGACGATGGAATTTGTGCTGAATATGTAATAAAAATACATTATTTTCAAAGCATGTTTGAAAGTTTTGAATACGCTTCCAAAACAATAGAAAGATCAACATCTCAAGTTATCATATTTTGTGGTTCCTTTTCTGAAGCTTTTATGTTTATTATTAGGGAAACAAAACATTTGTTAACCAATAAATCTGTAATTCTTGGCACAAGGTGGTCTTCAAACACATTTCTGTTCAAGTCTGTCTCTGATGTATTTAACGGGAGTCTGACTCTGAAACCGTATTACAAGGACCATGTTCCAAAACTTTCATTCTTCCTTGAGAAATTTCACCCAAAGAACTACCCAGATGACAAGTTACTGGAAGATTTGTGGGTAACAGCGTTTGAATGCTTGTCTCCAGATCCCTATAAAAACCAGTATTATGAAATTAATTTGGGGTACTCGCTTCATAACTGTACTGGGAGAGAACGATTGAAAGACATTGTTAACGTTATCAACAACGGGGATGCTTCTCGAGTGAATAATGCAGTGCTTGTGATGGCTAAAGCCCTACACAATATGTACATATTTCAGGAAAAAAATGGAAATAAAATCAAAATAACTAATTACAAACATCAGGTAAGTCAGGAGTCATGAAAAGAGAGTAATTCAGGGGCATCAGCGGTTGCCGTGTAGTTACCAGTAATAGTAAATCTAGCGGTGGGAACAGTTCTGCTATTTACGTAAAACCAATAACTCTGCAGCAGTACCTAATATATATATAATAGACTTGTTACAGTGGGAACTGTTGGTCAATCTGTGCAGGACTTTAAGGGCCAATCAGATGGCACAATTAACATTTACATTCCCATTAGTATCCTCTTCTGCCCTCTGTTCCCGTCTGCCTCTCCCTGCTGTCTCCAGCTCCCCTCTGACCCTTTCAGCCCTTTCATGTAATTTTTACTTTGATCTATTCCTTCCAGGGCCTCTCTTTGCTTTGACCTGTCCTCCCATTTGCCTCTGCTCTGACCTGCCGTTCCTGCTCTCTCTGCTGTGACTCTCCAGCTCCCCGCTGATCCTCCCAGCCCCTTCGTGCCTTCCCTGCTGATCCACTTCACCTTGAGTCCCTTCTGCTCTGACCTGCCCCTCCAACTTCTCACTGATCCTCCCTGTCCCCTCTGTTCTGAACTATCCCTTCTTGCTTCCATTGCTTTGATGCAGATGGACAGATAGAGAAAGTGAGGGGAGGAAAAGAGAGAAGAGGAAAGTGAGAGAGTGAACTGGGTGTGTGAGAGAGAAAACAGACAACAGAAAGGACTGGGAGATAAAACCTGTGGAATGAGAGAGATTTCTTGTCATGGCGTGTCAATGGCAGACACATATGTTGAATACAATTTGCTTATTCAGAAAATGTAAAACAGCTGATTATATTTCAGTACTTTTGCATTTTTAATAAAAGTTGCACCATTACATAAGAAATCTGAAAGCCGAGGACCAAACCTCTCATCTAGATTTTGATGAAAATGGAGAGTATGTTACCCCACACGTAATTCGGAACTGGGTTGGAAATAAGGAAGAAGATAAATCCTTTGATGTGGTCGGTATCTTTGATCCGTGGGCTCCGGCTGATCAGCAACTTAACATCAAACCCGGTCTAATAACCTGGAAGAACGAAGCCAACCAGGTGAGAAGACTTTTCATTCTTTGTTATAAGAATATATTTGCTATATTAAATCGTATAGGAACTGAATAAAGTTATATCTGGAAATATTTGGACACTGACACAAGTTTGTTATTTTGGCTGTTTGCCAAAATCACTTCGGGTTACAGTTAAATAATGAATATGGGCTTAAAATGCAGCGTCTCAGCTTTAATGTAACGATATTCACATCCAAATTGGATGAAGGGTTAAGGAATTACAGCTTTACTACGGTGTTCCCCCTTTTTCAAGGGTCCAAAAGTAAATGGACAATTGACTCAAAAGCTGCTTCATGGACAGGTGCGGGCCATTCCTTTGGTATTTTTTTCATCAATTAAGCAGGTAACAGGTCTGGAGTTGACTCGAGGGGTGGCATTCACATTTGGAAGCTGGTCAGACATCAGAGAGCTAGCAGGGACATTAGGAGTGGTGAAATCAACAGTTTGGTACATTCTAAGAAAAAAAGAAAGACCCACAAACAAACAACTGAAGCAAGTTGCGATAAAGGCCTGTCAAGAAATACTAAAACTTAAAAAAAAAAAAAAAAAAAATTGTGAGTGCATAGAGAGAACCAATTGGTCAATATTTTATCACTTTTTTTGTTTTTGATTTGTTTCATGGTCTGTTTACACGAGCGCATTAAGTGGAATTTGCTTGAGAAGTTACAACACCTGGAGAGTGTTTTACAGGGTTGCAGCTGTGTTGCCGTTAAGAAGGGTAGTATCCCTCCTTTTGCTTATATTATATTTTACTTCATACACGGGTAGACACTGGTTTTCACATTTGTTTTATACTATAAACAATAAGAGATTACAGATATGCCGGATAGTGTAACTTGGTAGAATGCCATTTGAAGTCAAGATTGAGTTCTAGGAGCTTTACAAAATAATCAGCCTAAAAAAAAACTAAAAAATATGTCTCTTATTCAGATTCCAAAATCTCAGTGCTCAGAAAATTGTTTGCCGGGTTACAGGAAAGCCCCGGGGTCTGAGATCCATTCCTGCTGCTATGACTGCGTCCTGTGCTCAGAGGGAGAAATCTCCAATATGACCGGTATATCCCACCTGATACTCTGATATTCTTACCAAAAAAATAATGTTTACGTCTGACTGATTAATAGAGAGAAAGCCCCGAAATCCACTGCATGTTCTGAACAAATCAGCCGACTCTATATTACTCCCATTCCCATCACAGATTGAAACCACAGGCCGTACACTGACACCCAGACACAAGAGCACGGAGATATTACAAGAGCAGGCGGACAACCATTAGAAAGACAAATACCTGCAGCATGATCCTGACTATGGGTGGTTATTTTCTTCCCATTAACTGTACTGCGGAATAAATGTCAGTAATCTGTCTGAGGTTATTCCTGGATCCAGCCATTTTTTAATTTTTTGATGATTTTTTATTAATTACATCTGTTTCATGAAATTCAAGATTGTGTATTTTTTATTTTTTACAGACAGCGAGAACTGCATAAAATGCGCACATAATGAATGGCCCAATGAGAAGAAGGATCTGTGTGTTCCCAAAATGGAAGAGTTTTTGTCCTATGATGATGCTGTTGCTATAGCATTTACATCAATCTCAATTTTATTTTGTCTTCTAACTGTTACAGTATCAGGGATTTTTGTTTCATATAAAAATACCCCAATTGTAAAAGCCAATAACTGGAGCCTCAGCCTGATCCTCCTGGTCTCCATCATGATGAGCTTCCTTTGTGTCTTTCTGTTCTTTGGTCGTCCTTTGGATATAACCTGCATACTGCGCCAAACTGTCTTTGGAGTTGCCTTCTCATCAGCCGTGTCTTCTGTGCTGGCCAAGACTATCATGATTTTTGTCGCTTTTAAAGCCACTAAACCTGGCAGTGTCTGGAGAAAATGTCTCGGAATCAAACTGTCTGCTTCTGTTGTCTTGTTTGGCTCATCTGTCCAAGTCATAATTATTATTTTTTGGTTGTCCATTTCCCCCCCATTCCAGGAGCTGGACATGCACTCTTATCAGGGAAAGATCATCATTCAGTGTAATGAGGGCTCGGTTATTGCCTTCTACTGTGTCCTGGGTTATTTGGGGCTTCTGGCAGCTGTTAGTTTTATTATAGCTTTTTTAGCCAGGACATTACCGGACAGTTTTAATGAGGCCAAGTACATCACCTTCAGCATGCTGGTGTTCTGCAGCGTTTGGATTGCGATGATCCCGGCCTACCTGAGCACCAAAGGGAAGAACATGGTGGCCGTGGAGATTTTTGCCATACTGGCTTCAAGTGCTGGACTTTTAGGATGTATATTTATTCCAAAATGTTATATAATTATATTTAGACCCGAAAATAACTCAAAAACACAATTGTTTTGTAGCAGAAATAACAATCTGTAGATATGATAAAGGTTAACACAGTTATGAAATGTAAGTCTTAATCCCTTCAGGTCCGGGACGTACCTGGTACTTCCTGGTTACCAGTCACCGGTAGACCGGGATGTACCAGGTACGTCTCCTCCAAAAACCGCCCCCCACATCACCACCATCGTGGTGATCGTGGGGGCGCTGCTGCCTGCCCAGGAGTCTGGACAGACCAGCACAGCCTGTCTAAGCCCGCCCCCAAGCCTACGATCACTCCCACGGATTGCAGATTTTTTTTTGCCACAGGCAGCTTCAGGGAAGGGGGTGGTGTGTTGAATGGGTCCCCACACAAGTGTGGGGACCTGACCCAACACCCCCCTGCTGCCTGATCGCTCCATAATTCCCATTTGTAGGGGGCTCTGCTGCTGGTGGACCAGCAACAGCAAAAACGACCCCCAGAAGTCCTCTGATCAGTCCTGTAGGACTGATCAAAGAGACTCCTCCCTCTACAAGTCTATTGAAGATTGTGTCCCAGCTGCCAGAGGCAGCTTCTGGGACAGGGAGACAGGGTTCTTTGGTCTCCACATGAGTGTGGAGAACAACCCCCCCACCCCCTCCCTTCCTCAGTTAACCCCTAACCCCCTCTTCCTCAATTAACCCCTTCAATGCTGCGATTGTGTATGACCCCCATCGCAGCATTGCAGGGGTTAATATTAGTCCCCACAAGCTTGTGGGGACTAAATATCAGTCAATGCTGTGCTTCAATGGAGCATCAGCATTGAAAGAGTTAAAAAAAGTAAAAAAATAATAAAAAAATTAAAAAATGAATAAATTAATTTTTTTTTTATAAAATAATAATAATAAAAAAAATAACAGCACTGACCTGAAAGTCCAGGGTGCTTCCAGGTCAAATGCTGGGCTGATCAGATCGCTCCTGGCCAATAGGAGTGATTGGATCATTATGGCAGCCCACGGATGACCCTGCTCTACAAAGAGAGAGGGGTCATCTAGGGTAATTATGAAAAAACACAAATTATTAATAAATGAAAAAATCATAATTATTACCTGATCACTTGTCGGTGACATTTTAAGTCGCTGATTATTGATCGGTCTCCCTGATTGATGTCAGCGGCCTAAACCAGTCACTTACAAGCAATCTGATAAAAAAAATATTTTAAAAAATGTAAATGCACATGTTCCAGTTTTGCCCTCATAGCTTCCTCAAAAAAATGCATGAACCATGCATGTGAGTCCTTGTTGGAACCGGGGGATGTTGGTGAACAAAATGTGGTGTTTTCTTCCAGTGTTACACATATGCTGTGCAAGAAATAAATTGCAACATTAAAATTTATGCGTTAAAAACGCAATAAAATAATTTCCCTGTGAAGTTTGGCAGACTTCAGTGAAGAAATGGCTGGCTGAAAACTGTCAAAACTACCCTAGTTGAACACCTTGACTCGTCTACTGTTCATAAATATGTACTTTTATGGGGTAATTTACAGTGGGGGGCTTCCAAAATGTCCCAAATGGGATATGGGCCCAGGAAACCAATTTCTGAAAATTCCAAATTTGAAAAGTAAAATGCGCATGTTCCAGTTTTACCCTCATAGCTTCCTCAAAAAATGCATGAACCATGCAAGTGAGGCCTTGTTGGAACCGGGGGATGTTCGTGAACACAATTTGGTGTTTTTTTCTGCAGTTGCACATATTCTATACAAAATATAATATAAAATCTAAAGCAACATTGCAACATATGCAAAAAAAAAAACAAAATATATAAAAATACCTCAAAATTTGGCAGCAATTGGCGATAAAATCCCTGTTTGATAAGTGTCAAAATGACCCTAGTTGTACACCTTGACTTATCTACTGTTCATAAACATATAATTTTGGGGGGATAATCAGTATCTGTGACAACTATTGCAGTTATTAGACTACCATGCCAAATTTGAAAAAAATTACATTTCAATAACGTGATGCATGCCTTGCAATATTTGCCCTATACTGGTCAAAAATAGATGAAAATCCTGGCCATGTTGGGTGGTTTCCAAATCAGGACAACTTAATGAATATATTTGGGATATTTTTTTCCCATTGGTTCAATGTGTGTACAATTTATATGTACACAAAACTGTAAAAAAAATTTGTTTTTTTCATTTTCCCCCCACAATGTACTACCCAGCTTAATATGGTTTCAAATGAAAGCCCTACTTGTGCTGAAAAAAACAATATATGATTTGTGTGGGGGGTGCACCACTTGATAAGAGAGAAATTACAGTTGAAGAAAGACATGGCAGAAACATAAAAACGGCTCCGGTCCTTTAGCGACACCCTAGTTTAAAAATCCCGGTCCTGAAGGGGTTAACAGAGATTATAAAAAGGTGGAACAGATAATAAAGAGACACTGGTATTTATTAAAACAGGACAAAGTGGTAGGAGGATCTGTACCATCTCGCCCAAGAATAATTTACACTAAAGCACCAAATCTAGGCATTATGGTGGCTCCATCTATTAAAAGGCCCCCACCGAACGAAGTAAGCCAGTCATGGCTCTCCACAAAGGGTTTTTTCGATGTGGGTCTTGTTCAAATTGCCTGTCTATTCAGGGTGAGAAAAAACAGTTATGGTTAAGACTACAGTCAATCATTTTAAGTGGGAAATTGGAGAATTTATCACTTGTAACACTAAAGGAGTATATATACTACAATGTAGTTGTCATAAACAATATGTAGGGGGTACAAAGAGATCGTTGAAGACAAGAGTGGCAGAACATGTCTATAATATCAAATTTAAAACATCCATTATCTGTTCATTTTGCTCACATCCACAATAAAAATCCGTTAAAACTGAGTTTTATAGGTCTAGAAAAAAAAAAAATCGAAAGAAACTGGCAAGGGGGCAGATACCTTATTCAGATGTCGAGGGCAAAAACCAAAAAGATATATGAATTCCAAAGTTTGGAACCATATGGCTTGAATTCAAGTATAGAACTTTTTGGTTTTATGTAGAAAGATGGGCTCCCTACCCGTGACCCACTCTGGAACAATTGGTAGAGTGGCCCCCGGGAGGGATCCTATCATCTACTGATATTTTCATGAAAGGTTTCTTGTATCTTATTTTCATTTTTTATTTTGTATTTTTTATTTTCTATTTTATTTATCATTTATATTTTTATTATTTATTTATTTATTATTTATTTATTTATTTTACTCTTTAGTTTCATGTAGATAAAGAGAACGAATGACCAAATAGCAATTAAATATGGAATCTCGAGTACTCTTTCCATGTTTTTTCTTTTTGTCTTTTAAGCATTTCCACCTTTTTTATATTGTTGTCATGTGACTTTTATGGTCAGTATAAAAGAGAGGTCAGATACCTCTAAACTTACAGCTACTGAGGAAGGGGACTGCTCTAATAGCTACTATACCCAAAACGCGTTTAGCTTGTGTTTAAACACACTACTACTATATTGGACACTGTTCAGACACTGTTCGCTAAGCCGGCGGCAATTGTGGAAGTTTGGGAGGCAGTATTTGCACTTTTTGCCTATATGCTGATTGACTGCGGAATCCATGCGAACACCCAGCGAATACCATTACTAAGTTGGTCTGTGTTTGCGATTTCGGCCGGAACGTCCTGCACACAGTTAACAACTGACTGATTATCTGACTGTTACGTCAGACGCCGGTGATTGCCAGTGCGCTCGCCTGTGTGAGAGGCTACTTTCCATCCAGAGCCATATCTCCCAGTTGGAGCATTGCACTGGGAAAAGATCTGCTAGCGACAAAAATCCAGTCTAACATCAGATGGTGAGCGGTACAGTGTACCATCTTTTTATGATCTGTTAAGAAAAAGAGCATCTGTTTTACCAAATAAGGCACCGGCCAGTGATTCTATAAAGACATAGTGCTTACTGCCTACCCCAAGGGATCCGCACCATACTGAATGTTTGAGGACATCTTTCTACAGATATTTTGTTATCATCACGAGTTTTTAAAGCATTCAGTGCTGAAACATTGTTGATACAAATTCATGTTGCAGGACAATTACTACAAATTCTTTTTTGTTAGATACATTTTTTTATAGGTTTTTCATTAAGCCTGAACCGTGTACCAATATTGATCAGGAGTGTTATATTATTATATGTTTTACTATATATTTTTTTGGTATTTTTTTCTGTCTATTATTTTTGTGGTAATCAAGCAACTGAGTCTAGCCACAAGGGCCCTGTGGTTTTTCAGACTGACAGTTGTGATTTTATTAAAAGTGGTTTTTATACGGTCACATATATTTTCCATATATTTCCCTAAACTGCTATTTCCAAATGTCATTGTGGTTTACTGAGGACTGATACAATTGTTTTAGTATTTTTCCATATGTTGATTCCACTTGACGTATAGGTGGCGTTTCAGTTAACCTCGTTATCTTGATGGTGAGCTGCACTGTGTTGTGTGTTTTTATTGGTTAATAAAAGAATACCACAGGACTTGGATGAATGATGAATCATGCTTCACTATCTGGAAGTCTGATGAATGAATCTGGGTTTATCGGATGTCAGGAGAACGTTACCTACTGGAATGCATAGTGCCTACTCGTTTGGTGGAGAAGGCATAATGATCTGAAGATATTTATTTCAGGATTTAGGGCCCTTAGTTCCAATAAAGAGTGACAGAAACCAATTTCCACAGACACACTTTAAAATCTTGTGGAAAGGCTTCTTAAAAGAGGATGGACAGGTGCCCACATACCTTTGGTCATATAATGTGTGTGAGTATATAATATATATATCTATATATACACACACAGTATCTCACAAAAGTGAGTACATCCCTAACATTTTTGTAAATATTTTATTATATTTTTTATGTGACAACACTGAGGAAAAGACTCTCTGTTACAATGTAAAGTAGTGAGTGGATTTTAAACTGTCTCTTTAACAGGAGCTTTACAGTATTAATGTCAGATACAGGGGACGGGGCATCAGATACCCACGAGTATTAATATCAGCAGCAGTAATAGGAATATCATATCTGACTACCCGACTATCCCAATACCCCTTCTAAACAACCCCCTCACCACACAGTTCCTGGAGAGCGGAGCTACACGTGGGCCCTTTTAGATAGCGCTGTCCCTTTAAATATCAGTCAAGTAGCACACAGGTACCTCACAGGCCCCTGCCTGTAGCACAAGTGGTGTATGGGTAATGGCCGCCTACTGGACCCTCTCTGTCAGACTCACCGGCAGCTTCATTCTCAGCAGACATGAGGAGCCTTCCCTCCAGCAGAGCTCAGCATGCGCAGGACACAGCACTCACTCTGCAGACACAGGGTACTCTGGGGTTTAAGGGACTGTGAAGCTGCAGTGGCCTCACCAGCTCCTCTGTGCTAAGGAGGACGCTCCAGCTTCCTCAATACAGTCTCTCACAGGGAAAGCACAAAAATCTAATCAGTCACTTTGGGCCTAGTCCTGAGCTCTGTCACCTTGGAGCTTCTTCCTTCCTGCTTCCCTCTCATACTCTGCCCTCCAGCCTCCCACATCCATCCATAAACACCCAGCAAATGCCTCACTGTCACCTGATTGGTGCAGCTGATCACAGGACCTGCATGTAGCTCCTCCATTTTGAGTTCTGGCAGTGGCTGAGGGGCCCATCAGCAGAAGCAGCAGTAAAAGTGAGTGAGAAAATGGCGGGAGCTGCATACATTGTACACAGCTGTGAGGGGTCTGAGATTTTACTTCAGGAAAAATAAATGCTGTTTAGGGCCCCAGATGTTTAAAACTCTCCCTAAGTTACCTGTATTCAGGGCACCAGCAATTGAAGTGCTGTGAGTACTTTATTAGTATATAACTCTATGTATCAGTATATAATTCTCTAATGTATATAACTCTATGTATCAGTATATAATTCTCTAATCTAGATATCAGTATATAATTATCTAATGTATATAACTCTAAATATTAGGAATATAACGATATAATGTATAGAACTATATATATAGTATAGTATATATATATCAGTAAGCTTTAGCAGTATTTAACTCTATATGTAAGTATATGAATCTCTTATGTATATAACTCTATATAACAGTGATATAATTCTATATCAGTATATAAATCAATATCTGAATATTACTATCTCAGGTATATAAAACTCTGATGTATATAACTCTATACCTGTATATTACTGTGGGAAGCACTATAATGTATATAAATCTATATCTGTATGTAAAGTAAATTTAGTATAGGTGATACCTTTATTGGCCGATAGCTTGTGAGGCTATCAGGGCCTCATATTATAGCTGATAAGATATAAATGCTATAATATTCCTGAATGCATTTATAGGGTAATATGTGAAGTGGGGATGTGACCCGTTTGAACGTATAAATAAATACTGTATTTGTTTGATTATCAGAGCAAATGCTCTGAAAAAAAAGTATCCAGAGGATGCTATTTCACTGGGTTCTGCCGCCGGCGGTGCGGTGCTCCCCACCTACTTCACCTCCAACATTGGTGTCATCCTGCGATGTCAGCGGGACCTCCTGCCCCCATGCCTCAAGAGAGGCACCAGGTAGCCGGAACTAGGAAGTTCCCAGAAATTGACAGGAAGTGGTACACCTTGGGAAAACATTTAAGTTTTTTTGTTATTGTGTCATAGTTATATATATATATATATATATATATCTATATATATATATATATATGTTACATACATGTAGTTAGGCTGAAAAAAGACATGCGTCCATCAAGTTCAGCCTTTCCTATATCTGAAATTTTTTTGCTGTTGATCCAAAAGAACCCAGTTTGGCTCCTTTCGATTTTGCACTAACCAGGGAAAAAATTCCTTCTTGACCCCAAAATGGCAGTCAGATTTCTCCTTGGATCAATACGCGGTTTCTCCATAATTAAAGATTTTATCCCCAAGTATTATGTTTTTCCAAGTATTCGTCCAGTTGCTGTTTAAACGTCTGTACAGACTCTGATAAAACTACCTCTGCAGGCAGAGAATTCCACATCCTTACTGTCCTTACTGTAAAAAACCCTTTCCTCTGCTTTAGACTAAATCTCCTTTCTTCCAGTCTAAACACGTGACCCAGCGTCTTAAGCATAGTCCTGTTTATGAACAGATTTCCACACAATGGTTTGTATTGGCCCTGAATATATTATCATATATATTATATATTATCATAATGCTATCATATCCCTTTCTTCATAACTATAGTGCTCCATTCCTTTTATTAATTTTGCAGCCCGCCTCTGAACCCTTTCTAGTGCTATGATATCCTGCTTTAGAAAAGGTGCCCAAAATTGCACAGCATATTTAAGGTGTGGCCTTACCATTGATTTATAAAGGGGCAAAATTATATTTTTATCCCGCAAATTGATGCCCCTTTTTATACACGACAATACCTTACAGGCCTTAGCAGCTGCTGACTGACATCGCACATTGTTGCCTAGTTTGTTGTCTATAACAATTCCCAAATCTTTCTCATTTGTCTTTATCCCTAATTCACTACCGTTTAGGATGTAGGTTGCTTGTGCATTCCCTACCCCGAAGTGCATAACTTTACATTTATCTACATTAAATTTCATCTGCCATTTGTGTGCCCAGTCCCCCAGTCTGTCTAAATCTCTCTGCAGCACAGTAATATTACTTTACCTAGTTCAGTGTCATCTGCAAACACAGAAACATGATTTTCAACGCCTATTGCCAGGTCATTTATCATGACTGTCTGGAATAAGGAAAGTGTTTCTGCAGTGTGAGAGCAGCACTACCTTTACCTTACCGAGGCTTTTTAGTAGCGCACGTTCCATACAACTTGTGACATTTCTACTATTTGTTAGTTTTATCAAGATTCACATGTTAGATATTCCCACACAAACTATGCATCACTTTTGTTCCGAAAAAATAGGGCTTTTGTTTGAAACCAACGAAACATGCAAAAAATAATAATTTTGAGAACTTCGTCACAGTAGGTGCCTCAATGCCTCAGCTAAACAATGACCGGATTAATGTTCAGGAACATTCCATTATTACACCCCACATAGATATTTTTTCATATTCTAGTGGGCTACATCCACCCTCAAATAGTACCCTATAGGGTAGCATTTTAAAATATCTGAATTGAGGGGTTTGAGAGTAATGAAAACTCAAGTCTTACAGGTATTTCCTAATCTTGCTTCACCTATTGTGTCTATACCTGTACATCTATAGGGTAACAAAACGGTCAATGTAGGAAAGAATGTGTGTACAAAATGGTTACAGAAAGGAAAAAAGT
This sequence comes from Spea bombifrons, assembly GCF_027358695.1. Classification (NCBI taxonomy): domain Eukaryota; kingdom Metazoa; phylum Chordata; class Amphibia; order Anura; family Pelobatidae; genus Spea; species Spea bombifrons. The sequence continues at coordinate 2,722,745 of NC_071087.1, read as the reverse complement.
AACCATACCTACTGCAAGAAGTTACAAAGCAGGGTTTCAAGTCATTCTCAGTAGGATATATAGGTGAGAGCTTCGCCTATCCAGGTAGGACAAGAAATTACAAGCGTCCCAGAACCTCCCATTTATCTTAAGTGTTTTTTTCTGCCCTAACCTGGGTAGGTGAAGCTTCATCCCTTGTTTGTTTGTCTGAGGACTGTGTCTTATCTCAGTAGCTTCATCTCGTTAGCCTGCCATTGTTTGTTTCTTGGGGACCATTCCTTTCTTCCACATCAGAGTAGGATAGGATTCATGGGCAGATCCGTATTTACCTAACTCTAACAGTCAGAGGAAGGATCCATTACTTTGTTTCCGTGTAGCTCACTCGGCTGCCCTTGGACTGTGTTTTCTGTATATTGGAGATTCTGTAACACTATATGGCCATATTTTTCTTAGCGGAGCTTCACCCGGCAAACTTCCAGGCATGCCGGGCAGGTATGATTATACAGTAGGGTTGCCAATGTGGAAAAAGTACACTTTCCCCAGCAAGCTTTTCTTCTAATTGAGGTAGAAGCTAAGTATCAAATGATGTGACCCTTGACCTTGAATCTAAAAAAAAAAGTGTGTTTTTAATATTCTGGGTAAAAAATATGTTATACAGTTAAATGCATTGTTTCTTTGGTATTAGTTTGGGCTTTGGGAACAGGAGTAAAAAATCTCACACTCAATGAAATACCTTGCCACTTGTTAATGTAAATGATGGTATAATAAAATATGTGATGTCATATAACTTTGAGGACAAGTTAGTGTCTTCCCCTGTAGCTTTTCTTCTGAGATTTACTCCTCCGCAGAAGTTAATGTGTAATTTTTGTCCAGTAGTAATGAGTGGATGAACCTTAGTGAGAACTTGTTCAATATGTCTGGCTGGTGAGGGTACACATAGGATAGGGATGGGCCATTGGGAGGTAGGAAAGTGATTAAAACCTTCTGTGACCCTACATTCATGACACAACCTACCCACCGGTAATTTTCACAGATGCAAGTCACACAACCTTTTATTTCTTCCAAAGACAATATGTCAGGATCTGGGTCCATAAAGACGACTGTAATGACCCAGAGCGCCCAAAGATGGTTTTCAGGAGTTATTGCGCAGCAGCTGAGATGCAGCGCTTTAGGCTCGTCAGCCGTTTCTGTCTGGACTTTGTTTTTCCGTTATTCTGGTTACGGTGTTTTGTCAGCTCTTCCTGCCTGTTATGGAGCATGCCTGTTTCTGGACCTGAGTCTGTAGAAGCACAGCGAGACTGGGGGAACTCTAGCGAGACTGGAGGAACTCTAGCGAGACTGGGGGAACTCTAGCGAGACAGGGGGAACTAAAAGGAAGCAGCTCCACAGCCTGGTTGGAGCCTGACACAATGAATTAGTGTCAGGCTCCATCATAGAGGCCCCGGCGGAAGTGGAGTTCAGTAGCGGAGGTTGTCTGTGTGCATTGAACAGCCGTTCACCGGCTGCCAGAGAGGAGGATTCAGGTCCCCTGCAGTGAAGGGTTTTTCATTGCAGGTGGGGTACTTCACTACTGGTAGGTAGTTGGGATAAAGTTAAAATGTATATGCCAAGTGCATTATTCTTCTAATGTACTTTACTACCAGTGGTAGAGGCTGATACAGAGTAAACGAAGCATGCATACAAGGGACACAAAGCTATTGTTAAGCTAAGACAAGATCAAGAACTGATCAAGACCTAAATGATGCATCAGGAAAAAACAGACCAAATAGGTTTTATCTGCTGTCAGATTCTATGTTTCTATGAATAGACCCAAGAGTGGCAGAGTTAAGACGTACAGTAAGCATACCTACCAACATTTCAAAATGTGAAAGAGGGACACTTTTTATGTTTTTAAATCTCGCGGAACTCACTGATGCAAGCAATTGCACTTTACAATGTTGCGCTTGCATTGTCACATACACTTCCTTTACACACACATACTCGTACACTGCCCTTACACATATACATGTACACTGCCCTTACACACACACATACACACATACATACATACATGTACACTGCCCTTACACACACACATATACATGTACACTGCCTTTACACACATACACTCCCCTTACACACACACATAGGCACTGCCCTTACACACACATATATACACATACACTGGCTTTACACACCAGCTAACAAATACCAACACTGCTCTTACACACACTGGCCCATACACACACATACACAAACACATACATACACATACACTGCCATTACACCCCTTTCTCCCCATCTCTTACCTTTTCTTCCATCCGTCTTCCTTCATCCTTCTGCCTCCATCCTGTATCCTGCGGTGGGAGCGCGAGGTCTGCTCCCTCATCACTACGTGACGTCATATCCCCGCGCTCGGCATTGTTTGCCGGCACGTGGTGATTAGGGAGCAGTAAAGCGAGGTCTGAAGTGTCCCTAATGTTGAACCGACTAGAGGGAGATTGCGATCTCCCAGCTAGTCTGCAGGCTGCAGTCGCTGATCAGGTGGCTGTGCGCCCCCCGCAGCTGCACCTGAGGTGAGTACTGATCTTGCCTCACCCTTCTTCTGCTCCTGCAAAGCGGGACAGAGGAAGGGATAGGCGGTACAGCGGGACAGGGACCCAAAATCGGGACTGTCCCGCGTAAATTGGGAGAGTTGGGGGCATGTTGTAAGTAATTTTGCCTATCCTAGTGCTTTATCAGTGAAGTTACCATAAGAATCTGGCGGTTGACTCAGCATTAATTTGAATGGAGTTCTAGGTCATCAATGTGAGTAGGCACGAATGTCATCCCAAGTTGGCTTGAGCTCTGGTCATACTAGCAAATAACTTCATATTAGTATAGATGAGTTTATCAGGCGACTATGTTTGGAAGTGTTACAACCTTTAATGTCACAGTATTTATTCCATGAAATAAAGTGTAGTATCAGACGGGATTCACTGCCCAACCAAGCAATAATTAGATATTATTGTCCTTTAAAATATCTTCAACTATTGGTGTCATGGAGCTGTGTGGTCCGATCAACTACCTCCCCTGAATTGTGCTTCCTTAGCCTGTGACAACCCAATTTCCCCGGGTTCCCAGTCACTTGCCAAGACTCAGTGTAGGGTATAAGCAAAATGAAGACTGCTTTATTTTTCACACACAGTACTAGAAATAGCCAGCAAACCACATATTAACATAAATCAAGATATTGCGATACAAACCGCCCCTTAATCTGCCTCCCAGAGACAACAGGGGCAGTAATGGGATTAACAATACAATAGGGTCCCAACCTCCACTATCTATTACTGGCCGAAATCAGTTTCAAGGTTTGACTGGGGCTACAACATAGTAGTGCACCATGGGGGTGGGGGCTGACATGAAACTAAAACAATGGCGGTCACTCCCTGGCTGCAGATCCTGGCTGTCTGCCAGAGATAATCCCCTCAGCAAGTGATGAGATGATATACTTCTGGGGGTGACACAGAAGTCTTTACAAAGCCAGTCAGGCCTCTCCAGTGGCCCCAGTGATGGAGGGTTCCATCACAATCAGTATGCAAATGATCAAGTGCAGAAGGAAACAAAATAATTTAGGGATTTGTGTTCAGTTTACTTTAATGTCTGACATGAAGTCTGCATCATCTGAATTCCAATAAGGGAATCTTTTAATTGTTCTGAATGCAGTCATTAACTCATTTATACTGATACGATGGGCATAAACATTATATTTACACTATGTCTACAGAGGTTTATTTGGTTCCTGTCGTGTGTGTCTTGCTTTGTGTGGTGTTGAGTTTATCTCTGTGCTTTGCAACATGTGGACGCCTCACCTTTCTTGCAGGATAAAATAGTTGCCTGTTATAAATAAGATATATGCTTCTTAAAAGTATATAGGGTTTTGTGTGCAAAAATGTATTTTGATGTCCAGAAAACTAATTCAAGTTTCTAAAATTGACCATTGACAGTTATAAGATAATAATACATATAATTCAGAATATGGTTCTTATAACTATTTGGTTAAACCTTTAATTCTACTTCCAAGTAAATATGTTTTTGTATTCAATTCCTGTCTAAAAATAATTACATAGCATTTTGGAATAAATATACATCCTACAAGTCCTGCACTTGAAGCCACTATGGCAAAAATCTCCACGGTCACCATGTTCTTCCCTTTGGTGCTCAGATAGGCCGGGATCATCGCAATCCAAACGCTGCAGAACACCAGCATGCTGAAGGTGATGTACTTGGCCTCATTAAAACTGTCCGGTAATGTCCTGGCTAAAAAAGCTATAATAAAGCTAAGAGCTGCCAGAAGCCCCATATAACCCAGGACACAGTAGAAGGCAATAACCGAGCCTTCATTACACTGAACGATGATCTTTCCCTGATAAGAGTGCATGTCCAGCTCCTGGAATGGAGGGGAAATGGCCAACCAGGAAATATTAATGATAACTTGAATGGATGAGCAGAGCAGTACTATAGAATTGGAGACTTTCACACTGACCCAGTTTGCCCAGGAGCTGCCGGGTTTCGCGGCTCTGAAAACAATATAGATCATGATTGTTTTGCTTAAAATACAAGACACGGCTAATGAGAAGAGGACACCAAAAGCAGTTTGGCGCAGCATGCAGGTTACATCCTCAGGACGACCGAGGAACAGAAACACACAGAGAAAGCTCAGCATGATGGAGACCAAGAGGAGGAAGCTGAGGTTCTTGTTATTGGCTTTCACAATTGGGGTATCTCTGAAGACAATGAAGATCAGTAATATTACAACAGTTACAAGACAAAACAGAATTGATACAAAGGATAAAACAGCAGCAACTGCATCCAAATATGATAGAAACTCCACCGATTTTGGAATACATCGATCCCTTTTCTCATTAGACCATTTATCACTTGGGCAAACAATGCAGTTCTCACTGTCTGAAAAACAGCACAATTTAAATCAGAAATGCTGTCTATTAATTAATAGTATAATATATTCTTTGTTTAATTATCACATAAAATCTTTGTTTAATCTCAAAAGGTGCAACATGAGTCAAAAACATTGTTCTTTGAATGTTACTGGTTTCAATTCAGAATTAACTTTCTTTGTATCAAACATTCTCTTGGACAATATGAAGTATTCTCCATGACTTATGGTAGACTGGAGCTACTTCCATAGGTCCCTCCAACTAATGTGTATTCAGATTAACTGATGCTAAATTATTTCTCTGTTTTACAGAGATTTTGACTAAAGATTGCCCCTGGCATTGGGGAGGTGATGTCCAGCCCCAGCCAACCCATGCCTGTCTTGTCCATTATTTGCTCTTTTATAGGTACACCTGCCCCCTCCTTCTGGCTCTCAATACCCCCCGGCCAAACTCAACTCTCTACCCGACCAGGAGCAGGCGTTCATTCCCACACACATACTATGGGTATAAAATTTGTAAGTTTTATGTAATCTGTTTTACCAGATCTATTGGATATCTCTCCCTCTGAGCACCGGACACAGTCGTAGCAGCAGGTTTGTGTTCCTGGTCTCAGGGCTTTTCGAAATCCAAGCAAACAGTTCTCTGAACATTGAGACCTTGGAATCTACAAGCAGAAAAATATTACAAGATGACGATAGTTTAGATAACTTTGAAGTCCTGTAAACCTATACCTTTCATATTTGTCAAGCTCATGTGAGGGAATAGATTTCTTGACCCATAAGCCGTGCGCTGCTTATGAGTGTTGGAGCAGATATAACATCACAGTTCCTTAATTCTCTACAGAGCAACTACTATGCTAGTGTGCGCAACAAGCAAGGAGGAGAATGGTAATATTCTGGAATGTGAGTAAATTGTGTAATTTATACACAATTTATACACAATATATATATATATATATATATATATATATATATATATATATATATATGTGTGTATATATATATATATATATATATATATATATTAAGGATAAATAGGATTCCATTGGATAAAATCTTATATGTGTAGTTTAACTGTTATTATGAAAATAGGATACACAATTATAAGTAAAGCACCACTATTAAATTAGCAAAAACAAATTTAAAGTGTAATACTTAAGAACTTCTATAAATTTTTGGTAATTATAACTTACAATATGGCAGTGCTTTCAGTGAGGTATAGGATTGGGAGAGGACGTCACTGCAAGCACCACTATTTTGGCGGAAGTTATAGCACCGTTATGTTCGCATTTGGTTTGCTTGGTTTGTCACAGGAATATTAAACAAACAAAAAATAAATTAATTAAAAACTCAAATTGTATTTATTTTGACACTAAGTATTTCTCATTACTCACTCTAATCATACCTCATTCCCATTACACCCAGCCACCACAAATCACAACTCACTCCTATCACATCCAGCCAACACACATCACAACCCACTCCTATCATACCCAGCCACCACACATCACAACCCACTCCTATCATACCCAGCCACCACACATCACAACCCACTCCTATCATACCCAGCCACCACACATCACAACCCACTCCTATCACACCCAGCCACCACACATCACAACTCACTCCCATCACACCCAGCCACCGTACACCACAACTCACTCCTATCACACCCAGCCACCACACATCACAACTCACTACTATCACACCCAGCCACTACACATCACAACTCACTCTTATCACACCCAGGCATCACATATCAGGCCCATCATACCCAGCTATTACACATTACACCTCACTCCTATCACTCCCAGACAGCTTCTTTCTTCCTCCTCCATCTTGTTACCTTGAGCAGAGCTAGAAACTCCAGAAGATGCAAAAAGGGGCGGGCCAGACGAGTGGTAGCAGGCCAGGAATGGAAAGGAAGGGCCGTGTCAAGACAGAGACACTTGGGGGAGTGGCTGGGAGGATGAGAGAGATGGTAGATGGCAAGATAGTTTCTCCCCTGTCTCTATTGGTGCTGGCTGCTGCAGGACAAGCTCCGCCCTTTTGAGCAAGTCTGTTGCCGGTTCCCCGTCACAAATGGGCTGCACGTTGGATGCCCCTGACCTAAGCGCCAGGACAAAATTCTCAGTCACCATGGCGACCTGGCACCTGGAATTTGTCGAGCCCTGACTCACTGCCCTATAACTTGCAAAAAAACGTAAAACATTGGGTATTTCTAAACTCCGGTCAAATAATAGAATCTATTTAATGTTTTTTTTTTTCATTAGCTTTCAAACTTTTTTAAATAAAAGTCAGAAAGTGCTTTTTTCCATGTACATCATATTTTATAAGTATATATAAATATATATATATACATATATATGTATAGTAATATTAAACATTACAGTGAATCAGATGATATGATCAAAATGATTATATCCAAAGAAAGCCCTTGCCCTGGAAAAAAAACAATATTTAATTGTAGGGGTTTAGTAAATGAGAACATTACAACAAAACACAAACACTGCAGAAATGTTAAGACAGCCATTGTCATGAAGGATCCACAACCTTACCTGGTTGTCCTTGTTCCTCCATTTTACTGAATGTGAGTCAACGATGAGCTGCTCTGGAGCCCACTAAGTGAAGTTACCCACAATGTTTTTAAATGCAGACTTATTTTCTAACAACACCCAATTTATAATTAAACCAGAAATGTATGGGGCGCAGGTGCATATATAGGGGAAAAAAGACAAAAACAACACAATATAGTGTAGATGGTATGTTCAATGGTAGTTGCTAAGTGATATGTTGCACTCACAAGTGAAAGAGGCAAATCCAACCCATCAATATGGACTGTATGGACAGCAATCCTCCACTACAAGCCCAGATTCAGTCTGCCTCCTTTTGTGGCATAGATTCTGATCAGTGTCCCCTTGTGTGTTACTTTGAATGTCGATGTCACGAGCAGTCCCGGCATCAGCAGCCCACTCCGTCACACTTACCAAAAAGGAAAGGGCTCAGGTGAGTAGTGGGGCACCACTCCCTTTGGTCACATCTTTGTGTGTCACCTCTGTCCTCTATTTTGTCTCTCCCCACGTTCCCGTGAGGAGCATGATAGGGTAGGGGCAGTGACATCAAAGGAGGGGTGGAACCCTCCTTTGGTGCCACTGTATTGGGGGGCGGTGCCAGAGGTGTCTTGCACGAGGAGATGCCCAAGGGCTCCATAAAAGCTACTCATTCATGCTCTAATCCTGGAGCTCTCCTGATGACCCAGTGTCCCTCCTTGCTTCTGCCTGCTGACCTCTGGATTGTTTAAACAGACTTTTGCATTACTGCCTTCTGCCTGCCTGCTGACCCCTGGAATGTTATTGCAAACTTTGTTTATTGCTTTCTGCCATCTGCAAATCTGAAGGGCCATCTGAATCATTTGCAAGAATAGCATAAACTTTGAGAAAATTACAACGAAACACAAACACCGAAGAAATGTTAAGACAGAAATCTTGTCAAAAAAATAGCTCTGTTCTTAAGGGGTTAAAGTAGGAATCCCCCCCCCCTTACCTGGTTGTCCTTGTTCCTCCAGATTATAGATTGGGAGTCAATGATGAGCTGCTGACTCTCTGGAGCCCACTCAGTGAAGTTACCCACAATGTTTTTAAATGCAGACTTATTTGATACAAACACCCAATTTATAATTAAGTAATGGTATGCAAATTCTCCATATTCATCGTATAATGTGCGGTCCAATTGTGATGCAATTGTTATTCTTTTTATATAGCGATGCAACTATTAAAATGTATTTTCAAAAAAATAAAAGAACATTCAGTCACAATGTAGAGTTTTTTTTTATAAATCAAGAAAAGGAAAAAATACCTCCCATTTTAAAACAACCCACCAAACCACTCAACTAAAATAGACCTATACCTGTTCTATACCCTTCAATAAACTGCAACACATCATTAGAACCAAAACCACCATAGTCACTATGAAGGCACAATATAGGAGAAAATATAGTTATTTGTTGAATAATTTTAGATTATGCAATTAGTGTTAGAATGGTAATATAACTTAAGAGGTAGCAAGTAACAATTGGAAAACAGAATTATAAAATATACAATGATATACAACTGTCGCGTCTGTCCACACCTGTGAGGATTTAGGATGAGGAACCCGGTATGCAGGATACTCCACAGTCAATAAAGCAGGTAGGGGCGGATCCACTAAGTGCAGCGAGATCCAGGTATGAAGCCAAATCGGGACTACACAAACACAGTCCAGTAAACGAAGCCAGGGTGAAACTCAGTGCTAGTTTTTAAATCCACCACCAGAGGTATGTCGCCCTGTCCCTGTATCCCGCGTCATAGGTGCACGTTCCCCGCCATTCAGGATAGGTTAAATTGAGGTGGGGGCTGACCGAGCTGGAGCGGCAGCGTCACACCTGGCACTCGCGGGTGCTCCATTGAGTTACTTCGTCTGCGTCTTGGCTGTGGACTTACAGGGTAATTATTCTTCCCAGAATATGACCACCAAGGGACAGCTGCCCCTTGAGCCTGCAGTTCCGACTGGGCCCGCCAAGCAGGGGCCTGCTATAATAATATGTAGCTGTTTGAGGGCAGAGATGCTACAGGCACTAAAAGAGGGACTGGCTGGGTGTCAATGAATACACAATGTGGTGCTGGGTGGGTGCAAAACACAAGGGTGTGGGGGAATTAATTCATAAGGGGGTTCTGGCTGGTGGGATAAATATACAATGTGGGGCTGGCTGGGGACATAACTAAACAATGGGAAGCTCGGTGGAGTGCACAAATACAGGTGGCGACTGGACGCATCAATACATAAGGTGGGCAGCTGGGGCCATCATATAAACAATACCAAAGGCAGGCTAGGGGCATAAATACACATAGGGCTGGCAGGAGGCGATACACAAGGGAGAAAAAACACAAAAGACATAAGCAGTGTAAAAAAAATATATATAGTGTTTTTTAGCTGTGTGTGTCGGTGTGGCAGAGCCTGTCCTGGTGTGTGTATGTTTGGGTGTTGGTGTGGCAGAGCCTGTCCTTGTGTGTGTTTTGGCGTGTGTCGGTGTGGCAGAGCCACTTCTCTTCAGAGCTGCATATGTAATACCCTAAAACCTTATCATACCTACTTTTTGATGATCATGCCCCTTCCTATGTGAAATGGTAATAAATAATAATAAATAATGTCACAAGAAGTTTTTTTATTTAAAATAACCATTTTAAATATCCATTCTCTGCCCCAAGTTCAAAATTGTGTAACATTTACGATAGCATTTTACTCTTATGAGATTATCAAAATCTAACTTTGTGGGAGTTATATTCTCTGAACATAAATCAGATGTGATGGACTATACACATTAAAGTCATATCAAAAATGATTTTGTATATATACATAGAAAGGCCTTTGTCTATATAAATATATATATTTGTTCTAGGTAATGTTTGTGGAGAGGCGGACGGAGAAAGAAGATATCAGATTAAGAACTGAAGATTGAATGGATAAGAGAAGAGAGAAGATAGCAGCAAAAACATGAAGAAGATGCAGAAGAAGGTGAGGGAACGGAAGTGGTCGGCAGAAGTGAAAGAAGTCAGCAGAGAAAGTAGGGAAACTTTCAAAAAGTGTGAGAGAGTAAACGAGAATAAGAATGCGAGAGAAAATTCTGAGTTTTTGCTTCATTTTTTTAACAGTCATACGTACCTGGTGTTTATTGATGTTTTGAATTATATTTCCTTTTGCTTTCTGGTTATAAACTAAGTGCATGTCATGCAAAGCTTTAGCTAAAACACTCACTGAAATAAACACCCGGGAAGAAACACCAGCCGTCAGATGATTTTGAAGCAGTAATTTTTGTTTCCCGCTGCAGTTACACAGAGATATTTTATAGATCTCTTCATAAAGCCTATTTTTTTCAGAATTTTCCGATATACATTTATAATACAATATCCATATATCTTCGAGAAGCTTGTCTGCTGGACGGTTTGAAGGATGGATATTATCAAAGAAACTTCCGGTATCCGGCAGTGCTAGAGCACTCCTATATCTGCCCTCTTACTGCCCCCGTCCACTTTAACACTATTTAACACTCTCTATTACAGCTCTCACAACCTGCAATACCCACCTTCATGTTCCCCACAATCAACTGGTTTTTTGCCCGCCCTCCCTGCCCCTCTCCCACCCGCCCCAGTGCTGTTCTAATATATAGACAGTTAAGTACCGGATCTACTGGATCACGCCAGTAGGGGGCACCACACTGTGGATCCCTTTATTACCCACTACTCCCCATTAAAGCATTCCAGATCCTATCCCTCCCAACCTCTCTGCTGTCAAAGCTATCCCAGTACCTCTACACTCAACCTGTATATGTGAAACCTACCTGCATTTGCTCTACCACTCCTGTCCTATTCCTATCATTCTTAACCAGCAAACTCAATCAACATGCGCAACCTAACCAATCTTATTCCTATCATCTCCAACCAAAAACTCCCTCCCGTCTTTAACTGTGCCCTATGGAATGCCCGCTCGGTATGCAACAAACTCGCTGGTATACATGACCTTTTTCTATCTCATGCTTTTAACCTCCTAGCTCTTACTGAAACCTGGATCCCCTCCCAAGACACTACCGCTTCTGCCGCACTCTCCTTCGGAGGACTACACTTCAGCCACACTCCTAGGCCTGATGGCAGAAAGGGTGGTGGTGTAGGCATCCTTCTCTCACCTCACTGCACCTTCCAGAATATACCAAGCCCTCCCTCCCTCTCATTCGGTTCCTTTGAAGCTCACACAATCCGTCTTTTCTCTCCACTCTCTCTTCAAATTGCTGTCATATATCGCCCTCCAGGCCCTACCTCGCAGTTCTTTGACCACCTTTCTGCCTGGCTCCCTTTCTTCCTCTCTACTAATATTCCCTGTCTTATTCTGGGTGACTTTAACATCCCTTTAGATATATCTAACAACTCTGCAAGCTCCAAACTCCTCTCCCTGACATCTTCCTCTGGTCTCTCTCAATGGACTAATTCCCCTACGCACACCGAGGGACACTCACTTGATCTGGTTTTCTCCAGATCATGCTCCCTTTCAGACTTCTCCATCTACCCCTTCCCTCTGTCTGACCACCACCTCCTATCTTTTTCTCCAGTGCTAACCCCTAACAAGACAAACTTACAGCGCTCACCTCATACTTGTAGGCCATTACCAGAAAATACCATTACCCAACTGTCAGCCTCACTCGAACCTCTCTTACCTTCCATGTTAACTCTTTCCTGCCCAGACACAGCAGCCTCTTTTTACAACAACACACTTGCTTCATCCCTCGACACCATAGCTCCAATCACTACAAGCTACCCCCGACAATTTAAACGCCAACCATGGCATACCAAAACCACACGGTATCTTCAGAAGTGCTGCCGCACAGCTGAGCGCTACTTCAGAAAATCAAAATCCAGCGAAGACTTTACTCATTATAAATTCATGCTTCACACCTACAACTCTGCCCTCTCTCTCGCCAAACAGCTCTACTTCTCCACTCTCATATCCTCTCTTTCTTCCAACCCACGACGCCTTTTTTCTACTTTCAACTCCCTTCTCTGTCCCTCCACACCCACACCACAAACCTCTCTCACTGCCCAAGATCTTGCTACCTACTTCAAAGAGAAGATCGAGACTATTAGAAAAGACCTCTCTTCCTTACAACTCCCTCCTACACCACTCACCACCACCCTCTCTACTCCTACTATACTAACTGCCTTTTCCCCTACAACCGAAGAAGAGATAGCCACTCTTCTTTCTTCCTCTCACCCAACAACCTGTCCTCTTGACCCCATCCCTTCACACCTCACAAAGTCTCTATGTCCATCCCTTGGTCCATCACTTACCCACCTATTTAATCTTTCTCTATCATCTGGATCGGTACCATCTGCCTTCAAGCATGCGCTAATCACACCAATTCTAAAGAATCCTTCCTCAGACCCCATCTGTTTGACTAACTACCGCCCTATCTCTCTGCTTCCTTTTACCTCTAAGCTGCTTGAACGGATTGTGTACAATCGCCTCACTAACTTCCTCTCCTCTAATTCCCTCCTTGACCCTCTACAGTCTGGTTTCAAACCCCTTCACTCTACTGAAACAGCTCTAACAAAAGTCTCCAATGACTTGCTCTCTGCCAAAGCTAAAGGTCACTACTCTATTCTAATTCTACTGGATCTCTCTGCTGCTTTCGATACTGTTGATCACCACCTTCTTCTTGACCTACTTGCTTCTATGGGCATTCGAGATACAGCTCTCTCCTGGATCTCCTCATATCTGTCTAACCGTTCCTTCTCTGTCAACTTCTCAGGCAACACATCATCGCCCCTTCCACTTTCGGTTGGTGTCCCCCAAGGTTCAGTCCTTGGTCCTCTGCTGTTCTCTCTTTATACTTCCTCTCTTGGCAAACTAATCAACTCATTTGGCCTCCAGTATCATCTATATGCAGATGATACCCAAATCTACCTGTCTTCTCCTGATCTCTCTCCATCTCTCATGTCCCGGATCACCAGCTGCTTGTCTGCTATTTCTTCATGGATGTCACAACACTACCTGAAACTTAATCTTTCTAAAACTGAACTCATTATCTTCCCTCCCTCCATCTCCACTCCACTACCTGAATTCTCTATCACCATTAACAACACAACTATCTCTCCTACTAACCAGGCCCGATGCCTTGGGGTCATCCTTGACTCAAACCTCTCCTTCATCCCTCACATTCAGTCCCTCGCCAGATCCTGCCGCCTGCACCTAAAAAACATCTCTCGTATCCGCCCATTCCTCACCCAAGAATCCACAAAAACTCTGGTTCATTCACTTATCATTTCCCGTCTTGACTACTGCAACACTCTTCTGGTTGGCATTCCACTGTCTCGACTCTCTCCACTACAGTCTATCCTTAATGCCGCTGCTAGGCTCATCTTCCTTGCACGTCGCTCCTCTTCTGCTTCCCCCCTCTGTGAATCCCTCCACTGGCTCCCAATTACCTTTAGAATTAAATTTAAGATCCTGGTACTGACATATAAGGCCATCCACAATACTGCTCCTCCGTACATTTCTGACCTCATTAGCAAATATTCTCCTACTCGATCCCTACGTTCCTCCCATGGGCTAAGGCTCTCCTCCTCACTCATCACCTCTTCCTTTTCCCGTCTACAAGATTTCACTCGAGCTGCCCCATATCTCTGGAATCTGCTCCCAAGGAACCTTCAGAATTCACCCTCCCTCCCGACATTCAAGAAACATCTAAAAACCCACTTCTTCAGAGAAGCATACCATCTTAGCTGCTAGAACATCCTTGTCATTGATACAACCACCACACTACCTCTCACCCGTCACTGATACCCCCCACAATACCTCTCACCCTTTCTCTATGCCTTATGTTTATCACCCCATTTTCCCTCTAGATTGTAAGCTTGCGAGCAGGGATCTCTCCACCAAATGTATCGGTTTGTCTTAGTCTGTCAATTCTTGTCTTGTCATATCCCTTGAATTTATGTATTGTATTAAGCGCTGCGTAAACTGTTGGCGCTATATAAATAAAAGATAATAATAATAATAATAATAGAGCATGCGGTTCTACGGCCAGACTGCCATTCAGGGGTTCTACAAAGAAATCTGTGAGATATTCATTGGAAGCCCAGGCAGGAGGAAGGATTAATGTTATATCTTTATGTTTGAGACACAGAGTTAAAATGTCAGTAATTCTGGTGCTGAAAGAACCGCAGAGTATAATAATTCGAGCCGATGACATTAAAACAGTTTCTGACATCATTTTCATATTTTCAGATAGTTCTTGTGATAAAGTAATTTTTACAGTAAAGGAAATACAAATTCCATAACTTGTCAGATACGCTCTCAGAGCCTGACTCTCTGTCTCTCCGGTGTCATCATCAACCGCGAGTATTCCCACCCAGGTCCATCCGAAATGTTTTAGAATCTTCAATATAATTTTATTATAGACAAGATAATTTTGAACAGAGCGGAAGAAATGCGGATAAACGCGTCTATCACGCAGCGCATAGTCTGTCGCTCCATAACTGATCTACAAAACGGAAGAGAAAAGTGTAAACATTCTGCTGTAAAGGTTTCTAATAACAGCTTGGAGTCAGACATGGTTGTGATCTCACCATGAAACTGAATGCTAATGTCAGACAATACATGGAAGACCATTCAGGTTACTCACCTGTGCGTATCCATACACCCCTAGTAACTGTGCTATGGGAATGGTAGTAGTAGAATGGTGATCGCCAATAAATCCAGCCACGTTGTTAGAATTCGCACAAGAGTAATTAGGGACGGTCATGCGGGGGCCAGACAAAATCTGAAGAATGCTTTTCACAGCTTTTCTTTCATCTAAACAGGAGTCATATATATGACAACCCAGGGTAATATTTGGTAAAATGTTTGGGTCGTTGTTCAATGTTTCAATGGTGAAAAGAAAGACCAGTAAATTGATGTAATCCATGGGGCTTGGGCTGTAAAGGTAGAAGAATTAGATTAAAGCAGAAGAACATAGTCAGAGAGCTGAAAGATAAAAACAATTATTGAGACTTTATTGCAGTACCATGTTACCATTAACTGGGGAAGGTTCTAGATCATGGGTCGGTGTAGAGTACTAGCAGTGTGCCCTAAACAGGATCCTTACCCACCTCATATGAGTATGATATCTGTCTTCAGTCCATTCTTAGCCCTGTCTGAGATGGTTGCACATGTCTGAATACAGTGGACAGTGGTAGTCATGTCCATGGACTCTAGTCCAACCCAGTACATCATGTGGCTCCTCTTTACAGATTGACATTTTAGGTTTAATTTTTTTTCAAAACATTCAGTAGAGAATTCATCTTATACAACTTTTTGAAAAAGAAAACTCATTTGATATCTAGGAACCACATAGTATAGTCCCTGTCTTTCTGTCTTTTCCCTCCTCAGCATCTCAAGCTCTTTTTCTTTTGTGCATCCTAAAATGTTTTTTGCCATTTCTGCATATTGCCAGTCAATGTTTTATGTTCTTTGGAATAAATGCAAAATATAGAATGAATGACAAAATAGGTTTGCACAAAAGAACTTCCACTCCTCATTCTATTAATAAAATATACAAAAAAACTGTAGTCAACATATGGGTTAACTCTTGGAGCATTTACCAAGCTTTTATCATGGTCTCAAAATGAGGTTTCAGTTCCTTAGTGTAAACCTGCTTTATTTTATTTCTATACACATTTTATAGAAGAAAATATATTGTCTTCTATATTTTCCTTCGTCCTTTACACCCCCCCCATAAATCATAAATGATTTAAGCCTCACAATTACCTCTGTTTTACAGATACTTATTTTCTTTAATATCTTGATAATATATTTTTAAATCTATGTGGGTAGAAGGAATGATCTTTCAGTAAAACAAAATCTTAAACACCCCAAATAAGTCAATGGAATAAAATGTATAGTAATGCAAAAAAAAAAAAACATTGTATAAAGTTAATTTCATGAAACAGCCTAATAAAGAGTAATTAATATACATATATTGACCTCGACAGTAAAATGTGTGTGCGAGTTATATCTCTGAGAAAACTCAGCTGAAACTTTAAGTTCCAAAATAATCTGTTTTGCAGATATTATTTCCTTCCTTTATGGTTTGTTGAGGGAACTTACATGACACAGACTATTTGGGGGGAAAAATGATCCTGTCCAGAAAAAAAAAAATTCCTCATTTGATTATTCACCGTGAGAACTCCTCCAATTATAAGGTCCCCATCTTTAAAATACTCAAAGTCTTCAAATGGTTTGATGACTTGCAGATGACAGGCCGGTGCTGGGCTCTGGATCTCAGATCTGCAGGGCGTCACACACAGGAGCAACAAACAAACGAGACGTTTCAATGGAAGAGACCCAGCGATCAGCATCATGCAGCCCAGTAACCTGCCGAGTGCCAGAGAGTGTCTGCCGGGTTCGGTGGAATCGAGCACCGTGTGGGTCAGTGGCATCTGCTGCATCTGATATCATTGTAATGAACCTGAACATCTCGGCTCTTTTTATACAGTGCGGTCTCATTCATTGCAATGGAGTCTCAATATAGATGCAGGACTTTGTGTTTTGGGATCGCAATTCTATGTTGGTTTTAAATTATAAGAAAACCGCAGAGCGCCGGTAATTGTCTGCATGGACAGAAATATACAAACGCAGACTTTAATCAAATGTCTTTAGAGTATTAGTTAGTTTTAGAAGGAAGTTTCACTCATCGGCAGTTTTGTGCCCTTTAATAATATTTATACAGTTCTCTCAGATCTAAATGTTATTCAGCACTTTTTAATTTAGCATTTTTTTATTAAATATAATTCATGGAGGTCTTCTTATTGGATATGATTATTATTATTATTATTATTATTATTATTATTATCTTTTATTTATATAGCGCCAACAGTTTACGCAGCGCTTAATACAATCCATATATTTAAGGGGATTGACAGACTGAGACAAACCGATACATTAGGTGGAGAGAGCCCTGATCGCAAGCTTACTATCTTGAGATGGTAAAGTCTATAACTTATGACATTTCCATAAAAGGTAAACCCTTCATATAGACAATTTTAGAAAAAGGGTATAAAAACTTTGAGAGGACATAGAAAGGGAGACCTCTACCTCTACAACTTTTAAATGTAAATGCAGGGCACTCAGGGCTGGGGAGGACTGTGAAGCTGCAGCAGTCTCAGTGGCTCCTCTCTGCTAAGGAGGAGGCTGAAGCTTCTCCAAGACACTCTATCTAACAGTGAGAGCACACAAATCTAATTAGGACTCACTTGGGGCCTAGGCATGAGTTCTGACAGTCTGGGTCTCCATTTTTTACCTTTTGGGTCTCCATCCTGCAAGTTTCCATGTTCTGCCCTCCAGCCACCCACATCCTCTTCCAAAACCAACAGAAAGTCTCATTATCTTTAAATGTGTGAAACGTAATCCTTTAGGTATTTTAAAACCCTTTTACATTTTACTTGCTTTACCTGCATGATGTTACTCACAACTTGAGTGGTGTAGACATTCCGGGTAGAACAACTCAATTGGCGAGTGATTTATGTTTAAGTTAAAAGAATGCTTAAGAGTGTGACAGCTGCAGTGTTAATGTTGATAAATGTAAAATAACGCACTTGGGACATAGAAATTGCAAGACAGAATATAGCATTAGGGGCTGGTCTGTCAGTGACAACGGAAGAGGGATTTTGTAGTTATTATTTCTGATGACTTCAAGGTAAGCAAACAATGCAATAAAGCATGCTGAATGTATAGCGAGGGGCATTAGTGTCAGGAAGAGGGAGTGGGTTCTGCCATTTTACAGATCTCTAGTCATGCCTCACCTAGAGTAGTGGAGACCCCATCTCCAGAAGGATATTGAAAGATTGGAGAGAGCTCAGAGAGCTACAAAAATGGTAAGTGGTTAGCGGGACAGAAACTTTTCAAACAGCTGTTTTTATATCACTCTGATTCAAGTCGTGTGCAGTTTTAGTGGAGCGTAAATGCAGTTGGCAGCAACACTTCATCCAATGTGTGCTAATCTACTTAAACGGTTAACGTAACAGTGGCACCTTTTTTTTAGTCTCAGATGTCTCGATAGAAGAAGCGTGTGTTGGGCTCGTGACACAGATGCCTTTAAAAACAAAGGCAATAAAAGGGCATTAACACAGATTAGCGTTCTAAGATCTGGATTTCTAGACTGACGAGACAGGGAAGAGCGGGACAGAGAACCAATTATAATATTCAGACAAACAAGGGAACCAAAAGGAACCAATGGCATTAAGGGGTATACTAGAGAAGGGACCAGTGAGGGTGGATTATGCGTAGTGACCACTGGCCCTCTAACTCTCAGAGTCTCTGCAGGAATGTACACAGGTGCCTTGATTAACCTCTTAGGTTCTGTGGTTGCCTCATGCTTTGCTACAGGACTTATTGGTCATTATTATTCCAGCAGCAACCCAGGTATCTGAATTTTTATGCTTTTCAAGTTGTGCGCTCACCCGTTTTGTATAATTTTTTTAATGCTATGCATATTTGCGGATTTTGACTAAAACTTATAGTTGAGCGTCCACTCCTGCCACACAGGTGGCTAATTACTGGTATCAAGAGAAGGCTTTACACTGCTTGAGCTTCTCATTTGGGTTTAAACACAGTGCAGTCCCACGGATTCAGCTCCTTGGTAAGCAATATATTGGGCATTATTATTCTAGCAGCAACCCAGGAATCTGGATTTGTATGCCTTTTATCTGTTTTAGGTTGTGCACTTCTACACCAGCACTTTGAAAGGCTCTGGTTATCAGTAGTTTTACAATTATTTCCTCTTTCAGTTATGTTATTGGAAAGAAAAACCCAAACCTTTCTCATCAACATCCAAACCCAGCAAGACTAATTCTTTTCAATTCATTATTATTTCACATACAAATGAATTCATGCAGTACTTTTTTTGTCCAAGACAGTTGTACATCAAAAAATTAATTTTCTGCAAGCTGTGCAAATAAATAAACAGTTTTTAGTAGTTTTCTTCTTCGTATCTCTTATAATTAAAATATAAAATATATTAACTCAGTGAAAAACGTATTTTTAGTACAATAGAACTGAAGGCCACCTCAGAGCCAGAGAAAGATACTATACTGCCTGAGTGCAAAGATGAATTGCTGCCCCTCCCCAAACACATGCGCCATTCATTCTTATACCGTGCTGCCATCACTTATTACAGTTGTAAGGAGCCTTGCTGTCTGCCTTAATTTTTTCTAAAAGAAAAAAAGCTTGGCTTCAGGCCCCCCAGGCGTTGCTAATCTCCCACAGCAGCAAGGTGGTTGAAAAATGCTGCAACAGCTTGTCTGTCTTTCTCTCTGAACAGCTTTTACTTTCCAGCTTTCTCCCAAACAGCTTCTATGTGCCCTCTATTCCCCCAAGCAGCTTCCGTTTGCCACCTTAGTTCCCAACTTGTCAGTGTCCCCAAACACAGTGTCACACACTCACACTTCGTATCTTCTCCACCCACTTCCTCTGTGTCTGTGTCCTTTCCCACAGCACTGTTTCTTCTCTTGCCTCTTCTTGTTCTTCTAATGTTTTGACCATTTCTCCAATATCTTCTTTCTTCTGTCTTTTTCCAGTTCTCTGTGTACCTGGCCTCTCTGTACTCTCCCGCAATAGGAGAAACGGGGGAAGAGACTGTCCACATGGTTCTTTCTCTTTTGCGGAAGTGCACTGAGAGGCAAAAATATTTCATATATAGATTCACTTTGAAAGAGAGGTGCAGAAATGCTTCTCTTTCTCCAGAAATCTATTCTGGAAGAACATACCTGGCACTGGCAAATTGCCAGTGTTGCTTGGGTCCCACATAGGGGCCGACTATATGTGAAATATAAACTATAAACTGATAAAATGAATCGTGTATTAAAACATTTTTCTTTTTTTGCTGATTGTTTGGCTTAGGTCAGCTTGGAAATGTAGACAGGGTACAGGAAGTCCTCATCTCATACTTTCTTTGCTCACTCAATGAGTTGATATAGTCTCCAAATGGAAGCGAGAGCGGAACAGGCCGTTATATCAAGATCTATGTGCCAAATATACCGTAATTTTAGCCAATAGTGTTCTGGAGATGTTCTCTTGGATGAATATTGCCTACCCTTCCTTTAATATTTATAATTTTACCTGGGCTAAAAAGTATATTCTGTATGAAATCATAATACAGTTTTTAACATTCCAATCTTAGCAGGTGTTTCTTTGAATTCATATCTGGCCTTAGAAGAATAATGCAGCATTTAGGAAAAAATAAACAACCAAGAATCCCAGCGCTAGAAGTTAATATAGCAAAAATCTCTACAATCACTGTGTTTTTGCCCATAACGCTCATATAAGCCGGGATAAAAGAGATCCAGACGTTACAGAAGATCAGCATGCTGAAGGTGATGTATTTGGCTTCATTAAAACTGTCCGGCAATTTCCTGGCCAGGAAAGCGACAACGAAACTCACAGCGGCCAGGAATCCCATGTACCCCAGAACAGTGTAAAAGGCAACCACTGACCCCTCATTACACTGAATAATGATCTTTCCAGGGTAGGAGTGAATGTTCATTTCTTGGTATGGAGGGGAAATAGACAACCAGCAGATGCAAATGACAACCTGAATAAATGAACAGATAAACACAACAAAATTGGGTATTTTGACTCCAATATATTTTCTCCACTTGCTGCCGGGTTTGGTGGCCTTGAACGCGATGCAGACCATGAGAGTTTTGGCCAACAGAGAAGACACAGCTACTGAGAAGATGACCCCAAAAGCAGTTTGTCGCAGCATGCAGGTTACATCCTCAGGACGACCGAGGAACAGAAACACACAGAGGAAGCTCAGGATGAGGGAAACCAGGAGGACGAAACTCAGATTACGGTTATTGGCTTTAACAATGGGAGTGTCCTGGTATAAAATAAATATACCTAAAATAATGCAGGTTATGACAGATGAGGTAACAGAGATTATACAAAGAACCATGGCAACTGCATCCTGATCATATGATAAAAACTCAGTGGGCTTCTTAACGCATTTGTCCTTCTTCTCATTTGGCCACTGGTCATCTGCACATTTTTGACAAGAGTCTTTGTCTATCAAACACAGTAAAAAAAAATGTTTAAAAATGTATCTATGGTAACATGAACATTCCACATTCTCAGAGATTCCATTATCAGAATTGTCTCCCTTCTCTGGGTTCCTCTTGTTTCTATGTTCACTTAATTCTACTATCTCTTTTTGCTTCTATCAGTTTTTAACAGTTTTATCCATCCCCTATCACGTAGATCTATTCGTTAACATGTTGAGTGGTGTATAGGGAGGGTTAATCGCACTGACCAAATATATATATATATATGTTTCTAAATCCCCGTGTACCCCCAAGTAGGGTGGGAAAATGTTGATTCAAGCACTCTTTAAGATGGTGGCCAGTGAAAATCACCTTGAAATTAAACATTACAACATTGGGGAAAATAAATGTTTAGACTTCTTTTTTTAGCTACATCCAGCATTGTAAAAGGAAGCACCAATTCGGATTTTCTGCCAAGAAAAAAAATCATTTAATACACTAAACACTTTCACACAATCTGTGCCCAGTGTCAGCAGATTCTGAAATAGTTGCATGGGAGAATTTATATACTACATATCGACCAAAAACATTTGACAAATTTTTCATTTCATTTTTGGTCAATTTTTTTCTGGCAAACAACAAATTTTGTTTCCTGCCCTTTCAGTTCACATAAACTTTTAACATTTGGAAACAAAATCAGTTGTTGCTCACCCTCATTTGCTCTTTCACACACTAACTCGTTCTCACTCTCATTCACTCTCACATGCTTTTTTCTCAATGTCTTCCTGCTTTCTCCACTGTCCATTTCTGTGTTCCAGTCTAATTTTTTTTTTTTTTCTGCTTCTATGTGAACCTTTGGAGGATTGGGGGAGAAGCCGTCCCTGTATACTCTGAGAGGGCAAAATAATGAAGAATGTTTCACAGAAGAGCAGACAAAGACAAAAGATGAGACAAGGCAAGAACCAGAGCTGTGGGAAATTAGACAGAGATACCTGGTTGGTGGAGGAAGGTAGAGAGGCACTGAGAGAGAGTGTGAATGTGAGTGTGAGTGTGTGTGAAAGAGCTTTTCTGTTTACTTTTTGTTTGTTAAAAAATTTAAATTTGCATTAATCTGAATGCACAAGCCTAATATATACACAGCAGCAGCAGGGGAGTTGTTGGGGGGTGCAATAAAGGAAGGATAAGACTATTTCTTAGGTATTTCAAGACTTACTGTAATAATTCATAATTTTCTGACCACAAAATACTATTTATATTATTGGCCTCTATTTCTTGAAATGCCTTTCTCTTTGTAGAATATTCCCCCAGAGGAGCATGTTTTTGGAAAATATTATACTAAGAATTACCGTATTGGCTCAAATATAGGCCACCCCCGATTATAGGCCGCACCCTTATAGTTTGGTGCTATTTTAAAGAATTTTTTTTTTTAATTATTATTATTATTTTTTTTACATTTAATGTATGGTAGAAGGCTCCCACCCTCCTTACCTAAACTTTCATTTTGCAACGTTGTTGTGGATGCAGCAGACGTAACCTCCGCTTCCTGCACCAGTCTGCCTCATCTACATCAACGTTGGGAATAAAAAATCAGGGCGGAACTAAAGTTTCTGCTCGTGTTGCCGAGGGACCACATTTTTGCCGGACCGCACTACAGAAAATGCTATGCAGTCTTCTGATCCGGTCTTCCAGACACCCTGGAGAAGGTAAATAGGCCACACCCCCACTTTAAAGATTTAAATTATGGGAAAACAGTGTGGCCTATATTGGAGCCAATAAGGTATATACACATTTTTACCTATTTTATTGGAGATCTCTCCCTCTGAGCACTGGACGCAGTCGAAGCAGCAGGTGTGCTTTCCCCTTTGTAAAACCCTTCTATATCCAGAAAGACAGTCTTTGGAACAACGAGAATAAGGAACCTGAAGAGCCAAAAATTACATGGGCAGAAACAATGTCAGGAATAAGGCCCATTTCAACCTGTTTTCATTCTGTCGCGATCCTGTAGTGCACGGCACAACTTGTAGCCAAGCCATCAGACTATACCTAAATCACCCGTGTGCCATTGTGTTTGTTTTTGTGACAGAAGCTGGAAAATGGTGGGGTGTCTTACAATAATTGTGCGATGTTGCTAACTATTGTGGATGTAACTGGTGCTGTGCTCCATAGGCACTCGTTCTACTACTCTGTGTATGTTGTCACTGGTTGTACATCATCATTTGGCAATTAGCTGGTGTATGTTGTGAATGGTGTATGTTGTGAATATATATATATAGACATTAGACATGCATTTTTAACTACATAATATGTACATATGTCTTTGAAGTAAAGACTAAGATTTAAATATGACATCAAAATAACAACTGAACTGTGCAGTTTCTTTAATATTAGCCCCTGCTGTCAATACATTTTATAGTGAAAGAATTGGACCCTATGCAAGCATTTCCTTGGGCCCCGCTTCACGCTCCTTAGCATGGAATCACTCCCTCCGCTCCAGCACCACAAAATAAATATAGATCAAATAAACAACACATAAAACAGCACATTCATGTATAGATCAATTGAATAAGACACAAACCTACATAACTACATACATACATACAACGTATGGAAACATTGCATAGCAGGGATAGATCAACACATTAACACACAAACCCAGCATTGCATGTACAGATCGATTCACATGTGAACTCAGCACTGAAGGCATAGAATCAGACAAACAAATCCTGTGTTTGCAGGCATACAATAATAATGTATGAAAACATAGCATAACTCAGCACTAAAGGTATAGATAAACCCCCCTAAATTACAGATCACATGATGCACACCCCAAAGCCAGCCCCGGTGTCCATACTGCCCACATAGAACCTGATCAGCACCCATATAACATTAACAAATTACAGTCCAGAGTAAGCCAACTTTGTCCCCAAACAGCCCAGTGTGAGCCAGTTTTGTCCCCAAACAGCCCGCCCTGACACCAGTACAGGCTCTGCAACACTGACACCCAAACACACACACCAGGACAGGCTCTGCCACACCAACACCCAAACACACACACACCAGGACAGGCTCTGCCACATCGACACCAAACACACACACCAGGACAGGCTCTGTCACACTGACATCCACATCAGTACAGGTTGATCTACACCAGGCATGTCCAAACTTGTTTCGAAGAGTGCCAGATTTATGAAGTGAACATGTGCGAGGGCCGACCATTTTGCCTGACATTCTTTGAACCATTAGAATTAAATGCAAATTAACTATTTTATGCAAAGTTTATTGAAAACGGCATACTTCATTTTGTGACTTGGATGACAAATCTAAACAGGTGTTAAATCACTCTGCCTTTAATGTCAAAAAAACAGATTCATATTTGCGCAACTTGTCTATGGGGCCTTATCAGTCCGCAATTGGCCCTTGGGCTGGACTTTGGAGATGCCTGATCTACACAAAGCATCAAAAATGCTTTCCACACTGGCTTGCTGTTTGTTTGTTTTCCCCCTTGTGTATTGATGCCCCAGCCACCCCTTTGGTTTTAATGTATTCCCCCCCATACCCTGGTTCCTGGGTCCTCGCGATGGAGCAAGAGGCGCTGCTGAGCAACACAGAGAGAAGCGGCAGAGCCCCAGTGGATGATTATTTTTGGTGTTTTTTTGTTTTTGTTTCAGCATTTTACCGATAATGCTATTTTCGGCTGATACGTTTCGGTCACCGATATATCGGTGCATCCCTAGTTTTTTGCATCTTTTTGCGTTTTTTTTTCACATGCCTTTTAAACTTTTTTTTTTATTTATTTTGTTTGGCCCTTTTGGTTGGGCTGAAATTGAGGACTAATCTTTGATGATCTCCACCGGACCGACATTGAAAAGGTAAGTGGAATTATTTTTCTTTCCAAATGCTTTGACCCGTGAAGTGTTAGAGAGGTGGACTGCATGCCCCCTTACTCACCAGGATGGAGGTATGGTTTGGGGTTCAGGCCTCTCAGGTTTTGTTCTAATAATAATAATAACAAATAACCACCCACGCACAGAGGGAAGCAGTGGGACCCTACGGAAGTCTGCAAGCAGCACAGAGAGATCTGCGGTTCAGGTAAGGGTGTGGAAGATGGTGTATGAATGAGTATCTGAATAAGGGAATATTTGTGAATGAGTATCTGTGAATGAGTGAATTAATATTTGTGAGTGAGTGAACAACTGTATGGCCCGCAAATGATGTTATAAATATCCAAATGGACGGAAAAAAGTTCCCCACCCCTGAGTTAGAGGGTCGTTGTCTTAGGACAGCATACCTACATCCTCAATGCTACTGACCTCCTTGGTATTATATTTCCAAGTTATTAGCCTCTGGCGAATGTTGAGCTGTTTCCCTTCCGGAGCCGATAGATCAATGATTGCAACATGTTTTTCTATGTTGTTTCCATTTGGTAAAAAAATCTGATTCTTTACATGATACACTGAGGGCATCTCTCCATTTTCTTTAAAGTAGACCTCTTCTCCGGTAGGATCTCTGAAGTGAACTTTCCTTAAAAACTGCTGCAACATTTAATATTTTCAGAATATTATATATCATGTTTTATATACTTTGTATCAAAATAACTAGGTTTCTGTTCATGCTATTTTACATTATTGGTAGACTTGTATAAGTAGACCAAAATCAAAACCAAACATTTCTCCAAATCATTTTTAACTCACATGCAAGTGGAGACTCCTTGCCACCAGGTGCTCTGATGCAATTGCCTGTTGCACCCCCAGTGTTAGTCTTCCCCTGCTAACCAGACCTGGATGACATTGCATGCCTTCAGATGTTAACACTTGCAAAACAAACTACCTAATTATTAGGATACTCTAAAAGAAAGCTTGCATGTCCTTATCTGAAACTAGCAACATCATCTCCTTACTTTAAATGTTGAGTTTTAAACAGGGGTCCTTAGGACCCACAATTAACTGTTGGTAGGTTGGGATCAATTAACCTACCTACACCCACACACCAGAACTGAAATCCTGCCATTAAAACTTAATGTTTAATGTTGTTGATATTAAAACATATACTGTATCTAAACGATCTGTAAGCCACAAACAGGCTATCGATGGCAGGTGAAATGTAAAACTCCTCCTCCATAGACTGCAAGTCTGTATCAGATCTAGTCTAAATTAAACATATTCCCCCAAAACGGGGACTAACCAGCAGCCTTTCAAGTACTGTTTTTTTTTAAACTAATTAACTTAGCGGGATGTGGGGTTAAAATCTATAATACATTCCTTAGAGGACGTGTGACTCCATCCCATGCCTCACTCCTACCCTACCGAGATGAGATGGAAATGAGGAAAAAGCACAGGATGTTGCATGAAATGCTCTCCCTATATGTCCAAAAAAGGTACCATATGCATATCAATTGATTAACCATTTCAGAGCACCCACAATATACCTCATATATTTGGTTTCACATGCAATACAGTTCACTGTTAACTTAGACTAGGCGTCATAGCAAGATGTTCAATGCTGATTAAAATCGTTTTGTTACACTGGGAACATGACATGCAGTTTATTGAAATAAAAGTACAGCTTATTCAATGATTAATAAACTAAACTTGCTGTTAAACTTTATTTTTTGGGTTAAGAACATTTC
This sequence comes from Spea bombifrons, assembly GCF_027358695.1. Lineage (NCBI taxonomy): Eukaryota > Metazoa > Chordata > Amphibia > Anura > Pelobatidae > Spea > Spea bombifrons. The sequence continues at coordinate 2,695,624 of NC_071087.1, read as the reverse complement.
AGCTATACGTGAGAACATGAGAGGAGAAAAAGAAAATAATTTATTGGTCAAATTATAGGTAAACATTGCACTGTGATGGGGGAGATCATTAAAAGAAGTCATTTAGATAAAAGTATTAAAGATAACCTCAATTGTCAGATAAATTTAACCTCTTACAGAGTCCAGCCACAAACTGAAATATTTTTTCCTGCAGCGCCCCTAGAGTTAGAAATGCAGATTGCTTTTATTTGAGAGCTTACAATTTTTTGAGACTTTATATAAAGTCTTACACGTCTTTCATGAAGGTCTTCATGCTTTATTATTGTAAAAGAACATGTTCTACATGACTTTTTTTTTTTTAAATTTCCCCCCAAAAATGGCTTTGGAAATAAACAGAAAAAAATAATTGTTTCCCATTTTTTTCTGATATTTTGTTTTTCAGGCCTTCCCATCGCTAATGCTGATCATTTGGCAATATTCACTCACTGTATAATAAGATGAAAACTAAATGCAAACTGTTTTTATTTATGGTTTACTACCTGATACGTAGGTAAAGGGTTCTCTGGATTCCTGATAATGTATAATTGCATTTCATGCAAAGAAGAAGCCATGGCATAAACTGCTTTGTATACGTGATACGTGGTTCCAAATCTAACAGTGTCATAGTACTGTCGGCCAAGTTTAATGATTCCCTCCGTCGCGCTACAATTTCTGTAACCGGTTTTGAAGTAGTATTGTATTACTCCATTCCAGACTGGATTTGATGTTAAGCAGTTAAAGTAATATGCCCGTATATCTTCAAGTAGAATGTCATTGGGTCGATTTGATGGCCTGACATTTTCTAGAAAATTCTGAAGACTAGGAATCATTTTATCAGGACGTGTAAATACCAGACTACCATTAAATGGAAAGGAAGACTCATTTCTATTGTAAATGATAACATTCCAGCTGGCAGGGATTATAAAAGTCTTTTGGTGAATGTCTCCACTTTCATCCGTGAACAAATACATGGAGCGGTACGATGCTGTGCCGCAGAGTATCACAATCTGCGAGGTTGCTCTGTTAATAATACGTCTGTTTCTATTTATAACCTCTATACGTTTATAGTATTTATTGGGAGGTAACTGTAAGGAGAACTCGATACATATTCCATGGATGGCAGCCATTTTCTCCAGCTCCCGACGCTGCGTTTCTCCGCTGTCATCATCCGAGGCAATGATACCCACCCAGTTCCAACCAAAATATCTGAGTAACTTTACAATGGCATCAAACTGGGCCTGGTCATTCTGAAGGGTCTGATAGAAATTTGGATACAAACGTTTGTTGGATAGAACAGGATCTGTTGCTCCGTAGCTGATCTAAAAATATAGATAAACAGGCAAAATGAAACAAGATGAAAAGGACAAAAGACATCTCATTGCAATATAATCAAATGATGAATGGAAAACCACCTGTTAAGAAATAGTTATCTTACAAAACAGTGTAAAGAAGAAGACCCACTTCTTTAAGGATGCTTATAATATTGCACATTAACACCCCCAATATTCTCTTAGCTCACCTCTCCTAGTCTCTCTAATGCAATACTTACACTAGTGTGGCTGGTCCATTGTTTACTATGGCACTTTTACCTATTGTGTAATATACCCTAAATCAAGGCTCGACAAATCGAATTTTGTCCTGGCGCCTAGGTGTTTGTCAGCCTGTTAAATCCCCCCAAAATGCCCCCACGTCGCCACAATCGGCGATCGCGGGCAGGGCCGGCCGAAGACTTAACGCCGCCTGGGGCGGCTTGTAATGCTGAGCGCCGGAAATTGACGTCACTTCCGGCGCTCTGCATTACAAGCCGGCACCGAGACCGAACAGGGAGACTCGCCGCAGAGGAGAGAGAGAGAGAGGGGCGCCGAGCGGGTAAGCGAAAACCACTCGGTGCCCCTCTCTCTCTCTCCTCCGCTTCAAAAAAAAACAAAAAAAAAGCGCTTGGGGCGGCAAAGTGCCGCCCCTTCTAAAGTGCCGCCTGGGGCAATTGCCCCAGTCGGCTCCATTGTAGGGCCGACCCTGATCGCGGGGCCGCTGATGCTGTCTGCCCAGGTGTCTGGGCAGACCAGCACAGCCAGCCCGAGCCCGCCCCTAAGATCACTCCCACGGAGTGATTCTATAGGCTGAAAACACGATTGACGGCAAACCAGCAATTGTGTTTTCAGCTGCCACAGACAGCTTCAGGGGAGGGGGTTGTGTGTTGATTGGGTCCCCACACAAGTGTAGGGACCTGACACAACACCCCCCTGCTGCCTGATCACTCCATGAGAGCGAAAGTGCAGCTTTAACCCCATTCATGCGGTGGCATTTTAGGGGTTAATTCCCATTTTGTACAGAGCTCTGCTGCTGCAACAGCAAAAACGAGCCCCCACAAGCCCTTTGATGACCCCTGTAGGCATGGAAGCCTACAGGAGTCATCAAAGAGACTCCTCCCTGCAGTGGCTGGTCTATAGACCAGCAATTGCGTCCCAGCTGCCAGAGGTAGCTTCAGGGACAGGGGAGAGGGTTCTTCTGGAGACCAGCCCCAACTCTCCCCTGCTGCCTGACCGCTCCATGAGAGTGACAGTGCAGCGTTAACCCCTTCAATGCCACAATTGTGTATGACACATTCGTGGCATTGCAGGGGTTAACATTTGTCCCCGCAAGCTTGTGGGGAATAAATATCAGTCGATGCTGTGCTCCAATGGAAGATCAGCATTGAAAGAGTTAAAAGAGTATCAGTCTTTCGATTTAGGAAAACTGGACAAAAAGATAACGTTTTATCGGAGGTAAAGCACAGATAAGGAGTTTTATAGATGTCCCAGACCCTATTAAAAAGTGATACCAAAACTTTTGCTGCCAATGCCTTCATAATTCTTCTCAGCAGATCTGGATTGTTTAGAAAAACAAGAACAGGGATGGACACAAAGAGTTGGGATCTCTCTGACAAAACTCATCAGAAGCATCAACCTCAAGAACGAATAGTCTCAAGGGATCAGGATATCTCAGAAGTGATGCAGAACTAAGTCATTTCTACAGGTTTCTACCTTTCTTAGGGAAGGCTGTAACCAGTATGACCATCAGAAAAATCAGAAATCTATAACTGCCTCACAATCATCAAATTGTAATGAAGAGGTCTGTAAATGCACAAAAACCTCTTTATACGGTGATCGTGGGGGCTTTAAAAACCAAGACGCAGTACCCAAGGGCAGGCAGAACAATTATAACTGAGGAACAAAGACGATTAACACTAAGCGCACCCAAAGAATTGTTTCACAGCCAAACAATGGCAAGTAATGTTTAAACACAGAGGAGTTCAACTGGACTTAAATCAAATTTTTTTAAAATGGGTTTCACAGAAGGAGCCAAGCAAATGGAATGATTAAAGGCTAAAAAGAAGAGAGTGATGAGCCGATCTAGTCAACCGGAAATCCCTTGCGTGGACCTTCACCCCCAGGCTGTGGGGTTTCCGCTGGTACATTTAGGCTCTCATATACCCTGCCTGGGTTTCTTGGGGATGAAACACACTGAGAAACACAAAAAATACCTCCATTTCCCAGGGAAAAGCTGTAGTGTGTTTTGTATGAACGCACAATCCTAAAGTTATATACGCAGGGCAAGGCTTAACAAACGAGCAGATGATCACATTCTGTAGAAATATCTCCTACCTGAGGGAATCCGTATAAATTCATTATGTTCGCAATGTGTAAGGATGTTTGTGAAGACAGGTCGCCAATAACTCCAACCACTTTGCTATATTTCCTACACGAGTAATTAGGGACGGTTTTAACGGGTCCAGATAGTATGTGCAACACATTCTCTACAGCCTTGTTCACATGTCCACAGGAATCAAGGACATGGTATCCCAGAGTCACATTGGGCAAAATATATGGATTACTGTTTATCTCATCAACGGCGAAAACGAAAGCCAAGAGATGTCTGTAGAACTGAGGATTAGGTCTGTGAAAAGTCAGAATGTTAAATTATATTTACGATGTCAGGAGGTCACTTTCTCTGTGCTCCGCTTTCCATCTAAGTGCCACTAATAAAGAGGTTAACAAGTCAGTTCAGCAAGGAGGCTACAAGGAAGGAGAAAGAGAAACTTGGATGGACGGCTTCAATCTATACTCCACCATCCTTTACATATCGCTGCCATCCGCTTATGCTTATTTTTTCAAGAACCCCTGCTCGCTTCTTCACTTCAGTTTCTCTCTCACTCCCATCTCCATCATTCTCCTGGCACCATGCTGACTATCCTACCTTTCAAGGTTTCACCTTAAGCATCATCCCTCTACACCCAATTCATAGCAGACAAATCTGTTCTTTTATATAGATACTGCTCAATCTCTGCTCCGTCCATATACTCCCTACTACCCCTTAGTCTGTAAGCTATGCAGGGAAGAGACCTCTTTTCTTAAGATATTCATATGTATTCCGTTATCCTGTTGTTATTAATCTGTAAATTCTGAGCACACCTGTTAGCACCTAATAAAACTAATACAAAAATGTAGCTGTGATGTACAGCAAAAAGTTGTTGAGCTTCACAAAATAAGAAGTGACTAAAAGAAAATGGCAAAAGCATTGAAAATGCTCATTCCCACCATCAGGTAAATAATTAAGAAGTTCTCATCATCTTTAAATGTTGTGAATCAACCTGGAGCAGGACATGTCTATATTGGATCAATGCACTGTGAAGAGGATGGTTCGAGTGGCCAAAAAATCTCCAAAGATCAATGCTGGAGAATTGCATAAGTTAGTTGCATCTTGGGGTCAGAAAGTCTCCAAAACTGCGATCTGATGCCAGCATCATCACAAGTTATTTGGAAGGATTTCAAGAAAAAAATCCTTGATTCTCATCCAGAATAAAACCTCAACAGATATTAAGTGAACACCCGACTGCTTCTACCAGCAAGCTATAACTAGGCTGTGGTTGGATCTTCCAGCAGGATAATTATCCAAAACATACATCAAAATCAACACAACATGGTTTACTGACCATCTTGGCCATCCCAGTTCCCTGACTTAAACGCAAGCGAAAACCTGTGGGGTGAAGAGGAGAGTCCACCAGTGTCGACCTCGAAATTTGATGAGGTCTGGAGAGATTCTGTATGCAGGAATGGACTCTGGTTCCTTGCTATGTATTTCTGCAATCTCATCAGGCATTATAGGAGACGAGTCAGAGCTGTTATCTTGGCAAAGGGAGGTAGCACAAAGTATTGACTAAACGGGTGACAATAACTGCGCCACATATATTTAACAATGCTGTTTTTTTTGTTTTGTTTTTTTTTTTAAACCAGTGTTGGCAATTGTTTGATATCCACGAAAGCTTTGTATTTTTTGAAGGAAAATGGTTTCACACTAAAGACAATTTTCACATAATTATTTGCACATATTTACCAAGGGTGCTAATATTAATGGAGGGCACTGTATGTTTAGAGGAAGTAACCGACCTTTATACATAAACCTTAATAACAGAGAACACAATAATATCTGATATAAACAGGAAAATGACTTACAAAAAGCAAAAGTAAATCGATCCCGGTATAATCCTGTCATATATCTCCATCATCTCGTATCTCACTGTTAAAATGCCGCCGATGATGAACTGTCCGTCCTGGACATATTTGGGTTGAAATAAAGTTCTTCTGTAAGTAAGATGACATCCAGCTCCTTGAGAACTTGGTGCCACCGGGATAGACAGGCAGGAGATCACTGCAAATAGGGCAGATCTGGTAGCCATCAGAAAGCCTTTCATTTGCCCCATTAAATGAACCTCTAACAAGCTCGGAGTTCTGCAGCTGGCCGTGTGAGGTCATGGATTCAGACGTCTTGTATTTACCAAGTGTTTCTGATGGCTGAACGAGTTACACATTTTATATTTTCTGCAAGGAGTTAGAGAGGCCCTGGAGATATGAGTTCCCAGCAAATATAAACCATACGCTGTGGAATTGTTTGGTATGAAATAGAAATTAAATGGCTTTTGCCTTTGTTTAGATTCTGGTCCCCGAGAGCAGGAGTTCATAATGACAAGTAAAATAATAATGGTTTTAATTAAAATATAACTATTGCTCTAAACCCCATTTTATACTTTAAAAAACTGACCAGAATGAAGAACAGAACTTGTGAAAGTTCTGTAAAGTCATTCTAAAGCATGTTTTCACAATTATAGCAACCAACAGAATATTCTCTTAATGTAACCATACGGTATAACCGGAATGAATGAATGTATGAATGAATGAATGAATATGAATGTTAGGTTTAAGAATTGGTTTCGGGGCTCAGTGATATTTAGTGGGCATCCATCTTTAATCCATGTTTAATTTACCCTACATTTTTATGGACTCTCAGTGGCATCATGTAAGAGTTGTTTATATTAATAGAAATTGACACGTTTGGGGTGTTATTGGTTTACCCATAATTTATTAAGATTTAAACACAGGGAATATGTCATTTCTGTTAGTTGCTTGATTAAAGGAAGAATTTCCCTCATAATAAATTAATATTTCTTAAAAGATTTACAGATAACAGGATCAGTTTTTATATTACTTTAAGCAATCAGTGGTCCAGAACGTCAGGACACAGACTAGGTGTAGAGTTTTTCCTTAAGGTGGTTACCATCCCCCTCAGTCTTGACAATACATATGTAAGTATTTATAAAGTGTCTCTTAATGTTGGATTTACATTTACGTTTGTAAATGTGAGGTAATTAAAATGTAGGTAATCTCATGTGCCTGATGCAGAGATGGCGCATAAGGGCAATGGCCGCTTACTAGTCCCTCTCTCTCATACTCGCCAGAATCTTCCCTCTGAGCAGACATCAGGAGCCTTCCCTCCAGCAGCCACAGGGTACCCGAGCGAGGACTGTGACGCTGCAGCAGTCCTACTGGCTCCCCTCTACTAGGGAAGACACTACAGCTTCCCCAAAAGAGTCTTAGGGAGAGCACAAAAGTATAATGTGGTGCACTGGAGCTCCTTACTTCAGGGAACTGGTACAACAATTAACTATTTGCTTGAACTGTTCCTCTGGCCTTAGGGCTGGGAAAGCAATGGAGCCTGAGGTGCTGATTTCCCCCGGCAGAAATGCTGGAGTCACCGTGTGCCATATTGCACGCTGCTGCACACGGGGAGCGCACAATCTCACTGGCAGTCTTCCTGCACTTCCTTTTCCCCTCGTGCCATCAGGTCCTGGGGTTAAGATGATTTATTTTTGAACCTGGCTAGGCCAGCAATGGTCTGCCCCTAAATAATTTTTCTTTAATTTATATAATCACATCGTTTCACGAGTGCCTATTAATTTCCCCTTTATTGATTTCACGGCTTTTTGAATTCACGGCGAGGCCCTCACTATGATTTGGCACACGTTTTTGTAACCGTTGTTTTAGACACTGTTTTCTTTTTAGAGGCAGTGAAGCCTGGACTTTGCTGGAGGAGGATTGGGAGCCTTCCGGTCCTTTCCTCTCTTCAAAGAAGGCCAGCAAAGGAGCCTCACCTTTCGGAGTGAGACTCAAGATCCGACCCTCCCATTGGGGGGGAAGGAATTTGACTGGGTTCCCCTTGAGGGAACTTGGTATCGTATTCTGGCTTCTGCTGCCCACGGCACAGTTGCAGCACCCAGGAGCAAGCACCTCGGGCTCCAAAAAAAAATGCAGGAGGGGGGTATTTTAAACTTTGCCCCAGGCAGCATTATGTCTTGGGCCGGCCCTGTTTCTGTGGTTGCTGAATTCTTTGTGGTTGGTAGATGCATGCGTGGCTACTCTGGACATTCATTATGAAGCAGTCTTCTGTTCAATGGTGCAGAAGAACATAAACAACAGCTTTCTCTCCATAGATGGGTACTTGTGTGTGTTTCAGCATGGATATGTGCCTGTGTGAGACCAGCTGTTGAAGGTGGGGGCCTTGTGGTTTCTAGTTAAGACCCCCGGGCTGAGATGTACATCTGTGGTTACTGTATTCCTTGTACAGTCAAGGCTTGCCACGTATTTTGCGTCTGCACTCCTGATGAATGGGACCAGTCTGATATGCTAATTGCAAGTATTTGTCTGTAATAATGCAAGACAATGGAAAAAGGGCTGATGCTCTTTCTGTGTAGGCACCTACCTATAGGACAGGCTATTTCAACACTGTCAGTCATCGATCTGAGAAGAGGCGCCCATGTTGTTTTTCTCGCCTTAGATTAACAACTTCTCTCCAGGAAAACATCAGGGACAGATTGATATTCTGTAAAAGATACAGGGATTGGACTGCAGGGGACTGGGGTAAAGTCATTTTCTCTGATGAATCCCCTTTCCAAATGTTTGGGGTATCCAGATAAGAGTTTACTATTTATGTATATATATATGAAACAATGAATTCTGGCTGACTCCATTGAGCTGAATCATTCAACTGTGCTACAAACTCTGGATTTAGTGAATACACCCCATACAGGCTATACAATCATACATGTACTCAGCATAACATGCCATGTACAAATAGGGAAAAGAAAAAATGTCGGTGCGCTAAGCTAGTCTCAGGCTTAAATAATACAAATGTATAATATGAGGCCTACCAAACAGTGTGAGCCGCAGCAAATACAGTGTGTTGGCTGTACAATGTATACAAAAAACAAAATACTGTCTGCTCTTCTCACCCTAATAAAGTTGGCAGCAAATATATAAAAAATAGTATTTTGTTTTTTGTATACATTGTACAGCCAACACACTGTATTTGCAGCGGCTCACACTGTTTGTTAGCGCACCGACATTTTTTCTTTTCCCTGTTTGCACATATTTGAGGTTGTTGGCTCCTCACCAGTCTGGTTGTAGCTTGCTGTCCAGGGGTTAAATTGCACCTCCCCAACACATTAAACTGGTTTTGGTAGCATAGTGGGCACACAAAACATATAAACTGCTTTGTGTGCCCACTATGTAGGAGGTGAGAGTCGGTTCTCACCCTATTGAGAGTGTGCCTTGACGTGGCGGGTGAGCTTAATTATGCTTTGGCCAATTCATAGAACCAAAACCTCGCATTTATATGATGTTTATATATTTGTTGCCAACTTTATTAGGGTGAGAAGCGCAGACAGTATTTTGTTTTTTGTAACATGCCATGTATACTAGGCTTTCCTACTATTTTACATTTAATGAATGTAATGAACTCGGGGGAGGGGAATTATATTTTATTTGGAACAGTTGAAACAGACTGGGGTATATATATAGAATTTAAGGGGTAGTTGAAGTATTATTATTAAACACTACAGACACCAGACAGGCCAGAAGGCTTGTTTTTCCCTCAGAAATCTCATGGTGCTGCCACAACCACAAGGGATTCTGGGTAGACGCATGCAAATAAGGTTAACAATGATCACCTTTTGCCTCTATATCCACTTTATACCCGGATCCTTTGAAAGTAACTTCCTGCTGTACAAGACAAACTTTAGACAAAACCCGGGCAGAGGTGCAATAGCACAGCGGGCAATTACTTTCAATAAATAAAGATGGCTTTATTTATTTATTTATTTTTGCGATAGCCCATTTCTTTAGTGGCTCTGAATTGCCCCAAAACTGTAAATTATTAGTTTTTACCCCATGTTCCTATGTGTACTCTAGTATGTATACTGCACCCCTGCACAGGAGAAAGGTCTACACCCCAGCAATACTGATATAACCTGCTTAAAATCCGTTAACCATAGCCATCATCACAGCATATCCCAATTTATGCTTGGCACATTAAGGATTTTCTAGTTGCTGGCATAGGTAATGGTGGCATAAAAGTGCAATGGCTAACATACTGTATACTAATAACATGGTGATAGAGACCAAAATGTCATGTTACCAGCTGAACATTTTTAGTTTTGCTCCCTAGCAAGTGTAGTTTAGTATTCTTCTTAGGTCGAAACAGAATTATGTAACATTTGGGGAAAAATATACACATCAAAAGTCCAGCACTGGAGGCCAATATGGCAAAAATCTCTACGGCCACCATGTTCTTCCCTTTGGTGCTCAGATAGGCCGGGATCATCGCAATCCAAACGCTGCAGAACACCAGCATGCTGAAGGTGATGTACTTGGCCTCATTAAAACTATCCGGTAATGTCCTGGCTAAAAAAGCTATAATAAAACTAACAGCTGCCAGAAGCCCCATATAACCCAGGACACAGTAGAAGGCGATAACCGAGCCCTCATTACACTGAATGATGATCTTTCCCTGATAAGAGCGCATGTCCAGCTCCTGGAATGGGGGGGAAATGGACAACCAGGAAATATTAATGATAACTTGAATGGATGAGCACAACAGTACTATGGAATTAGAGACCTTGGTGCTGACCCAGTTTGCCCAGGAGCTGCCAGGTTTGGTGGCTTTGAAAACAATATAGATCATGATTGTTTTGCCCAGAACAGAAGACACGGCTAATGAGAAGAGGACTCCAAAAGCTGTTTGGCGCAGCATGCAGGTTACATCCTCAGGACGACCGAGGAACAGAAACACACAGAGAAAGCTCAGCATGAGGGACACCAGGAGAAGGAAGCTGAGGTTCTTGTTATTGGCCTTTACAACAGGTGTGTCTCTGTAGACGGTGAAGATTATTAGTATAACAAGTGTTAACACGCAAAGAAGAACCGAGGAACATGATAAAACAATAGAAATAGCATCATTGGTGTACGACAGAAACTCCACCAGTTTTGGAATGCACTTTTCTTTCATCTCATTGGACCACTCAGTATCTGGACATTTCATGCAGTTTTCACTATCTGAAAAATAACAAAAAATTACATTTTAGAGAAAAAAGGCATCTATTTCAGATGATATATAAATACACACATACATATATATATATATATATATACACACATACAAAGATTCAAAATGTACTTAATATTGTGCGTTCTCATTTAAAAAATAAAAAGGAATTTCACAAGGTTTTGTGGATTGAGGAGGCAATAAGATCATTAGATCAAATAAAAGGTGGAGAAAATGGAATTGTCAAAAAAGAAACTTGCGGTGGGTATTGAGTGTCTCAGTATGTGACGCAGGGTCTGTGAGAGAGTTTGTACATGGTAATAAAAATGGCTAGGATTCAACCAGTGCACCATTTAAGTTACGGCACTTTATTCTGGGATCAGTATCCTTGGGTTCTTGGGGCAGGCAGCCTAATGTGGCTGCTTGCTACCAAGCAAACAAATAGGAAAAGTAAAGGACAGATCATGCTGTCAGCTAATCTTACATCATGCAGTGATTGTGACATCACAGGTAACCCCTCACTTTCAATAAAATCATTGAAGAAACAATATAAAACACACATGGCTTTCAATTAGTGACAAGGTGCATTTTACACGTTTTGCAGGGTTTGCCCTAAACTAGATATCTATGAATAGCTTAACCCTTTGATGCCCCTTGATGAGGTAATGATATATCTACAAAAGAGATGACAAGAATTGTACATTTACAGAATTGTGGTAAATTCGGCGATTCATATGAAGCCACAAAACCGATGACAGATCCCCCACAAATTTTGAATGACTTCATAATTTTTTGCTGCATTTTATCTGTTTCGTGGGAGCCTGGCTTTGTATGAATCGACAAAATCTGCAAATTAAATTATGAATTTGAGTCCAAAAAACTGCTGAATATAATTAATTGATAACCAGAGTCACGCCAATTTTACTGACGTACCAACAAAGATTGTTAAGTTGCAAGTACATCCTGTGCCCGGCGATATTGTCATTTAAGTAGCATAGATAGCATGTTGATTTGGCACCCTTAGGTTTCACTTTGAAACAAAGGCTAATTTCTGGTATGTTTAAGTAAAACACTTGATGTGGTAGAATTATTATCGAGTCCACTGTCCCTGTGGTACCACGGGCTTTATTTTCTAGTGAATGTATAAGTAGCAATTGGTATTGGGGGCTTCCCCAATGAAGTTTACCTAAAACATTCCAAGGATTTTACTGATATAGAATGGGTTGTGCGTTACCAGATCTGTTGGATATCTCTCCCTCTGAACACTGGACACAGTCGTAGCAGCAGATTTGTGTTCCTGGTCTTAAGACTTTTCTGTATCCTGGCAAACAGTTCTCTGAACACTGAGACCTTGGTTTCTATGAAAAGGGAAAATGAAAAAATGATTATTCAAATTATTTACATTAAAAACTCTAATACCACTTTTCTAGTAGTTCACATATAATATATGTTCATGGTACAACTAAACATTCTGTTGCCACTGTAGTTGTTATGGAAATTGGGACCTACCAGTACTGAGGAAACAAATTTCTATGTCCCAACCCCATGGCTAAACTGCTGAAACCCAGTTGGGAAAAAGAGCTGAGTGGATAACGAGAGCTTGGTGAGACAGCGTGAGGGAAGGGCCCCTCTGCCGAGTTCAATACACCTGAACTAAGGATGTTTTTAGACAACTAATTTGTTTCCTGCCTTTTCGTTTCTCTCACATTTTCATTCTCATTCATGCACTCTGAATGTCCCCATACCGTCTCTACTGACAATCTTGCAGCTCAGCTTCTTCACCAGCATTGTCTTTCTCTTCTTCCTTCAGCTGTCTTTATCTCCACAGACATGTCCTCCAATTAGGGGAGAGGATATCACCGATCCACCATTTTTGCGTATATTCACTTTGAGATCATGTCCACAGAGAAGCAGATGGAGAAAGAAGAAAGTAGGGAGACATTGAGAGAGCGTGAAAGAGAACGAAAGAACGTGAATACTAATGTGAAAGAGAACGTGAATGAGCTTATGAAATTCGAACTAAAATTTAAGCTTTTTGCTTTGTTTTCGTTCATTTTATGAGGGGTTTTGGCTTGACATTCGTTTGAATTAGGAAAATATGCAAATTTTGTTAAATTTGCAATTAGTAGGAATCCTAATGCACGAATCTACTATAACCTTCCTTAACAAATACCAAAATAGCCTCTACGTTCCATAGTGTCTGACATCCTGTTTGGGTTCCAACGTTCAAGATGCTGACTGCTGCCAAGGAGCAGAGAAGAGGCCCGAGAGGTCAGCTGACACTGAAGGTCCCCACTGTGTCAAAGGAGATGCAGATATTAGACACAGACATCTTACCCTTCAGTCCCACTGGCAGGGCCACTACACCTGAACTCCAACAGGCATCATCTCAGTCCTATATAATATCCTAATAAATAAAGGGGCAGCTCTTTATGCAGATGAATTACAGTCATGTCTGCTGCCATTTCCCCTTAGCACTGTGAGGGAGGTTCTGATCACACATTGCCAGGGAGAATGTAGCTGTCTGTTGCGTGTTATTTCATTGTATCGTAACTTATTTTGTAGTAAAATTACTTGTGCATTATAATGAAATTTGTATATTAATAGTGCCGGGTAAAGAAGGGTAGAAAGGCTCTTGTTGGCACTTGAGATGCTGTCTTCTATCTATGATAGATGGACATGTAAACTAGGGCACAAAGTCATGTGGCTACACACGCACAAACATATTCATATTATTATTCACGCTAATGTCATGACATATTTCAGATTATGAAGGAGGAAGTTGCAGTTCTGGCACTTCATTCCTTCTACTATTCTCCTGCTTTGGTCATTCGGAACATCACAGCTTAAAATAAAATGATTTATTTATGGTTTAATATTGCTTTATTAGTTCATTATATTTCTTAAATTAGTATTAGTTATCTTTTTAGATAAGTGTTTTGACTATTATTTATTTTATTAAATTGTTCTCACCTGATTATTATTATTCCTCCACGTTATTGATTCTGTATTTATAATCAGCTGCTGACCGTCCGGTGCAAACTCTCTGAAGCTCCCCACGTTTCTGATAAGGGTGGAGATGTTAGGTAGTCTTACCCAGTTAACAATAGAAAAGCAAAACCCAAACTCTTTAAGCTTCTCGTTGAAAAATGAACCACCAGATTCCAAAAAAGATTTGACCTTTTTTATATGGTGAAATATCTGTAAATTAAAACAAATTATAAACAAAGAGAGCGAGAAAGAAGGCAAAATAAAATAACTCCAATATGGGCCACTGATATCACAAAAGTGAACATTCTCTGGAGCATAAAATAGCATATATATATATATAAAAATAGGAACCCATCTAACAAAAGGTAAAGAAGCAGAGAGTAAATCCCGTGTGAACCGTGCTATGTGTATAGGGTTACTGTTAAATGTGTCTACATCACCTTTATTTCACTTACTGTACGAGGAAGGGCTTTTGGTACTTTTTTATTCAGCATAAGTATACCAACAGAGATATAACGCAAATTTCTATTGTTATTGTTATAGATTGTTTGTATATGCATGTGTATTTTAAAAACCTGATACATGACATGACCAAAAGTAGGTGGACAACTATTCATCACACTTGTATGAGCTTGTAGGACATCCCAATACAAAACAGTATTGTAGACTTTATAAGACTGAAAGTTTTTGGGGAGGTTTTCTACAAGATTTTGGAGTGTGTCTGGGGGAGTTTGTGCGAATTCAGTCAAAAGAACCCATGTTGAATGGGAAGGCCACGTTGGGGTGAAGGTCAGGGCTCTGCGTAGGCCAAGCCAAAAATATGAAAAATAAACCCCAGACCACTTACCCTCTTCCACCAAACTTTACATTGTGCGTTCTCCTAGAATCCACCAAATCAACCACTCAAGAGAACTCTGGAGCTTTATACCACTCTTGGCAATGGCAACCAATTTAGTGATGTTCCCAACACACCATGCTCTTGCTGATGTTGCTTCCACAGGCCATTTGAATTTTGAGGACAGTGCCACACACTTCAGCCCTCGACATCCCAGTTCTGTTAGTGTGCGTGGTCTATAGCTTTGTAGCTGAGCTGCTGTTACACCTAGATGCATCCACTCCACAACAATAACATTTACAGAAGGCTGGAGCAGATATGGCAGGGCAGGAATTTCACAAACCGATTGTGGAAAAGATGGCACCCTATGGCAGTGCCATGTTTAAAGTCGCTGTACAATCCATTCAACTACCAATGCTTGTCTATGGATACAGCCGCCTATGGGCTTGATTTTATACATCTGTTAGTAACGAGTGTGGCTGAAACACCTAAACTCAATAATAAGGGGGGTGTCTACATACAATATACAACCAAAACCACGTGGAGATCAATTCTTATTGAGTTTAGTACAGTTTCTAGAGCATTGATGGATGGGTGAAATTGGTAAGAGGTGTAAGAGGGTTAAAAAAATAAATTAAAAAAAGCATGAAATAGAAAAATGTAATTGATGTTTTGAGCTAATGGAGAAAAGGTATGTAAAAATGTTAGGGAAGTCATTGGATTACATTGAGATTGTTAGTCTCACCAATTTCAAGTGTTAAATGTGTATTTTAGCTTCACCAGTTACTTTAGTATACATTCAATGGGCTCCATATTTTTTTCCGTTTAGGGGCTGAGTCTGAGCATCCATCATGTCGTACTCACCTGATGGTTATAACTATACTCCTTGAGATTTAAGTGCAAATAATGTAAGGCGTTAGCCATAGCGAGTACGGAATAAAACACATGAGATGATACCGCTGTATACACATAATTCTTAATAAATGCATATTTTTCTCCAGTGCAGTTATGCAGAGAGATCTTATAGAGCTTTGAATACATTTTATTCTTTTGTGAATTTTCTGACAAACAGTTAAAATCTGTTATCCAGATATCTTCAAGGAGTTTGTCCTTTGGGTTGTTTGAAGGATGGATATCAGGAAAGAAATCTCCGGTATCTGGTAACGGTGCCGGGCGCAGGTCTACGGCCAAGGTGCCGTTCAGGGCTTCAATATAGTAATCTGTGAGATAAAAGTTGGAGGCCCAGGATGGAGGAAGGATCATTGTTTTATCAGTAAACATATTAGCAAAACCAATGATAACATCAAGAATCGCCAGACTGAAAGATCCACAAAGTATAATAACTTCAGCAGATGACTTTTGGACAATTTCTATTTTCCTCTTAATAATATGACGCATGCCATCTGATAAATTTATTTTTACGGTGTAAGCCACACAGATCCCGTGACCGGCCATATATTTTACGAGCTCCTGTGTCTCTTTTTCCCCGTTGTCATCATCTGAAGTCAGAATTCCCACCCAAGTCCATCCAAAGTACTT
The DNA here is from genome assembly GCF_027358695.1 of Spea bombifrons. NCBI lineage: Eukaryota > Metazoa > Chordata > Amphibia > Anura > Pelobatidae > Spea > Spea bombifrons. Next base: position 2,679,549 of record NC_071087.1, on the reverse strand, counting down.
CAGAAGCTGACATATAACTTTGAGGTGGATATGGTTGTTCTTCCATGTCTGGAAGAAGTGTGAATGAACACGTCTGTTATCGAGCTCGTAGTCTGATGCTCCATAACTAATCTACAAAACGTGAGTAATTACTGCGTTAGAAGACTTAAGTGCGTTCAAAAAAATCTTAAATGAGAAGGCAAACTATGAGTTATGGAGGATTCTTCTCATGTTTTGTTCTGTCCTAATTTCTTACCAGTTAAAATGAAATAGATATAGGAAAAATGTATATTTTGTTTTTAAACAAATTTGAAATATATATACTTAGAAAATAGAGAGAGACATCGTAGGGAGAGAGGATCACAGTTACATAAGAGAGAAAAAGGACTAAGAACGGGCCATACCACTGGGAAACACTGATTAAAAAAAAAATGCCTTCACCGTATTGGCCGACTGTACAAGTTTTAAAGCAGATATTATTTTTTTTACTAAAAAGGTCTTAATATACTTTAACAGCTTGGTGCCTCTCCTGTCTCCCTTCTGTTCCTTTGACGAATGACTATCGTATGGTGGTAAATTGGCAAGAGTCCCCCCGAGAAATCTGTTGTCCCACCATTTTTAGAGACCTGCTGTTTAGCATTCTTTGCTCCCAATGCATCATATATCCTTGAGCATGGTTCTGGAATGTGTTTTTTTTTGAGTGTTTATTTTAAGGTTTTTTCTTTCTCTGACTCACCTGAGCGTATCCGTACACCCCCAGTACCTGCGCTATGGGGACTGTTGTTATCGCATGCTGATCCCCGATAAATCCGGCCACCCTGTTAGAGTCCATACAGGAATAATTAGGGATTGTTTTCTTTGGTCCTGATAATATCTGAATGATGCTTTTCACAGCTTTACGGGCGTCTAAACACGAGTCGTATAAATGGTATCCCAGCGTGATATTTGGTAAAATATTTGGGTCTAGGTTCACATGCTCAATGGAGAAAAGAAAAAGTAGAATATTTATATAATCACGGGGATTAGGCCTGCAAAAAAAAGTAAAAAAACCCAAAAAACAGTTAATACAATCTGAGAATGCATATTTGCAGCAATAGATTGTATAATATATATAATATATAGTTATATATATATATTTTGTAACATATATTTTATGTAACTGTATATATTTTTCCATGTTGGTCGAAACAAAAAGGCCAGCTACAGACTTTTATATTTAATTAGCTGGAAAATGTGGGTTAAAAGCCACGTTGGTAAAACTTACTGCTATTCTCTAGTCTTATTTCATCATTAATGCTTTAGTGATAGCAAATAAAACAATGTATTTTGATGTTGGATATTTGTCATTTTTTGCTTCTCTCTGTGACTTGAGCCTAGTATGGGGCCAACCTCATCATGAGGTGGGGGGGGACTTATTGAAAAGGTAATTAGATTATGATATAAATCTAGCTATAAAATTGGATGAAAATGGATGGGCCGCTAGTTGTCCTGGACACCCAGTTCCTCTTCCTTTCATTTAATATTTTCCCGAGATATATCATGAAAAAGGAGTCCACTGACCATACAGGAGCCCAGCCAAGCAACGATGTACAGATGGCACCAAGCTCCGGGCCTAGACAGAATATTTCATACCCTACACACTGTAGCATGTAACTGATAACCCGGATAATAATTATAATAACAACAATAATCTTCAGATTATGATGCATTTAGAATAATAGTAATACAATTAATAAAGATAGAAAGAAAATAGAAAACGTCTGCAAAACAAATGGAGAAATTTTATTCAGAAATGCGTGAAACGGTGTTTCTGTAAAACAATTCTATCATCAAATACATGAAGGAAGCGAAGTATTGAAATGTATTAATAAATATAATATATAAAAATATTTAATGTAATAAAACTCTGGTCTGAAAGTGACTTCTTACTACTTTTATTTTATGATAATAATACTACCATATACCACATACATCCCCATGTCGTTATTTTGTATAAACAGAACAACATAATCGATAGCTGAATAGAAAACTAAACTAATTTTCCTTTCAACCAAAACTGACCTACCTGACACAGAAGAGTATTTTCTGAGGTCTCTTTTCATAATCAATATTTACCACGTATGAATTTACCGTAAACACTGCCCCAATGATGATGTCTCCATCCTGGAAATAGTCGTAGTCCTCATATGATTGCACCAGTTGGAGGCTACAGGCCGGAGCGGGACTCTGGAACACAATTCTAGAGAAATACAGGAGGATCACGCAGAGAGGCGCAACAGATTTCACTGCAGCTATAGACACGGTGCTCCTCCATAACGCGGTAAAGAGCATCGCCATAGGAATTAGAGGACGAGGCACCACAATGAATAACAAAACCCTCCGCACGTGCGTCAATGTAAAGAAAGTGAGCCATCTCCTCTTCTTTTATACAGTTCTGTGTGATACATTTTGCTGGCTCCTGATATAGTAGCCTCTGTGGGTTGGGAAAACGATTCTGTCCTATTCCTCCTGCGTATTTCACAGATAAATGCAGTAACCTTACATTTCTCAGTCCCTAGCCGGGTTCAGCTGAACAGCACTTATTGAAGCATGTTTGTAACTTGGAAAATAAGAGATAATGTCTGGATACTTTTTACAAAAGATTATCAAGCTAAATAGATGATAGATGGACATCGATAGGTATAGAGACATTTCCTGTAGTAATATATACTTATGGTTTTGGAAGAATCTGGTACATTCTAGAAAAATTAAGTATAACAATTTCATATATAGTTGATATTGATTAAAAGGACAGTTTAATGTAACTGACACCCTACTGAGAGAGGAAGAATGAATGTGTAAGTACCCTGTGAGTAACCGTAAACCTCTGTGAGAACTTTAATGTGCAATCTTCCTAAAATAAAAAATAAAGCCACAGCAGCTGCAACTGGCCTCCTCCTCTGGTGATTCTGGCCACTGATGAATGGTGAATAACTTCTCAGTTATAAGTTAAGATCGTTACGTTTAGTTACATTTTTGGGGAGTTTAATCCCCAGGTAAGAGATAAAGTATATCCTCCAGTCAAAGTTATATGAAGAATGAGGAGAATTATAAAGAGGTAAATGTAATGACATCGCTTGAGTTTTACTGATGTTTAGTTTGTGATAGGAGACTTGGGCATAAAGGTCAAATTGTGACAGCAATGCCGGTAGAGAAGATGCGGGGTTCTTGATTGCAGACAGTATATCGTCTGCGAACAGACCCAAGACAGAAGAGTGTCCACTCCGGCGCAGAAAACTTGTTATGAGTGGATCGGACCGTATCCTTTGGGCCAAAGGTATAATAAAAGGGAGAGAGGACAGCCCTGTGTCTTTCCATTAGAAATAAAGAAAGGAGAAGAAAGAAAGCCAGAGAAGCTAACGGAGGCAGATGGTGTGGAATAAAGTGCCATAATGGTGCAAATCAAGGAAGGGGGAAAGCAAATTTTTGGAGGACGGACGACAGAAAAAGCCAATGTAGCCTGTCAAAGGATTTCTCTGCGTCAAAGGAGATTAGGAGACTGGGGGTGCAATTACAAGCGGCATCCCAGGTGAGAGTGATAAATCTGCGCTGTGATCCTGCACCCACACAGGGTACCAAACAGCACGGTCCTCTAGGGTATTAACGCCACATCTCAGTTAGGTAATCACCCACGATTTATTTGTAGACCACGTATGAAGATATTTACAGGATTACATAGAACACAAATTCCCTACAAACAAAAGCCTAGCTCGTCTGAGCGCTTACTAACATATAACTCCCCTCACTACACAGGGTCTAAACTAAAACAAAACATAATCCCACCAACCTCTTTGATGGTCTCTTTTGTGCATAGCAAGCTCTGCTGCTTCCAAACAAACTCTCTCCTCTCCTCCCTCTGTCCAACAGGTCAGGTTATATTGCAGTCATTGCAGCTCATTACACGCAGCTGACCAGTGCATTGGAGTCAGCTTAAACTCCTGGCCTGGATCCTGGGTCAGTCCAGGTGCATGTAAACTGCGGGGTGGAGCACCAGCCTGCCCTATATGTCGTATAAAACCCTGCAAAATTGAGGGGGAATGTATACCCTTCCACGACAACACCCCGCACCTTGTTACAGCGCGTATAGTCAACCTATTGTCTGTTCCTAACGAAGCCCACTTGATCAATGTGTAAGAGAGAGGGGGGTAACAAGGAAAGTCTGTTAGCAATTATCTTAGCATATAGCTTAACATCAGTGTTGAGGAGAGAAATTGGCATAAAGCGTGCACAATTATCTGGGGTTTTACCCGGTTTAGGTAGTGTGATGATGTGAGCCTGAAGGTTTTCTTGTGGGATAGTTCCTTTGGACATAAAGGATTGAAAAAGTGTTACAATATGAGGGCCTAAGACTGGAAAGAAAACCTTATAGTAGTGACTAGATAAACCATCTGGGCCAGGGGCAGAGGTTTTCTAATTTAATTGTGATACAGTGGCTCGGATTTCATCTGAATCTAGAGGGGCTTCTAAAGTGTGTAGCATGTCATCTGTGAGTGTGGGAAGAGCGACGGAAGCAGGGTACTTGTTAATGGCATCACTGGTGGGCTGAGGGGTATCTCTGAAATCAATAAAGAAGAAGGGGCCTGCTTATCGAGTCTTTGCAAATCATATAATTGAAGGAGAAGGGCATCTTTATTGGCTTCCTTGTCTCTTTCGTGTTTGAGATGAGACGCTATGCTAATGAATCTGCCTCTGATCACGGCGTTATGAGCATTCCATAGTGTTTCTAGCGACGTGACCGAGGGTTGATTTTCCTGAAAATAAAGATCTAAATGTGAGTGAATTTGTGTAGCAATGGCCGAATTTGAGAGTAAGGAATTGTTGAGGCGCCAGGAACCCCTGACCTTGAAAGGATGAGGAGAACGGAAAGATAAATACAAAGGGGCGTGATCAGACCAGTTGATAACGCCAATAGAGCAGTCCCGAATCGATTGCAACAAAAATGTATCAACTAAAATAACATCAATTCTAGTGTATGTTTTGTGGTGTGCTGAAAAGAAAGAGTAATCCCTTTCCATGGGATGGTGCAGACACCATACGTTGTATAGCTGATGTGAGTGTAGAGTCGAGGTAAGGGAAGTGGCCAAGGATCGCAATTGCTTGCCGTAACCACCTGATGGAACCGCAGGGGTATCCATTGTAGAATCAAGCAGAGCATTTAAATCACCACAAAGTATAAGGTTGCCCTTTTTAAACGAAGCAATTTTTTGATGAAATATAGTTGTTATGTGTTCAGTGTGTAAAAAGATACAAAGGTATACTAAGGTGTAGTTGACCGTATTAATGACAAAGTTGAGGATTAAAAACCTTCCCTGAAAAGATAAGTGTCATGAAATGAGAATAGAGACCCCTGCTTTGCAAGAGGAAGCCATGGCGTGGAATTGCCAAGGGAAGTCCTCACGGGCAGCTTCATTCTCAGCAGACATGAGGAGCCTTCCCTCCAGCAGAGCTCAGCATGCGCAGGTGTTTTACCAGCTCAAAGTATGTTAGCTGTCCCGCCCTGATTGACATCCAAGTCAAGCACACTGAAACAGTTTTGCGGTAAAACGTATTCTTTATCTTATTTATTCAATTAAAGCATGCAATACATGGTCGATTAATCAATAAAGAGTAAACATCAATACATCACCGGATATTGTAGCATCACTCCTCAATCGGGGGACTTTCACAAGCGATTGTCTTCAGGAGGAATCCGGGAAATCACTGCAAGGTCGACCGATAACGCAGGCTCGAAGCCTCAGTAAGTCCCGGATTCTCCTGCAAATCCCCGTTCGTTTATACACTAGCTTGTTGACAAAATTGTTTCCAATCTGGCGCAGTGAATGAATAAAAACACCTGTATCCTATGAGTATCACGCGCATACATGCGTAGTATAACATTCTAGAAGATTTGAGTGCATGATCAACGTATGCTGATCATGCGCATTTAAGTTGTTTTCTACTTAGGAAATCATGAGATTATGAGTCAGAATTCTGGTTCTGCACAACAAGTTCTGAACTATATTAACCTCTATATTTCTGACTATAACAGCGGGGAATCATATTAGTTACTATCCTTTTGGCTGACTGAATATACTAACTTATTCAATCGCACCCCATACTCGTCACATTTGTATCACAGCAGGACACAGCACTCACTCTGCAGACACAGGGTACTCTGGGATTTAAGGGACTGTGAAGCTGCAGCGGCCTCACCGGCTCCTATCTGCTAAGGAGGACTGTCCAGCTTCCTCAACACAATCTCTCACAGGGAGAGCACAAAAATCTAATCAGTCACTTTGGGCCTAGTCCTGAGCTCTGTCACCATGGAGCTTCTTCCTTCCTGCTTCCCTCTCATTCTCTGCCCTCCAGCCTCCCACATCCATCCATAAACACCCAGCCAATGCCTCACTCTCACCTGATTGGTGCAGCTGATCACAGGACCTGCATGTAGGTCCTCCATTTTGAGTCCTGGCAGTGGCTGAGGGGGTAAAAGTGAGTGAGAAAATGGCGGGAGCTGCTTACATAATACACAGCTGTGAGGGGTCTGAGATTTTACTTCAGGAAAAATAAATGCTGTTTAGGGCCCCAGATGTTTAAAACTCTTCCTAAGTGATGCATTTTACATCCCCCCCCGACTTACCAGAGCAGACTCCCGGGTGTCTTGCAGGGCCGGCGGAAGACATCTATGCACATCGCGTATACAACTTCCGGTGCCAGCACTTCCGCTGAGTGCTGGCACCGGGAGTTGTATACACAATGTACATAGATGTCCCCCTCCGGCCCCGCAAGACACCCGGGAGTCTGCTCTGGTAAGTCGGGGGTGGGAGAGAGTGGCAGCATATCTCGGGGGGGGGGGAGGACAGAGTGGCAGCATAGGTTGGGGGGGAGACAGAGTGGCAGCATATCTCGGGGGGGGAGGGACAGAGTGGCAGCATATCTCGGGGGGGGGAGGGACAGAGTGGCAGCATATCTCGGGGGGGGAGGACAGAGTGGCAGGATGTTTTCTTGGTGCTTTTTTAAAGAAAAAAACTTTTTCTTTAAAAGAGCACCAAACTTTTAGGGTGCGGCCTATATATGGGGGCGGCCTATATCCGAGCCAATACGGTATATAATGTATAGAACTATATATATATATATATATGTATATATATATATATATATATATATATCAGTAAGCTTTAGCAGTATTTAACTCTATATGTAAGTATGTATATAACTCTATATAACAGTGATATAATTCTATATCAGTATATAAATCAATATCTGAATATTACTATCTCTGGTATATAAAACTCTGATGTATATAACTCTATACCTGTATATTACTGTGGGAAGCACTATAATGTATATAAATCTATATCTGTATGTAAAGTAAATTTAGTATAGGTGATACCTTTATTGGCCGATAGCTTGTGAGGCTATCAGGGCCTCATATTATAGCTGATAATATATAAATGCTATAATTTTCCTGAATGCATTTATAGGGTAATATGTGAAGTGGGGATGTGACCCGTTTGAACGTATAAATAAATACTGTATTTGTTTGATTATCAGAGCAAATGCTCCGAAAAAAAGTATCCAGAGGATGCGATTTCTCTGGGTTCTGCCACCGGCAGTGCGGTGCTCCCCACCTACTTCACCTCCAACATTGGTGTCATCCTGCGATGTCAGCGGGACCTCCTGCCCCCATGCCTCAAGAGAGGCACCAGGTAGCCGGAACTAGGAAGTTCCCAGAAATTGACAGGAAGTGGTACATCTTGGGAACACATTTAAGTTTTTTTGTTGTTGGGTCATAGTTACATATAGTTACATACATATAGTTAGGCTGAAAAAAGACATGCGTCCATCAAGTTCAGCCTTTCCTATATCTGATTTTTTTTTGCTGTTGATCCAAAAGAACCCAGTTTGGCTCCTTTCAATTTTGCACTAACCAGGGAAAAAATTCCTTCTTGACCCCAAAATGGCAGTCAGATTTCTCCTTGGATCAATATGCGGTTTCCCCATAATTAAAGATTTTATCCCCAAGTATTATGTTTTTCCAAGTATTCATCCAGTTGCTGTTTAAACGTCTGTACAGACTCTGATAAAACTACCTCTGCAGGCAGAGAATTCCACATCCTTACTGCCCTTACTGTAAAAAACCCTTTCCTCTGCTTTAGACTAAATCTCCTTTCTTCCAGTCTAAACACGTGACCCAGCGTCTTAAGCATAGTCCTGTTTATGAACAGATTTCCACACAATGGTTTGTATTGGCCCCGAATATATTATCATATATATTATATATTATCATAACGCTATCATATCCCCTCTGAGACGCTGTTTTTCTAAACTAAACAGATTTAAATTAGTTAACCTTTCTTCATAACTATAGTGCTCCATTCCTTTTATTAATTTTGTTGCCCGCCTCTGAACTCTTTCTAGTTCTATGATATCCTGCTTTAGAACAGGTGCCCAAAATTGCACAGCATATTCAAGGTGTGGCCTTACCATTGATTTATAAAGGGGCAAAATTATATTTTTATCCCGCAAATTGATGCCCCTTTTTATACACGACAATACCTTACTGGCCTTAGCGGCTGCTGACTGACATCGCACATTGTTGCCTAGTTTGTTGTCTATAACAATTCCCAAATCTTTCTCATTTGTCTTTATCCCTAATTCACTACCGTTTAGGATGTAGGTTGCTTGTGCATTCCCTACCCCGAAGTGCATAACTTTACATTTATCTACATTAAATTTCATCTGCCATTTGTGTGCCCAGTCCCCCAGTCTATCTAAATCTCTCTGCAGCACAGTAATATTACTTTACCTAGTTCAGTGCCATCTGCAAACACAGAAATATGATTTTCAACGCCTATTGCCAGGTCATTTATCATCACTGTCTGGAATAAGGAAAGTGTTTCTGCAGTGTGAGAGCAGCACTACCTTTACCTTACTGAGACTTTTTAGTAGCGCACGTTCCATACAGCTTGTGACGTTTCTACTATTTGTTGGTTTTATCAAGATTCCCATGTTAGATTTTCCCACACAAACTATGCATCACTTTTGTTCCGAAAAAATAGGGCTTTTGTTTGAAACCAACGAAACATGCAAAAAATAATAATTTTGAGAACTTCGTCACAGTAGGTGCCTCAGCTAAACAATGACCGGATTTGTCAAGTCATTCTCAGTAGGATATATAGGTGAGAGCTTCGCCTATCCAGGTAGGACAAGAAATTACAAGCGTACCAGAACCTCCCATTTATCTTCAGTGTTTTTTTCTGCCCTAACCTGGGTAGGTGAAGCTTCATCCCTTGTTTGTTTTTCTGAGGATTGTGTCTTATCTCAGTAGCTTCATCTCGTTAGCCTGCCATTGTTTGTTTCTTGGGGACCATTCCTTTCTTCCACATCAGAGTAGGATAGGATTCATGGGCAGATCCGTATTTACCTAACTCTAGCAGTCAGAGGAAGGATCCATAACTTTGTTTCCGTGTAGCTCACTCGGCTGCCCTTAGACTGTGTTTTCCGTATATTGGAGATTCTGTAACACTATATGGCAAACCTCCGGGCATGCCGGGCAGGTATGATTATACAGTAGGGTTGCCAATGTGGAAAAAAATACACTTTCCCCAGCAAGCTTTTCTTCTAATTGAGGTAGAAGCTAAGTATCAAATGATGTGACTGTAAGAAAATATAGGCCAAACACAAACTTCGATAATTGGATCAACACATAAATATGTATGTGCATCAAAAATAGGCAGAGTCACTTAGATGCAAACGAAGGTGAAACATTTAATACGAACAAAAATAGACGAAGAATATAAAAAGAAGATAACAAAAATACGAAACAAGTCTTACAAAACCTTGGAAAGGAATTTAGTTCATGACATCTGTCCTACGCATTCCTGAGGATGGAGGGAGGGAGTGTTGGGACGTGAAGTGTCTGTGGATGGCAAGTACATCTTCACTCGACCTCTCTTCCCATGCCTCTCCATGTCTTACACAGGCCTAGCTTATATGTGGATTGGATAGTGATGTCAGTGTATTGGTCTTCACCTAATTGGGTAAACATGCTCACTAAGATCTTTACGTCTAAACCCTATTTTAGGTGGTCACTGTAAGCCTACTGTTATGCCCTTTTAAAGTTACAACTACCATGCATTAGCAAGTTACTATCCTATCTATAGACTGCCTGTTCAGCAAATCCTTCATTCCATAATTAAGGTCAAGGAAACCTTGAAACCTATCATTGAAACATTAATATATCTTAATTATCATTTATTTATGCCCAATAATTACATATCTTTGACTATTGCCTATACTAATAATTTCATATGGTCCTTTATCATATACTTAAGGTTAGAAGAGATGTTAAATGTGTTAGAATATTTTACAGTGACACTTGACCTTGACCTTGAATCTCAAAAAAAAGTGTGTTTTTAATATTCTGGGTAAAAAATATGTTATACAGTTAAATGCATTCTTCCTTTGGTATTAGTTTGGGCTTTGGGAACAGGAGTAAAAAATCTCACACGCAATGAAATACCTTGCCACTTGTTAATGTAAATGATGGTATAATAAAATATGTGATGTCATATAACTATGAGGAAAACTTACAACCATAACAAGTTAGTGTCTTCCCTTGTAGCTTTTCTTCTGAGCTTTGATAGTCCGCAGAAGTTAATGAGTAATTTTTGCCCAGTAGTAATGAGTGGATGAACCTTAGTGAGAACTTGTTCAATATGTCTGGCTGGTGAGGGTACACATAGGATAAGGAGGGGCCATTGGGAGGTAGGAAAGTGATTAAAACCTTCTGTGACCCTACATTCATGACACAACCTACCCACCGGTAATTTTCACAGATGCAAGTCACACAACCTTTTATTTCTTCCAAAGACAATGTGTCAGGATCTGGGTCCATAAAGACGACTGTAATGACCCAGAGCGCCCAAAGATGGTTTTCAGGAGTTATTGCGCAGCAGCTGAGATGCAGCGCTTTAGGCTCGTCAGCCGTTTCTGCCTGGACCTTGTTTTTCCGTTATTCTGTTACGGTGTTCTGTCAGCTCTTCCTGCCTGTTATGGAGCATGCCTGTTTCTGGACCTGAGTCTCTAAACTGAGGCAAACATAATGGTGCCCCACACCTTATAAAGGAAGCAGAGCTGAAGCAAAGAGCAGAAATGGAATCAAGGAATCAGAAGCACAGCGAGACTGGGGGAACTCTAGCGAGACTGGAGGAACTCTAGCGAGACTGGGGGAACTCTAGCGAGACGGGGGAACTAAAAGGAAGCAGCTCCACAGCCTGGTTGGAGCCTGACACAATGAATTAGTGTCAGGCTCCATCATAGAAGCCCCGGCGGAAGTGGAGTGCAGTAGCGGAGGTTGTCTGTGCGCATTGAACAGCCGTTCACCGGCTGCCAGAGAGGAGGATTCAGTTCCCCTGCAGTGAAGGGTTTTTCATTGCAGGTGGGGGTACTTCACTACTGGTTAAAATGTATATGCCAAGTGCATTATTCTTCTAATGTACTTTACTACCAGTGGTAGAGGCTGATACAGAGTAAACGAAGCATGCATACAAGGGACACAAAGCTATTGTTAAGCTAAGACAAGATCAAGAACTGATCAAGACCTAAATGATGCATCAGGAAAAAACAGGCCAAATAGGTCTTATCTGCTGTCAGATTCTATATTTCTATGAATAGACCCAAGAGTGGCAGAGTTAAGACGTACAGTAAGCACCTCCCAACATTTCAAAATGTGAAAGAGGGACACAATTTTTTTTTTATTTTTTTAAATCTCGCGGAACTCACTGATGCAAGCGATTGCACTTTACAATGTTGCGCTTGCATCGTCACATACACTTCCTTTACACACACATACTCGTACACTGCCCTTACACACACACACACACACACATACATACATACATGTACACTGCCCTTACACACACACATACACTCCCCTTACACACACACATAGGCACTGCCCTTACAAACACATACATACACATACACTGCCATTACACCCCTTTCTCCCCATCTCTTACCTTTTCCTCCATCCGTCTTCCTTCATCCTTCTGCCTCCATCCTGTATCCTGCGGTGGGAGCGCGAGGTCTGCTCCCTCATCACTACGTGACGGCTATTGCTGCCGAGCCTAGGGATGACGTAATATCTCCGTGCTCGGCATTATTTGCCGGCACGTAGTGATTAGGGAGCAGTAAAGCGAGGTCTGAAGTGTCCCTAATGTTGAACCGACTAGAGGGAGATTGCGATCTCCCAGCTAGGCTGCAGGCTGCAGTCGCTGATCAGGCGGCTGTGTGCCCCTCGCAGCTGCACCGGAGGTCAGTACTGATCTTGCCTCACCCTTCCTCTGCTCCTGCAAAGCGGGACAGAGGAAGGGATAGGCGGGACAGGGACCCAAAATCGGCACTGTCCCGCGTAAATTGGGAAAGTTGGGGGCATGTTGTAAGTAATTTTGCCTATCCTAGTGCTTTATCAGTGAAGTTACCATAAGAATCTGGTGGTTGACTCAGCATTAATGTGAATGGAGTTCTAGGTCATCCATGTGAGTAGGCACGAATGTCATCCCATGTTGGCTTGAGCTCTGGTCATACTAGCAAATAACTTCACATTAGTATAGATGAGTTTATCAGGCGACTATGTTTGGAAGGGTTACAATCCCTTTAATGTCACAGTATTTATTCCATGAAATAAAAGGATGTCTTAATAAAGTGTAGTATCAGACGGGATTCACTGCCCAACCAAGCTTTGATTTGACAAATTGTAAAAACATGATCTAGAATATATTTTTTTATTAGATATTATTGTCCTTTAAAATATTTTCAACTATTGGTGTCACGGAGCTGTGTGGTCCGACCAACTACCTCTGCTGAATTGTGCTTCCTTAGCCTGTGACAACCCAATTTCCCCCGGGTTCCCAGTCACTAGCCAAGACTCAGTGTAGGGTATAAGCAAAATGAAGACTGCATATTAACATAAATCAAGATATTGGGATACAAACCGCCCCTTAATCTGCCTCCCAGAGACAACAGGGGCAGTAACGGGATTAACAATACAATAGGGTCCCAACCTCCACTATCTATTATTGGCCGAAATCAGTTTCAAGGTTTGGCTGGGGCTACAACATAGTAGTGCACCGTGGGGGTGGGGGGGGGGTCTGACATTAAACTAAAACAATGGCGGGCACTCCCTGGCTGCAGATCCTGGCTGTCTGCCAGAGATAATCCCCTCAGCAAGTGATGAGGTGATATACTTCTGGGGGTGACACAGAAGTCTTTACAAAGCCAGTCAGGCCTCTCCAGTGGCCCCAGTGATGGAGGGTTCCATCACAATCAGTATGCAAATGATCAAGTGCAGAAGGAAACACAAAACAATTTAGGGATTTGTGTTCAGTTTACTTTAATGTCTGACTGAGGGATGGATACATGAAGTCTGCATCATCTGAATTCCAATAAGAGAATCTTTTAATTGTTCTGAATGCAGACATTAACTCATTTATACTGATACGATGGGCATGGATATTATATTTACACTATGTCTACAGAGGTTTATTTGGTTCCTGTCGTGTGTGTTTTGCTTTGTGTGCTGTTGAGTTTGCTCTGTGATTTGCAACATGTGGACTCCTCACCTTTCTTGCAACTGATAAAGGATAGAAGGGTTAAAATAGTTGCCTGTTATAAATAAGATATATGCTTCTTAAAAGTCCAGGGCATTGGTAATTGTGTGCAAAAATGTATTTTGATGTCCATGAAACTAATTCAAGTTTCTAAAATTGACCATTGACAGTTATAAGATAATAAAACATATAATTCAGAATATGGTTCTTATAACTATTTGGTTAAACCTTTAATTCTGCTTCCAAGTAAATATGTTTTTGTATTCAATTCCTGTCTAAAAACAATTACATAGCATTTTGGAATAAATATACATCCTACAAGTCCTGCACTTGAAGCCACTATGGCAAAAATCTCTACGGCCACCATGTTCTTCCCTTTGGTGCTCAGATAGGCCGGGATCATCGCAATCCAAACGCTGCAGAACACCAGCATGCTGAAGGTGATGTATTTGGCCTCATTAAAACTGTCCGGTAATGTCCTGGCTAAAAAAGCTATAATAAAGCTAAGAGCTGCCAGAAGCCCCATATAACCCAGGACACAGTAGAAGGCAATAACCGAGCCCTCATTACACTGAACGATGATCTTTCCCTGATAAGAGTGCATGTCCAGCTCCTGAAATGGGGGGGAAATGGCCAACCAGGAAATATTAATGATAACTTGAATGGATGAGCAGATCAGTACTATAGAATTGGAGACTTTCACATTGACCCAGTTTGCCCAGGAGCTGCCGGGTTTCGTGGCTCTGAAAACAATATAGATCATGATTGTTTTGCTTAAAATACAAGACACGGCTAATGAGAAGAGGACTCCAAAAGCTGTTTGGCGCAGCATGCAGGTTACATCCTCAGGACGACCGAGGAACAGAAACACACAGAGGAAGCTCAGCATGATGGAGACCAAGAGGAGGAAGCTGAGGTTCTTGTTATTGGCTTTCACAATTGGGGTATCTCTGAAGACAATGAAGATCAGTAATATTACAACAGTTACAAGACAAAACAGAATTGATGCAAAGGATAAAACTGCAGCAACTGCATCCAAATATGATAGAAACTCCACCGATTTTGGAATACACCGATCCCTTTTCTCATTAGACCATTTATCACTTGGGCAAACAATGCAGTTCTCACTGTCTGAAAAATAACACAAAGTAACATTATGTCTCAATATGTAAATTAAAAAAAAATATGATATAGTATATAGTTCCCTCCCACTGAGTGTATCCATATTAACTAATGTTAAATTGCTTCTTTTTGTTTACATTTCTTAGATTTGAACTGAAAATAAACAAAATAGCCCCAAATCTAATCGCCCCAATTTTCCTTCGCCTTGTTTTAGTTTCAGGAATCATATGCCTATCCCATGCGTGTTTCAAGTCACTTGCTGCACTAACCTCTACCACTTTTGCCAAGAATCTGGTCCACTCATCTCACATGGAAGTAAATATAACGGAGGAGCTCAAAGACCAAACAAGGAACAAAAACAAAACCCCACTATAAGTAGATTTCTTGAGTAAATGTACAGTTCCTAAACCCATTGAAAACAATGCATTAAGGGGTTAAACCGTTACAACTTTTTATGTTTTTAATGTTGGTGTTTTAGTGCACTGAGGCACATTTGTGAAAGTGAACCAGCTGTGTGCAGAAGCATGGAGGTTGCAGCTTGTGTAAAAAGGTATTTCTCATAATATCTGTAAGGTGCTTGGTATCACAGCTGGTTGTCGGCTGCCAGGTAGTTTTTCTGCTCCCCCTGGGTGGGGGAAGTTATGTCCAGCTCTAGTCAACCCAGTCTTGTTGGTCTATTATTTTGATCACTTATAGCTACACCTGCCCCTCCGTGTGGCTCGCAATACCCCCCAACTCCACCTTCTACCTTACCAGGAGCAGGCGTTCATTCCTACACACTATGAGTAAATTATGTGTATGATTCTATATAATCTATTATACCAGATCTGTTGGATATCTCTCCCTCTGAGCACCGGACACAGTCGTAGCAGCAGATTTGTGCTCCAGGTCTCAGAACTTTTCGATATCCAAGCAAACAGTTCTCTGAACACTGAGACCTTGGAATCTACAAACAGAAAAAAAAATAGTTCTTGTTTGAGCCACTCTTATAAATTAATAAAGAATGAGCAAATGGTTGGGGCGCAGGTACATGTTTTTTTTAGGACTAACAGCTTGGATCCATGCTGGCTTTTCCAAGAGACTAGAGCTTTGCAGGATCCAGTCTATGATTCCTATGTGCTCTGCATCAGGCATAGGTGCTGGGCATTAAAACCTGGAGCCTGGCTATTAGAGACTGTTGTGGAAAGAAGAATTTCCTCTATGCTCCCAGGGCAAGGAGATCCCCTAAAAAAGACCTGAGGTATCCCTGAGGTAAGGGAGGAAATACTTGCTTGGACATTTGTGTGTTGTCTGGGGGAGGTTTTCCAGAGCCTGGCTTAGCGAGGTCTGGCTGGGAGGTCTGGTTAGTGGGTGTTTAGGATGGTCAGTCTTAAGTGTGACGTTTATGGCCCTCATGCTACAGGGTTTTTCACAAGTTAGAACCATTACACCGTCAAAGTGGTTTTGTTTTACCATCTTTAGGATGTATGGTGCTGGTGAGTTTATATTATTTCTGTTAAATTATTTTTAATATACTCTTTGCCTGTAAAGTTTATAGAAATGTAGCTTAATTTTAATGTAGGAAAACAAAACCAATAATCCCCCCTTACCTGGTTGTCTTTGTTCCTCCATATTGCTAAATGCGAGTCAATGATTAGCTGCTGACCATCTGGAGCCCACTCAGTGAAGTTACCCACAATGTTTCTAAATGCAGACTTATTTGATAAAAACACCCAGTTTGTAATTGTGTAATAGTATGCAAATTCTCCATGTTCATCGTAAAATGCGCGGCCCAACTGAGATGCAATTGTTATCCTTTTTATATAGCGATGCAACTGTTAAAAATGATTTAGAACAAAACAAGAGGACATTCACAGTCACAATGTAGGAGAGTTTTCTTCTACGTCATTAATCAAGAAAATAAAAATACCTCCCATTTTACAACAGAACTCACCCAAACACTCAACTAAAATAGACCTACACCTGATCTCTATTATTCATCTACTAGAACTTCATATCATTAACTAGCATCAACCCTTCATCAGTCTACAGCACATCGTTAGAACCAACAGCACCAGGGTCACCATGAAGGCACAATTTAGAAGAAAATATTGTTCTTTGGTAAATAACAACGTTGGATTTTGCATGTGAGCTGCAATTAGTGTTAGAATGGCGATATAACTTAAGAGGTAGCAACAATTATATAAAATATACAACAATATACAACATAAAGGCTTCTAATATGTTGCAATCAGAGCCGGCCTTAGGCGTTGTGGCGCCCTGTGTGGACTACTACTCTGGCGCCCCCCCCTTCGCTACCCCCCCTGCCCCTTCAAACTACACCCCCAAACTTCACATTTTGAAATGCTGGGAGGTATGAGGTGTAAAGGCTGACCAGAATTCATATTCTTAAATAAAGCCTTAGAAATTCTTCCTGTATGTCCGTCAGCGTCTGACACGTGAAGCAGTCTGTATTTCATACATACCTGGTGTTTATAGATGTTTTGGATTTCATTTTCTTTTGCGTTCTCGTTATAAAATAAGTGCATGTCATGCAAAGCTTTAGCTAAAGCACTCACTGAAATAAACACCCGGGGAGAAACACCAGCCGTCAGATGAGTTTTAGCAATTAATTTAGGTTTCCCGCTGCAGTTACACAGAGAGATTTTATAGATCTCTTCATAAAGCCTATTCTTTTCAGAATTTTCTGATAAACATCTATGATACAATATCCATATATCTTCGAGAAGCTTGTCTGCTGGACGGTTTGAAGGATGGATATTATCAAAGAAACTTCCGGTATCCGGCAGCGCTAGAGCATGCGGTTCTACGGCCAGACTGCCATTCAGGGGTTCTACAAAGAAATCTGTGAGATATTCATTGGAAGCCCAGGCAGGAGGAAGGATTAATGTTATATCTTTATGTTTGAGACACAGAGTTAAAATGTGAATAATTCTGATGCTGAAAGAGCCGCAGAGTATAATAATTCGAGCCGATGACATTAAAAAAGTTTCTGACATTATTTTCATATTTTCAGATAGTTCTTGTGATAAAAAAATTCTTACAGTAAAGGAAATACAAATTCCATAACTGGTCAGATACGCTCTCAGAGCCTGACTCTCTGTCTCTCCGGTGTCATCATCAACCGCGAGTATTCCCACCCAGGTCCATCCGAAATGTTTTAGAATCTTCAATATAATTTTATTATAGACAAGATAATTTTGAACAGAGCGGAAGAAATGTGGATAAACTCGTCTATCACTCAGCGCATAGTCTGTCGCTCCATAACTGATCTACAAAATGGAAGAGAAAAGTGTAAACATTCTGCGGTAAAGGTTTCTAATAACAGCTTGGAGTCAGACATGGTTGTGATCTCACCATGAAACTGAATGCTAATGTCAGACAATACATGGAAGACCATTCAGGTCACTCACCTGTGCGTATCCATACACCCCTAGTAACTGTGCTATGGGAATGGTAGTAGTAGAATGGTGATCACCAATAAATCCAGCCACGTTGTTAGAATTCACACAAGAGTAATTAGGGATGGTCATGCGGGGGCCAGACAAAATCTGAAGAATGCTTTTCACAGCTTTTCTTTCATCTAAACAGGAGTCATATATATGATAACCCAGGGTAATATTTGGTAAAATGTTTGGGTCGTTGTTCAATGTTTCAATGGCGAAAAGAAAGACCAGTAAATTGATGTAATCCATGGGGCTTGGCCTGTTAGGGTAGAAGAATGAGATTAAAGCAGAAGAACAAAGTCATAAATCTGCCAGATAAAAACACTTATTAAGACTTTGTAGGAATACCATGTTACCATCAACTGGCAAAGGTTCTAGATTTAAACGAATGGCAAAACAGGTCATGGGCCAGTAGAGAGTACCGTAGCGTGAGTGCTGTAATTACCCTCACATATTTATTTAATGTAGGGCATGTCTTGCGGAAGACAAATCAAGGACCTTTGTGAAATATTTCTCTCTCAAGCCCATTCCTAGCCCTGCCTGAGATGGTTGCAAATGTCTGAATACAGTGGACAGTGGTGGTGATGGCTGAGTCTGGTCCCACCCAGTACAACATGTGGCCCCTCTTCACAGATTGGAAATGTCCAAAAAGACAAATCTACGTAAAAAAGACATAAAAAATTCACCTTATACACTTTGAAAAGAAAAATCTTATGAAATATAGGAATCCTTGGGCGGTACATAGTATAGTCCCTCTATTTCTGTCTGTTCCCTCCTCAAACTCTCAATCTCTTTTTCTTTTCCTAATGTGTTTTAATTTTCTTGCCAATCCTACATAGTGTCAGTCCTAATGTTTCAAGAGTTGGTTTAATCAAATAAAAAATAATCAACATTTCGGTTAACCGTTGTAGCCATTATCATGCATTTATCACGTTCTCAAAAGGGGATGTCAGCTCCTTAGTGTAAAACACAATGACCTCTGTTTTACAGATACGTATTTTCTCCAATATCCTCATAATATTTTTTTAAATCTATATGGGTAGATTTACAAAAAGATATTAACTCTCCCAATCAAGTCAATAGCATAAAATTCATAATATTGCAAGAAAAAAAACAACACATTTTACGTTAATCTCACAAATAATAAAAAGTAATAATAAAAAGTCATAAATATGTATATATTTACCTCAAAATAGCACTAGAGCATGTGTGCAAGTTATACCACGCAGGGGGAAATAAAAAATGTAACGTATGAAAACAGCTGGACAGCAACTGGATTAACCGCTTAACATAGTCACTTCACTTAGTTGTTTTGGGCTCTCTATAAAATGAATTTGTTCTGCAGATATTATTTTTATGGTTAGTTGTGGGAACTTACATGACACAGACTATTTGGGGGGAAAAATGATCCTGTCCAGAAAAAAAAAAAATCCTCATTTGATTATTCACCGTGAGAACTCCTCCAATTATAATGTCCCCATCTTTAAAATACTCAAAGTCTTCAAATGGTTTGATGACTTGCAGATGACAGGCCGGTGCTGGGCTCTGGATCTCAGATCTGCAGGGCGTCACACACAGGAGCAACAAACAAACGAGACGTTTCAATGGAAGAGACCCAGCGATCAGCATCATGCAGCCCAGTAATCTGCCGAGTGCCAGAGAGTGTCTGCCGGGTTCGGTGGAATCGAGCACCGTGTGGGTCAGTGGCATCTGCTGCATCTGATATCATTGTAATGAACCTAAACATCTCGGCTCTTTTTATACAGTGCGGTCTCATTCATTGCAATGGAGTCTCAATATAGATGCAGGACTTTGTGTTTTGGGATCGCAATTCTATGTTGGTTTTAAATTATAAGAAAACCGCAGAGCGCCGGTAATTGTCTGCATGGACAGAAATATACAAACGCAGACTTTAATGTCTTTAGAGTATTAGTTAGTTTTAGAAGGACGTTTCATTCATCGGCAGTTTTATGTCCTTTAATAATATTTATCGGTTTCTCAGATGTAAATGTTATTCAGCACTTTTAATTTATCATTGATTTTTCTGCATATGTCATGTTTTTTTTAATTTAATTCACGGAGGTTTTCTGATTGGATATGATTTTATTCTATTTGAATTTTAAATAATGCACAATTTGTGTTAATGTACCTTTTGTATTCTAGTTATATTCATATTATCCAGCTCTGACATCCACCATTAGCATAGCGGGGACATTTTTTTTTATAAAATGTCCGTCACTTCCTATAATCCCCAGGAAGTAATAACCCACTTCCTGGACTCTCCCTGCATTATATCAGAAGACTGAGCACAAGCCTATAGCGCTAGAGGTTGTTTACTTTTGTGAAGCTGTTTCCAGAAATATCTTTGGGCAAAACATCAAACAGCCATCACATACAGCACTTCAGACGTGTCGTTCAATTAAGACTCAAGTTTGCAATGTAAGCAAATTGATAACTTGAGTTGCTATAAGAATTTAGCAGTTAGGATCGTGTTCTGGGTCTTCTCCAGATGAGTGAAGCTGGAGCCTTTGTACAACTTCTCACTCACTTGAGATGGCAGCGAGTCATAACTGTGCTATGGGAATGGTAGCACCTGATTGGTGATCACTAATAAATCCATCCACCTTATTATCATTCACACAAGAGTAATTAGGGACGTTGCGGCCAGACAAAATCAGTTTTTGGAAACACCTCATATTTTCATTTATTTTGGCACTTACAGGGTTAAATATGAATGACTCGCATTGCTGTTTCTGGGGGAGTTGCGCCCCAATAGCGTCCAGAAAAAGAGAAACTGCTCAACAAAAGTATATATTTTTTTGAAAGATGACATCCCAAAGTATTTTACTTGGGGCATTTTAACACTTTTTATTTAACCATTTTAGTGCCAGTCCGTCCTAAACATTGCAGTAACATTTATTTTTTTCATTTTTAACAAACCCATTCTATCCAAACACAGTATTTCAGTATGTTTTACCCTGGTTACATAAAATTACTGAAACAACTTGTGATTTGTCTGCAGAAACACCTCTCGTGTACAGGAATACCCCATATACATTATTATTATTATTATACTTTATTTATAAAGCGCCAACAGATTCTGCAGCGCTGTACAAGGTAAAAATTTTACAGATAACGACAAGTACAAAATGACAATCATTTGACATACACATACAAGAGGAATGGAGGGCCCTGATCCCTAGGAATTTACGTTCTAGATGGATAAGGGGTGAGAAACAGGAGGTGAGGACTGCGTGGTAGTGAATGATGTTATTGTGGGGCGAGATAAGGTTTGTAAGTGAGTGAGAGAGAGGTTTTGATGTTCATGTCAGTGGTAGGCATCCCTGAAGAGAAAAGTTTTTAGGGAGCGTTTGTAGGAGGGTAGAGTTGGTGAGAGTCGGACAGCATGGGGAAGAGAGTTCCAGAGGGTTGGTGCTGCGCAAGAGAAGTCCTGTAGGTGGGCATGGGAGGAGGCGATGAGTGAAGATGCAAGGAGCAGGTCATTGTTGGATTTTAGCGGGCGGGCTGGTGTATATTTGCTGATGAGGGAGGATAGGTAGAGGGGAGCGGTATTAGTGAGAGCTTTGTAGGATACAGTGAGTATTTTGAATTTAATTCTGCTATAGATGGGGAGCCAGTGGTTGGACTCGCAGAGAGGTGTGGCAGATGCACAGCGTCGGGTGAGTTAGAATAGCCTGGCAGATGAGAGATTACGATGGAGTGGATTAGTTGTTTGTGGTGCTGACAGTCAGGAAATGAGGAATTTTGGAAATGTTACGCAGATGGAAGTGGCAAGATTTAGAGAGTGATTTGATGTGAGGGATGAAAGATAGGTTAGAGTCTAGGGTCACTCCGAGGCAGCGGACGTGTGGTGATGGCACCGTCAACAGTGATAGAAAGGTCAGATAGGGGAATAGAGTTAGAGGGAGGGATTAGAAGGAGCTCAGTCTTAGACATATTTATTTTGAGGTGGTGAGAGGCCATCTAGGAAGAGATGTCAGATAGGCAGCTGCTGATCTGAGAGAGGACAGATGCAGAGAGATTGGGGGTGGAGAGATAGATTTGTGTGTGATCAGCATAGCGGTGGTATTTGAATCCATAGCTGTCGATGAGTTTTCCAAGTGAGGAAGTATAGATGGAGAACAGTCGAGGACCCAGGACAGAGCCCTGAGGTAATCCAACAGACACAGGCATAGAGGAGGAGGAGTCGTCAGCAAAAGACACAGAGGAGGACCTGTTGGAAAGATATGAGTTAATCCAGGAGAGAGCAGTGTCACGGACACCAAGAAAGCTGAGAGTTTGTAGTTGGAGGGGGGTGGTCGACTGTGTCAAAAACAGCAGAGAGGTCAAGTAAGATTAAGCTAGAGTAGTAGCCATTGTTTCTAGCAAATAGAAGGTCATTCGTGATTTTGGTGAGAACAGTTTCGATTGAGTGCTGTGGGCAGAAACCGGATTGCAGGGGGTCGAGCAGAGAGTTTGAGGACAGAAAGTGGATAAGATGTCCAAGTCAATGGAGCCCAGCTAAAGTAAAAGCATTTCAGATACCCAAGGGGTAAATTGGAGTGGCCGGGTTCAAAGATAGGGTGTAGGCACAGACTGACCAAAATGGGGGGAAAAGTGCACTTCCCAAATGTGGCCTTTTCGCTCCCAAACACCAGGCAAACCCATGCATGGGTGGTATCACTGTTCTCGGGAAATGTTGCTGAACACATATCGAGGTGTTGTTTGATAATAACGTATACCTGGAGCTATAAATTTATACCTATAGTGTAATTTGTGTGAAAAAATACAAACAAATTAATACCACAAACTTTGGCAAAGGCTGGTGGTAGAATCTCATGCATGGAGTTACACTACTGGCATTTGAAATACCTTGAGGTGTCTATTTTTCAAAAATATATGGTTTGATGGGGTAAATTGCATTGGCCGGCTTCAAAGATACCCAAAATAGAACATGAGGGAAGAATTACTTGATTTGGAAACAAACTGGTTTTGAAATAGCAAAATCCTACTTTTACTTTTTGCCCAATAACTTGTCGAAAAAAGCAAAAATAAAAACCATGAAAACATTAGGTATTTCTAAACGCAGGACAAATACCGTGTTTCCCCGAAAGTAAGACAGTGTCTTACTTTCTTTTTATCCCTAAAAGCCCCACTATGTCTTACTTTCGGGGTATGTCTTATATTGGGAAAAAATTGAGAGTGATGGGAGTTATGATGTACTTTTAGAGCATAATTAGATCATGAAAAAGACATTGGAAATGGTACAGCATAACACCCATCACTCTCACACACTTACCAATCAACACACCTACCAATCCACACGTATACCAATCCACACACATATACACCAATCCACACGTATACACAAATCCACACACATATACACTAATCCACACACATATACACCAATCCACACACATATACACCAATCCACACACATATACACCAATCCACACACATATACACCAATCCACACACACATATACACCAATCCACTCTCACTTAATGCTTTCCTACCTTTCCTTTCTTCTTTCAGCTTCTTTTCCTCCTCTTCGCTCCTCTTCTTCAGTTCTGTCTTCTTCCTGGTTCAGAGGGCACGGACAGCGGTGGGCGCGGCTTCAGTGTTGTGCGCCGGGATCTGACAAGAAACCCCGGCGCACAACAGCTGTTGCCGCGCAGATCACAAGGGAGCGGTATCGGAGGTCATTAACAGACCTCCGGCTCCCTTGAGTGATTTTAAGCCGGGTTGAACCCGGCTTAAAATCACTCAAGGGAGCCGGAGGTCTGTTAAAGACCTCCGATACCGCTCCCTTGCGAGCCTGCTCCTCCAGCGGCGGACATTACTGTCCGTCTCTGGAGGGGTGCCGGGTGCCGCAGGTTGGCACCCCCTGGAGTGTGGCGCCCTGTGCGGTCGCACACCCCAAAGGTCGGCCCTGCTCTAAGGGGCCGGCCTTAGGGGTCTGCGGCCGCACAGGGTTTAAATAAAAACATCGGGGGTTTTTTTCAACTTTATTTAACATCCTCCATGTTAAATAAAGTTAAAAAAACTTTATTTAACATGGAGGATGTTAAATAAAGTTAAAAAAAAACCCCGATGTTTTAATTTAAATCCTGTGCGGCCGCAGACACGTAAGGCCGGCCTTGGTGGGGACTTCCCGGCCCCTTAGAGTGGCGGACCCGGCAAATCCCCCGTGTTTCCCCGAAAGTAAGACATATGTCTTACTTTCGGGGTACGGCTTATATTAGCCGACCCCTCTGAAACCCCCGATACGTCTTACAATCGGGGGTGTCTTACTATCGGGGAAACACGGTAGTATAATATAAACATGAGACATTAGGCCTGTCACTTTAAATCACCCCTGTAACTATGGAAACCGAAAGGAATACTGTCACCCAGCTTTACATCTCTCCACACCAGCAGCAAACGGGTTAAATATTACCCTAATCACAGGGGAGCATAAAGCGAGCTAAGAGAATCTTCCCGTCGGATACAATCTGCCCTGTGCAGGAGCATACTCTTCCAAAATGATTGGAAAGTGGTGAATCTCTTCCTTTCATAATCTTATTTCCTGCTCACAAGCTCCTCCCCTGTCACTAGTTTCCTGTTCATACCCACTGACCAGAACCCCTTGCTCTGCATATGTTAATGATATTCCATGTACAGTCCTAAGTGTTAACTTCTTAAGGACCAGAGCTGATACACTACAGGGCCGGAGAGATTTTTATGTTTTTGCTATTTTTTTCTCAAACCGTTATTTCCCTTTTTCTTATTATTATTTGTATAAGTTTAATACAATTTAAAAACATTGGTACATAAATTCTATATGCAGCTAGTATAAATGGGAAATGGGAAAGTAAACCCTAAAATATAGTTGGTAATTTGCCCTGAGGGTCCTTAGGGTCACAAAGAGGTTAATAAACTTTCCTCCAAACATTCCTTCCAACTCTACCTTTAGTAAATAAACCCAATTGAGCTTTTTATTGTAGTTTTTTTTGCATAACCCATGGGTCGAAAATGTCACCTTCCCCTCCTCTTTCTCTCTCACCATGTCCTTCTCTCTTATCCCCTCCTTCTCTTCCCCTATTTCCATCCATAGTGGAGTTCGCTTGTTAATGTCCCTCTTGCGTCACTTCTTCAGCCTTCACTCCACTTGCACTCCTACTATCGCAGGGTCTTGTCAACAGCCCTTGACCATCTCTGGTCTCTTGAAGCAGTGGGTAACTGTCTACTTGTAAGCCAAGGTAACATCAAAGATATTAAACAATTGTACTAACGGTGCATATTCTGCTCACCTGTGCGTACCCATACATGCTTAGGATTTGTGCCATGGGTATGGTGGTGTCAGAAAGTTCATCCCCAATAAAACCAGCCAGGGTTCCTCGTTTAGTACAGGAGTAATTAGGGACGGTCTTTCCTGGTCCGGATAAAATCTGAAGGACACTTTTTTTCACTGGAACATGAATCAAATAAATGATATCCTAGAATGATATTTGGTAAGATTCCCGGATCACTGTTGACCTCCTCAATGGCAAACATAAAGGTCAAAAGATTTTTATAGAAATGTGGAGTAGGCCTGTGGAAATAGTACAATACTGTAGGTGAGTTCTGTCCAGAGATCTGTGGCAGAAGCTCCTTGCCTCTTCCTGCTACCAACGCCTCTGGCTTTACAACCCAGCCCCCTTCTTGCATTTTCTGATGCTTTATTGTATTGTCTGCTCTCTTGTGGTGTTTCTGACAGAACACTGTGCATAATGCTATAATCTACTATATGCTGCTTCCAGATATTTAATAATCCTCTCCTTTAGCACGGTTTCCCTTAACTTGGCATCTACCGATTTAAGACTTACTGGCCTGTAGTTAGCTGAATCTTCGCTGCTATGTTTTTTTGTGAAGTGGTATTACAGTTAGTAACTTCCAGTCTTTTGGAACTACTCATGCCACTAGTGACTAGTTAAACATGACTGCCAGCATCATGTTAGGGCATCGAGCCATATGGATTTGTCTGTTTTTATACCTTTATTGGTAAAAATTAAACACAACATAACATGATGTCATTCATTTTAAGCGCGGATAATAACTATATGGAGCAGGTTTATTTTTGAAGAGAGTTGAAAATCTGTAAGCTTCATGCAAGTTGACAAAAATGTTTATCTCATGGTTACCAAGTTACCCCAATAAACCCCAATAAGCAATATTATTAAATACATTTTAATACATGGTAGGGATGCTAAGGACGCTGTTAACTAGTGAAGAGTCAGCAAGTGTCTGTTCTTCTTCCCCATACGTAATGGTGAAATGTAAAATAAGTAAGTGTAGGGTCTTCTCCAGCTTCGTTATAGGATGTCCTTGAATCCTCATTTTCAACCCATGGACAGGGTAAATCCCCAACAATTACATTAAAACAAAAGAAAAATGAGCCATTAATAGAAAAAAAATTAAGGGCTAAACCTATACAAATTTAAATGAATTTCTTACATTTTCTTTGCCATAGAATTCTATTTGTTAACATATTTTATTATTATTATTATTATTATTATTATTATTATTATTATTAATAATGTTGCACCCATTACAATATGATATAGGAGATCCTCTAATAATAATAAAATAAAAAACATACATTTTAGAAATGTGGATTATTATTATTATTATTATCTATATCCCCATATTAAAGATTCTTCTATAATGGGTTTATACATCCTTTAAAACTGGTAATATTTTATATATTCAAATCTATGTTTATCAATAATATTATAAAGTGATTTGATTTTATTATAATATTAAATTCATTAAACTTGGCCATTTCTTTTGCACAGTAGAAACGACATCGCAGTCACACACTTGTTCCGAGCGGGAGATGATGTCAGTTCTGTAAATGTGTTCTCCGTGGATTTGCTTAGAAATCAGATTGTTTGTCATTGAAAAGTTTCTCGGAGTTTTTTTTGGCTTCACACACAGATCTCTGAATAAACGCGTCTCGGCCAGATATGTAATTACAGGGGCGACCCGGGAATTACAGTCAGAGGAAATCAGATGATGAAATAACCAGGAACTTTCTTACAGCAGAGAAAAGAACAAAGTCTCAGCCGTTCCCTCTGGAAATTGACGCTGAGCTTTGCTGTTAACCATCTGCTCGTCACAAACAAAATGCAGCTCTTTACATGTAATGAATAAAGTTCCTATTCCACTATGATACAGGATACCTCTAAATTAATAATAGTAATAATAAACATCTTACTATTATATTTTATTATTGTAAATAAAGCCATTCACATAACACTATGATACAGGATACCCGCAAATAAATAATAAAAATAACAATAATAATTATTATTAGACATTTTTGGGTTATGTCCAGGGCTGAAAACCAGCCTCATATATTGTATCTCATGGTCGAGCTCTTGTACCCACACCCCTCATACATACCTGAGTTCCACTATTTGCTACTGCAAAAAACATTTAAATTACAAATTAATATTTGACAAATTAATACCACTCAGTCATCCTAACACTCCATCACCCAATGAATATCAGATAAACAAACACGTACTGAGTTGAATACGAGTTGGCCTGTCACTGCGTGTGTAAAAAGTTACCGGGAATGACTATGAAACCAAAGGGAGTAGCCCCCTGTATAATGAGATCAGGAGTAGGTTTCACAGACTCTGAAGAACCAACATTTAAGTTTCCTTTACCTTTACTTTTCATCTCATCTGATTTCTGGGCCTAGGATGTTTTTTCCTCTAAAGCGTCAAATAACCAAATAAACACCAGGACAGGCTCTGCCACACCGACACCCAAACACACACACCAGGACAGGCCCTGCCACACTAACACCCAAACACACACACAAGCATAGGCTGTACCACATCGACACCCAAACACACAAAACAGGACAGGCTCTGCCACACTGACACCCAAACACACACACACCAGGACGGGCTCTGCCACACCGATACCCGCATCAGGACGGGTTAAACTACACAAGGCATAAACACTTTCCACACTGGTTTGTTGTAAGTGTGTTTCCCCCTTGTGTATTGCCCCCCCCAGCCAGCCCTCCCTTTAGTTTTAATGTATTCCCCCCACATTGATGACCCCTTTTGTACTGGTTTATGTACCCATGTGTATTGCCCCCAGCTATCCCCCTTTAGCTAATCGATTTATATACAATGCCCCAACCACCCTGTTGTGTACTT
Organism: Spea bombifrons; assembly: GCF_027358695.1. Lineage (NCBI taxonomy): Eukaryota > Metazoa > Chordata > Amphibia > Anura > Pelobatidae > Spea > Spea bombifrons. Next base: position 2,651,168 of record NC_071087.1, on the reverse strand, counting down.
ATACCCCCCTTTTGTATTTAATTGCTGCTTCAAGGCAGCCCTCCCCTTGAAACACGGGTCCCCTTCCACCTATCACTCCAACTATTTTTTTTTTCAAATACTTACATTTTACCAGCTTCCTTCCCCTGCAGGCGTCTCTCCTCCAACATGACGACCTCCCTGTCATGACATGCTGTTCCTCGTGACCCTGCCCCCTTGAGCGTCACAATGCGTCTACAAAGGGGCTGGACAAACAAGATGACAGGATGCGGGTCTGTGGGCCGGCACGCTGAGATACCATAGCAACCGATGCAGCAGCAAGTTTTAAAGTGGCCATAAGACTGCTTCCGCCGCCTGCTTAATGATTTTAGCGGCCAGAGGAGGTGGTCTAACCAGGGAAAAAAAATCCTTCTTGACCCCAAAATGGCAGTCAGATTTATCCTTGGATCAATAAGCTGTTTCCCCATAATTAAAGATGATATTCCTGTTACGACTGTTTCAAAACTCACAGCTGCATTGGCAGCTAGAGTATGTCAGTGTGCCGGCCCACTGGGAAATCTCTCAGTTTCCCGGTGGGCCATTCCGGCCCTGGTTATGTTAGTAAAGCTGACCCTTTTATGTTTTAAAATAAAGAGTCAGCTTACATTAATTTCAATATATATATATATTACAAATATATATTTTTTCCATGAATCATGAATTAAATTTATCACAGATAATAAAACATCAAACAATCATTAACTAGGGGAATATAAAACATTTGAACTATACAGTGAGCTACAGTTTTAATGACCTAAACCCACTACAGCTGCCCAATTTACTTCCCCGTCTGCCTGGCGCTCGAGTTCGGCACATCGCGGATCGGGTTGACAGATTACTGGGAGGGGCTGGAGAAGACCCAGCTGTCATGGTGCACAATGACAAAGTAAGAGGTAGGCGGAGTGTCCTTAAAAATGATTTCAGGGACTTAGGTAGCAAGGTCAAGGCAAGGACCTCTAAGGTAGTATTTTCTGAAATATTACCTGTACCACGTGCCACACCAGAGAGGCAGCGGGAGATTAGGGAGCTAAACAAGTGGCTCAGAAGCTGGTGTAGGAAGGAAGGGTTTGGGTTCATGGAGAACTGGGCCGACTTCTCTGTCGGATACAGGCTCTACGGTAGGGACGGGCTGCACCTCAATGGGGAGGGTGCAGCTGTGCTCGGGGAGAAGATGGCCAGCAGGGTGGAGGAGTGTTTAAACTAGGGAAAGGGGGGAGGGAAACTACAATATAGAAGGGGAAGATAGTATAGATAGAGAGCTGGGGCTTATAAATGTACCTGGGGTGGAGCGGAGGGAGGGGTTAGAATAGTTAATAGGGATAGGCTTGATAGGAGAAAAAACCATATACCTCTAAATTGTATGCTTACTAATGCCAGAAGTCTGACCGATAAAACTGACGAACTGGAGTTAATAATGTCTGCAGAAAATTATGACATAGTGGGTATAACAGAGACATGGTTGGATGATAGCTATGACTGGGCGGTTAACATACAGGGTTATAGTCTATTCAGGAAGGATCGAAAAAAACGAAAAGGGGGAGGAGTTTGCCTTTATGTAAAGTCCAGCCTAAAGGCCACACTGCGGGAGAATATATGTGAGGGAAATGATAATGTGGAGTCATTATGGGTAGAAATATATGGAAAGAAAAATAATAAAATACTGATCGGGGTTTGCTATAAGCCACCAAATATAATTGAAGCAGCAGAAGATCAATTATTAAAGCAAATAAACAAGGCAGCAAATCACAATGAGGTGGTTATTATGGGGGACTTTAACTATCCCGACATAAACTGGGAAACCGAGACCTGTGAATCTCATAAAGGAAACCGCTTTCTGACTATAAGTAAAAATAATTATCTGTCCCAAACGGTACAGGACCCAACCAGAGGGGGCGCTCTACTGGACTTAATATTAACCAACAGACCTGACAGAGTAACTAATGTGCAGGTCAGAGGGCATCTAGGAAATAGTGATCACAATATAATACATTATAACTTGTCCTTCAATAAGGGGACTCTTAGAGGAGCCACAAGAACTATGAACTTTAGGAAGGCAAAGTTTGATAAACTAAGAGAAGCCCTTAACACTGTAAATTGGGAAAATGCCCTCAACAACAAGAGAACAGACACTAAATGGGAGATTTTAAAAAATATCTTAAATTCTCACTGTGAAAAGTACATACCGTATGGGAATAAAAGAGTCAGGAACAAGAGAAAACCAATGTGGATAAATAAAAATGTAAAGGGGGCAATAAATGGCAAAAAAAGGCATTTAAGCTACTAAAACAGGAAGGCAGTGAGGAAGCACTAAGAAGCTATCGGGAAAAAAATAAAATATGTAAAAATCAGATAAAAGCAGCAAAAGTGGAAACAGAAAGACTCATTGCCAAAGAGAGTAAAACAAACCCCAAAATATTCTTTAACTATATAAATAGTAAAAAGGTTAAAAATGAAAGCGTTGGCCCCTTAAAAAGTAATGAGGGAGAAGTTATAGACGGGGATCAGGAAAAAGCTAATCTATTAAATATATTCTTCTCTGCTGTATTCACAGAGGAAAATGAAATGCCAGGTAATATACAGCAGGATGAGATAAATGCCCCAGTACATGCCGCCTGTCTAACCCAGGAAGAAGTGCAGCGCCGCCTAAAAAAAAACAAAATAGACAAATCACCAGATGGCATTCACCCCCGCGTTCTAAGGGAGTTAAGTCATGTAATAGACAGACCCCTATTTCTAATATTCAAGGACTCTATAGTGACCGGGTCTGTTCCCCAGGACTGGCGCATAGCAAATGTTGTGCCAATATTCAAAAAGGGGACAAAAAGTGACCCCGGGAATTATAGGCCGGTTAGATTAACTTCTGTTGTATGTAAACTGTTTGAGTCTTTCCTAAGAGATGCTATTTTGGAGAATCTCAATGAAAATAAATGTATGACTCCATATCAGCATTGGGTTTACAAGGGATAGGTCCTGTCAAACTAACCTGATCAGCTTTTATGAGGAGGTGAGCTCAAGACTGGATCGGGGTGAATCGCTGGATGTCGTATATCTTGATTTTTCCGAAGCATTTGATACGGTGCCACATAAAAGGCTGGTACATAAAATGAGAATGCTTGGGCTGGGGCAGAATGTGTGTATGGGGGTAAGTAACTGGCTCAGTGATAGGAAACAGAGGGTGGTTATTAATGGTACATACTCTGAGTGGGTGACTGTTACTAGTGGGGTACCACAGGGGTCAGTTTTGGGTCCTATTCTTTTTAATATATTTATTAATGACCTTGTAGAGGGATTGTATAGTAAAGTATCAATCTTTGCAGACGATACTAAGCTCTGTAGCGTGGTTAACACAATAGAGGACAGTGCACGATTACAAATGGATCTGCATAGGTTGGAGGCTTGGGCTGGGATGTGGCAGATGAGGTTCAACACAGATAAATGTAAGGTTATGCACATGGGGAAGAAAAATCCAGGCTGGGAATATGTATTAAATGGGAAAACACTGGGGACGACTGACATGGAAAAGGACTTAGGAGTCTTAGTTAACAGTAAATTTACCTGTAGCGACCACCAGTGTCAGGCAGCTGCTGCTAAGGCAAATAAAATCATGGGGTGCATCAAAAGGGGCATAGATGCCCACAACAAGGAAATAATTCTACCACTGTACAAGTCACTAGTCAGACCACACATGGAATACTGTGTACAGTACTGGGCACCAGTGTACAAGAAAGATATAGTGGAGCTGAAGAGTGTTCAAAGACGGGCAACCAGAGTAATAAGGGGAATGGGAGGACTACAGTACCCAGAAAGATTATCAGAATTAGGGTTATTTAGTTTGGAAAAAAGACGGCTTAGGGGGGACTTGATAACTATGTATAAATATATAAGGGGGCAGTACAGAGATCACTCCCAGGACCTATTTATACCCAGGACCGTATCTAGGGGACATCCTCTACGGCTGGAGGAAAGAAGGTTTCTGCACCAGCACAGACGGGGGTTCTTTACAGTAAGAGCAGTGAGACTATGGAACTCTCTGCCAGAGGAAGTGGTAATGGTAAACTCAATAAAAGAGTTCAAAAGGAGCCTGGACGTGTTTCTTGAAAGCAATAATACCGTATTTGCTCGATTATAAGACGACCCCGATTATAAGACGACCCCCCAAAATCAAAATATTAATTTAGGAAAAAAACAAAAAGCCTGAATATAAGACGACCCTATAGGAAAAAAAGTTTTACCAGTAAATATTAATTCATGTAAATATATTTTTTAAATTTCCTTTTATTTGCCAACCTGCCCCCCCCAGTTATGCCACTCTGCCCCCAGAAATGCTTTATACCCCCCCTATTTGCCACTCTGCCCCATGATATGCCTTATACCCCTATATGCCACTCTGGCATATAGGGGGTTAAAAGGCATATCATGGGGCTGAGTGGCATATAGGGGGTTAAAATGCATTTCTGGAGGTATATATGCATATCATGGGGCTGAGTGGCATATAGGGGGTTAAAATGCATTTCTGGAGGTCCAGAAATGCATTTTAACCCCCTATATGCCACTCAGCCCCATGATATGCCTTTTAACCCAGCATGTACTGGCTGCCTTGGCTTGATAGGAGTGTGATTGCTGTTAGGAGTGTGATTGCCTTAGCAAGCCAAGGCAGCCAGTACATGCTGGAACCTGGGGATGATAGTAGTGGGATTACAGCCTCCCTATGCCATGCTACAACCCCCACCCCCCTTACACATCCATGCTATCACACACAAACACACATTCACAAACATTTAAATACTCATTCATTCCATTAATCACACATACTTCACACATTAATCACACATACTTACCCAAAAACCCTCCCCCACCCCCTTACCTGAACTGCAGATCTCTCACTCGAAGACTTCTGCAGGGGACCGGCTGTACCAGCAACTTCTCTGGCCCCGCCCCCAGAGGAGGGAGGGGGAGATAGAGTTCTGTGAGGAAGCTACAAGCTTCCTGTCCTCCTGCTTCTAACGGAAGAGACGCTGCTCGCGACCGGTAAGCAGCATGGCCCCAGCCATTTTTTTGGGGTCTGATTAGAAGACGACCCCGATTATAAGACGAGGGGTATTTTTCAGAGCATTTGCTCTGGAAAAAACCTCGTCTTATAATCGAGCAAATACGGTATTACAAGTTATGGATATTAGATTAATAGGGACAGAACGTTGATCCAGGGATTTATTCTGCCATATTTGGAGTCGAGAAGGAATTTTCCCCCTGGTATGGGGCAATTGGCATCTGCTTCATAAGGGTTTTTTTGCCTTCCTCTGGATTAACACAGTAGGGACACAATATGTATATAGGTTGAACTTGATGGACTTTGGTCTTTTTTCAACCTTATGAACTATGTTACTATGTTACTATGTTAACATGTGGGGCATATAGAAAACACGCATTCACTTTGAACAGTGGTTGGTAGACATGGTAGCAGCTGCTGTGCAATCCATGAGTGCAGGCCACACACCCTTTTTTCCCAGTAGCTAACTGGGTCAACATTAGGTGTCAAAGGAACTTCACAGAGGTAAAGTCTGACCATTTCACCAACACTACTCTCCTCTCTGCTGCTAGCTCTGCCCCACTATACTCCCAAGTGCCTCTTCACAAAATAAAGCTGCTCCACTCAGCTGTGTTCCGCTGCTTGTGGCAATGCTGCTGATTCTGCTGCTAGGAGTAGCAGACAACATCATCTCATCCTCCCACTACACTTCTTTCTCCTCAGACAAGCCAAAAGTCAGAATAACTAGCACACAAAGAATAAACAATCTAGAAGCCACAACGCACAAGACACTAGCACAGGCAATGTACTGCTGTGTGCTGAGAGTAGATAGCCCTTCAATCACAATCCTCGCCTATGGAGTGAAAACAAGGCTTAAAGTGCAAAGCAGCAAATACCCCTTTAAGAAATGTAGCAGTCATAGGAGACGTGTGTGTGTGAGGCGTCATGGGATTATCTGTAGTTCAGCAGTATAGCCGAGGATCCAGAGGGCGCTGCTGACATTGGGGGAACCCTGAGGGTGCATCCCAAACCCGCAGTGAGCCGCGAGGCACCAACTAAACCAATACAAGATTGACTGCAACAAGAAATGTCCAGAAACTATATGCATGCTCCATGGTTTCTTTACACAAAATGTTTCCATTAAATAATGGATACAAATACCTTCATAATTTTGGCCAGTAAAATTGATATAGCTATCCACAAGAATGACTGTCCCAAGAGAAAATTACATCAACAAATAAATAAACAAAGGTCTCTCAGGACAAGGTTTTCATGCTCAGGAGAGCAATAGTATAATGGATTCCTTCCTAGCACCTAGCAACCCAGATGGTCAAATTTTACAGTCTAGTCAAATTTTACAGGAACTTATTAGTTTCTTACACAATTATAGTTAATACTATTAACAGCGGATCCCAGGAGACCTGTACAATAAAATAAAATTCCACATTCGGGAAAAAAGGGCTTTTTAAAACGAGTGTATCCCAACTTTTTATCTGAGCTCCACAGTCATTAGATTCTCTACTCATTGAGGAAATGTGATACTCTGTACCAGGGGAAGAAATCCTTGGGGATTTCAACATCCCAGTTGATACCCTGTTGAGTCCCATGGCTTCAAAATTTCTTTCAATTACCTCCTTTTTTGATCGCCAACAACATTAATTCCCCTACTCATGATGATGGTAACACCCTGGACCATATTTTTTCTAGCATGTGCTCTCTCACTAACCTTTCTAATTCCCCTTTACCCCTCTCTGACAACCACTGTCATGTTCCACCCTTCGCAGCCTGGACTACTCAAGCCTCTGTGCTGCTCTTTTCCTTCAGCAACCATTAGTAGCCGCCCTTCCCACTCTGAAGCTCCCAGACCTGATCACCATGTTCAGCTGAACCCTGTTACCTGGATCAAGCCTGCCTATTTAAACCTGCCCAGCCCTTCAGTGAGGGCCTTGGCATTGAAGTTGGTGTTTTGCTCTGGCCCTGTGTACCTGATTCCTGACTTGCTATTTGGCTTCCTGAGTACCTGATCCTGACTTGTTCCTCCCTTGAGCTTTGCCTAGTGCGCCCCACCCAGAGGGCTACCTGTTGTGCGCCCCACCCAGAGGGCTACCTGGCATGTGCCCGACAGCGGGCTTCCAGCCTAGAGATTTATATCGCCATCTGCAATACAGATCATATCACCATATTCTGCCAGTGGTTTGTTTCTTGCACCTGTCTGTAACAACCCCCAAGTCATCATGCATCGTGGGGTACAGACAGAACCCCTGGTATCCCCTGCACCTGGGCCCCTACCAGATCTGTTTACCCGGTTCGTGACAACCACTTCCTTTCCTGCTCTCTAACCTTGCCTCATACTCGCTCCCTTGCACCCCAACCCCACCTAATCAGAGACCTGAGCTCTATTAATTTTCAGAACTTCTCAATCAATTTACTCCCTCTCCAATTTCAAACATGTTGTGCCTTAACAACCCTACCTCTCTCTACAACTCCACTCTCACATCTGCTCTTCAGCATGTAGCACCAGTTACTACTCGCTCCTCACAACATTCACGTTTCCAACCCTGGCACACGACTGTAACCCGACACCTAAAATGATGTTCCCGCACTGCTGATCATAGTTGGCGAAAGTCTCATTCCATGTCTGACTTCCTGCACTATAAATTAATGCTAAGTTCCTACTACTCTGCTCTCAACCTTGCTAAAGAAACCTACTTCACCTCCCTCATCTCCTCCCTGTCTCACAACCCTAAACGACTCTTTAATACTTTCAATTCCCTACTATCAGAGATGACATATCTGCACAGTCACCACCCTGCCCTCACCCTCCCTCTGACTATGCGCCCCGCTACCCTCTGACCTCTTCTCCCTTCACTATATTAACTAATTTCTCTGCTTTCACTGAAGAAGATGTACATGCTCTTCTTCTTTCCTCTTGTCCAACCACATGCCTCCTTGACCCCACCCCTTCCCATCTCACCCAGTCTCTTTTATCTACCCTTGCCCCTACTCTAACTCATATCTTCAACCTCTCCCTCACTACTGGATCTTCCCATCCTCCTTCAAGCATGCTACCATTACTCCTATCTTGAAAAAGTCCTCCCTCAACTCGACTGATCTCTCCAATTACCGTCCCATCTCTCTGCTTCCTTTCACCTCCAAGCTTCTTGAAAGAATTGTTTATATCCAGCTTACTAAGTTTCTAGATCCCAACTTCCTTCTTGACCCTTTTCAATCGGGTTTTCGCCCCCTAGACGCTCTACTGAGACCGCCCTTACTAAAGTTACTAATAACTTACTCACTGCTAAATCCAAGGGCCACTACTCAATGCTAATCCTACCGGACCTTTCTGCTGCTTTTGACACAGTGGACCACCCTCTCCTCCCTTAAATGCTTCATGATCTTGGCCTCCGTGACACTGCTCTCTCCTGACTCACTTCCTACCTCTCTGATCATGCTTTCAGCGTCTCTATAATAACACCTCTCTCAGTTGGGGTACCCCAAGGCTCAGGTTTAGGACCCCTTCTGTTCTCTCTCTTTACACTTCCTCCCTTGGCAAACTGATCTCATCCTTTGGCTTTTAATACAACCTGTACGCTGATGGTGCTATCATCTCCCCATCTATTTATGCACGCTGTCTTGGTGACACCCTTGACTCCAACCTTTCCTTCACACCCCATATTCATTCTGTCTTTAAAAACTGTCATCTCCATCTTAAAAACATTGCCCACATTCGTCCCTTCCTACCATAGTATGCCACTAAGTCTCTTGTCCATGCCCTGATTTTGTCCCGTCTTTATTATTGTAACTCTGTCCTAGCTGGTCTCCCTCTTAACCATTTCAGCCCTCTACAATCCACCATGAATGCTGCTGCCAGACTTCTCTTCCTCTCACATCGCTGTACTAACGTCTCTCCCCTCTGTCAGTCTCTTCACTGACTGCCTGTGCGCTTCAGGATTCATTTCAAAATCTTCACTCTTGCTTTCAAAGCCCTTCACAGTGGTTCCCCTCCCTACATCTCCTCACTCATCTCTAAACATCTAAGTCATCTAAACACTCCTAACCGGTCTCTTCGCTCATCCAATGATCTCCTTCTATCCTCTCCTCTGATTTCTAGCTCTCATGCACGCTTACAAGATTTCTCAAGGGCTGCCCCTGTAACGTTCACTCTTCGCTGTCTGGACTTGTTTAAACTTTGTGCTACTAGTTTCCCGTTTCCAACCTCTAGTGGCCGGTCTTGTCACTCTGAACCACTCAGAGTGATTATCAGGTCCAGCTGCAGTTTATTACCTTATCAAGCCAGCCTTTATAAACCTGCCCAGCCCTTCAGTTTGGGCCTTGACATTAATGTTAGAGGACTACCTGTTTTGGTTCCTGATCTGCTCCTGTTTTGGTTCCTGATCTGCTCCTGTTTTGGTTCCTGATCTGCTCCTGTTTTGGTTCCTGATCTGCTCCTGTTTTGGTTCCTGATCTGCTCCTGTTTTGGTTCCTGATCTGCTCCTGTTTTGGTTCCTGATCTGCTCCTGTTTTGGTTCCTGATCTGCTCCTGTGTTGGTTCCTGATCTGCTCCTGTTTTGGTTCCTGTATTGTTCCTGAGTTGTGGCCAGCGCCCCACTAGTGGACTCCCAGGTCAAGTGCCCTGCATCTGGGTTCCCTGGTTAAGTGCCCTGCAAGTGGGCAACCTGCCGTGTGTGCCCCAACCAGAGGGCTTCCTGCCGTGTGTGCCCCAACCAGAGGGCTTCCTGCCGTGTGTGCCCCAACCAGAGGGCTTCCTGCCGTGTGTGCCCCAACTAGAGGGCTTCCTGCCGTGTGTGCCCCAACCAGAGGGCTTCCTGCCGTGTGTGCCCTAACCAGAGGACTTCCTGCCGTGTGTGCCCCAACCAGAGGGCTTCCTGCCAAGTGACTTTCCTTGTTTATATATTGTTGTACCATCATATGCAATACAACTCTTAATCCGCATCTTCTGTCTTTGATTTATTTCCTGCGCCTGTCTGTACCAACCCCAAGCCATCATGCATCGTGGGGTACAGATAGAGCCCCTCGTATCCCCTGCAACTGGGCTCCTATTAGACCTGCTCACCTCCTACCGTGACAGCCCCTATCCTCTGGAATGCTCTCCCCCGGCCTATCCGTCTTTCTCTGTGCCTTTATTCCTTCAAAAAATCCCTCAAAACCTACTTCTTTAAGGACGCTTACAACATAGCATATTAATGCCCTCCCATATTTCTTTAGCTCACCTTTCCTAGTCCCTCTCCTGAAATACTAGTGTGGCTGGTTCATCCCTTACACCGGCACTTTTACCCTTTACCCATTGTGTTATACACCCTAGATCTATAGGGGGTTAAAAGGCATTTATAGAGGCAGAGTGGCATATAGGGGGTTAAAAGGCATTTTTGGAGACAGAGTGGCATATAGGGGTTAAAAGGCATTTCTGGAGACAGAGTGGCATAAAGGGGGTTAAAAGGTATATCATGGGGCACTCTGCCTCCTGAATGGGGACAGAGGTGACACTGGGGAGCTTAATGGGGACAGGGGCTGATTGGGGACAAAGATTACATGGGGGGCTGAATTGGGACAGCAATGATATGGGGGGCTGAAAGGGGACAGAGGTGGCACTGGGGAGCTGAACTTGTGAACACATACAGACACAGATTTCTGTTTTCAGTTTAATCATTTAAAAATACCGTATTTGCTCAATTATAAGACGAGGTTTTTTTCAGAGCAAATGCTCTGAAAAATACCCCTCGTCTTATAATCGAGGTCGTCTTCTAATCAGACCTCAAAATGTCTGCTGGGGCCATGCTACTTACCGGGCTTTGATCTCGAGCAGCAGGAGAACAAGAAGCTAGCAGCGTGTCACATAACTCTGCCTCCCCCCTCCTTCCTCTGGGGGCGGGGCCAGAGAAGTTGCATGCACAGCCGGGACCCTGCAGAAGTCTTCGAGTGGGAGATCTGCAGTTCAGGTAAGGGGGTGGGGGAGGGTTTTTGTGATTAATGTGTGAAGTATGTGTGATTAACCCCTTAATGACAAAGCCCGTACATGTACGGGCTCAAAATGCATTGTTTTCAATGGGTTTAGGGACCGCCCATTGTCCTTAAGGGGTTAATGGAATGAATGAGTATTTAAATGTTTGTGAATGAGTGTGTGTTAGTATGGATGTGTAAGGGTGGTGGTGGTGGTAGCATGGCATAGGGAGGCTGTACTCACACCCCTATCATCCTCAGGTTCCAGCATGTACTGGCTGCCTTGGCTTGATAGGAGTGTGATTGCTGTTAGCAGATATATATATATATATACCTCCAGAAATGCCTTTTAACCCCCTATATGCCACTCTGCCCCATGATATGCCTTTTAACCCCCTATATGCCACTCTGGCATATAGGGGATTAAAAGGCATATCATGGGGCAGAGTGGCATATAGGAGGGTATAAGACATTTCTGGAGGCAGAGTGGCATATAGAGGGTTAAAAGGCACATCATGGGGCAGAGTGGCAAATAGGGGGTATACGGCATTTCTGGGGGCAGAGTGGCAACCCTGGGGGCAGATGTGCATAACTGGGGGGGCAGGTTGGCAAATAAAAGGAAATAAAAAAATATATTTTTTTCTCAATCATAGCTTTTATTAAATATGAAAATATTGTTTACATTAATTAATATTTACTAGTAAAACTTTTTTTCCTATAGGGTAGTCTTATATTCAGGCTTTTTGTTTTTTTCCTAAATTAATATTTAGATTTGGGGGGGGTCGTCTTATAATCAGGGTCGTCTTATAATCGAGCAAATACGGTAATAATTTAAAAAAACATTATGTTGTTTGTCCCCCACGGACACACTTACATATACACACACATACCCATTGTTTTATTTTTCAAAAAAAAAAAAATATACAGTTTAATTAGTTTACTGACCTTCTACTTCTTCCATTTTGTGGCTTTTTCATCTTGACCTGCGTCCTCTGGTAGCTGCAGGCCCCCGTTCTCTATGCTAACAGGATGTCAGTGACCTGACATCCGGTGCTCCAGCAGTCTGAGTGAGAGGAGGCGGAGCTTTCACCCCTCACCCTGCTCTCAGTCTCATCATCACTAGGCGGCCATCAGATTGTTTGAAATCTAATCTAAACGGCCGATGCGTGCTGATGCCGCCGGCTGGAGCCACTTTAATCCTTTTTTTTATTTATTTAATATGCCGGATCGGCTTGCCATATTAAAAATATATAAAGTATTAAAGTAGCGCCGGCCAGCCGCATCAGCACGCAGTGGCCATTTAGATTAGATTTCGGCCGGCCTGGGGGGGCAATTGGCCCCCTGCCCAGCCTGCCCCTGGCGCCGGAGGCGGCTTCCAATCCGCCGGGCCCACAAATCTGCCGGCCCACCGGGAAATTTCCCAGTATCCCGGTGGGCTAGTCCGGCCCTGCTTGGGCCCCCCTGAGTGGCAGAACTCCAGGGCCCGGTCGCAGTCGTTACCCCGGTAGTTCCGCCACTGCCTGTTGTCTCTGTTAATCAATACTACTTGTTATGTCCTGTCTACCCATTGTACAGCGCTACGGAATTCGATGGCCACACACCCACAAAATGCAACCTGTGAAAAAAGAGCCTTTTGATTATTAGATCTCTATCCCTATTTTTGCTGGTGATAAACAAGTGCTCCTGCAACCAGGAGCACTTGTGTATCACCAGCATCATGTAGCCGAGTTAGGTATTTAGCCAACTCACATGAGCTTTACTGGGAGCGAACTGGAAAGAATCTGAAGCTAACTGGCATTCTAGCTCTGCTGAAAACTAGATATTACACAAATAACTCGCGTTTAATGAAGAACAGGAAACAGGAACTTGTTCTTTAAAAGAAAAAGTAAGATTAAATACTTTTTAAAATTCTAGAACTACTTTGGGTAACTGGGTGAAAAAAATAATATATAACTGGCTTGGAAGAGGGCTTATTTTAGTTACTCTGTGGCATATTAACAATTGAATTATTAATAATCTTGTGCTTCTTGTACATCCCAGCAAGAAACTCATTTATATTCTTAATATTTGAATATTTGTAACATTTTAACTGGTGATTTAGGTGATTGTGCAATATTTTCAAAGCATAGATTTTCGGTTCTATCTACCTTAAATAATGCTATATTGCATGTTAAGGCAAAACCTAGATATTGTTTGTGTCAAACTATTTTAAAATTACATCTACTTTCAGTTTAATTACATGTGTAATTTATATATTTTAATAACAAGTCACAGCTCTGGCTTTAAACCTCATAGGCATAGAGCTAATTTCAGACTCCATTGACTTGCATTAGACTGAAGTGTATAAAAGGAGAGATGCTTCACTTGCATTACATTAGTTCACGCATGCAGCCGATGGCATCACCCTGCGTGGGGCTTTATGCTGCTGAGTGCTATGGACGCCCGAGGTCTCTGTATGTTACATTGTGGAACATTGTGTCACGTGGAGAGGAAATATTGAGATCTTCAGCATGTAAAGTTTCCCTGTTTGTAATATTCCTGTGTGTGACTCCGTGTAGATCTGGCTCCCAAAGCTCACCTCCAGCCTGTCATCTGGAGAGCAGAATAAGTCTCGAGGACTACGAATATGTTCAAGACGGAGACATTATTATTGGAGGAGTGTTCAGAGTAAATAACTTGATGAATGATTATCGTGAAGATGGAATCATAACTATGATGGCTTGTATGGAGTAAGTAGAAAAACTTTACAATACAGAAGTCAGGAATGGTTTAGATAATAAACATGATGAGGGATGAGAAAGAAACATTGAAATGCATAAAGTGATTTAAGAAAGTACAGGAGAGGAGTTTATTCCAAAAGAGCAGAAATGTAAGAACATATTCTCTGTATACCCTGTAAAGTTCTTCTTTGTAGAAGAGTCCACAGATCCAATAAGTTGGCTTTTGTTTTTACTTTTCCTCTGATCATTGTTAGCCTAGATAGTCCTAGCTTGTTTTGAATGCTGTAAGGGTGTGGAGGGGGTAGAAATGTGCATGTATGTTCACTTGACACATGGTCTACTTACACACCAGTAAAGGGATCTAGACTTGTATGACTTTTCCTCTTTATTTTATACGCGTATTAGGGGGCAGTCATGTTTTGTCTCATATAATGGTTGAATGAGACACATAACAATGTGGGCTTACAGAAAAATACCCGAGGAGGTCCCTGCTTTACTACAATGTAACTGTAAGATGTGTTAATAAAGCGTCAGGCGAGGAAGATCCCCTGGCGGCAGGAATCATGATTAATTGTAAAGGAGCAAAACATGTATTGTGGAGACCAGCTATGACTGCAGTAGGTAAGATGCAGGTGACGAGTATGAGAGCCAGAGGTTTAGTTGACTCAGGGAGCGTTAGAATTAAATGAAAGACTTTGTATGGATAAATCTTGCAGCCATTTGAGTTCACTGAAGCTCAACCTCAGGGGAATAGCAGCTGTTGCAGGTGAAAAACTAGTGATCATCATACTTACTACAATCAGTTTAGAGTCTAAGCATTACGTTTCTTTCCATAAGGTCTTTATATATATGTTGAATGGGTTTTTCTTTGCCTTTCGTTTTGAATATCTTTACCGTTTTCTTAACAAAGTATATACATTCCTACAGCTGCAACTGACTCATTTAAAAGAAAGAAAGAAATTACATTTGTACTACTTCCACAGGCCTATTCCACATTTCTACAAAAATCTTTTGACCTTTATGTTTGCCATTGGGGAGATCAACAGTCATCCGGAAATGTTACCAAATATCACTGTAGGATATCATTTATTTGATTCATGTTCTAATGAAAAAAAGACTGTAAAAAGCGTCCTTCAGATTTTATCTGGACCAGGAAAGACCGTCCCTAATTACTCCTGTACTAAACGAGGGACCCTGGCTGGTTTTATTGGGGATGAACTTTCTGACACCACCATACCCATGGCACAAATCCTAGGGCTGTATGGGTACGCACAGGTGAGCAGAATATGCACCGTTAGTACAATTGTTTAAATCTCTTTAATAGATGTTAGTTACCTCAAACCCTGCACCCAAACCCATCAGCCCTAGGCGCACTTCTCGTGACATTTAAGCACCCTTGTGTTCAGCGAGCGTCTATATTATGTGGCATGTGATGGATTCTGTCTATACATACTGGGCAATTTCTTGTCTTTCTGTTTTTCCAGTCAGTTTTCAGCAGTCATTGTACAAATTCCAGGCTAGAAGCTTCCGGAAGCTCCTGTGTTGTCATGAAACTGCACCTGTGGATATTGGGGCCTACTTGGTGCATTAAGTCCCTTTCTTGTAACAGGGGTATTCATAGAAACGCAAGCCGACTCCACTCCTACAGTACTGTCAGTAATGGCACAGTATGCCTCAACTTCCTGTCATGTGACAGGATCAGTTAGTAAGAAGCCCCTTTTGTAGTCATAAGAGCTTCACTTATGAGGTGTGTGGATCAACTTCATTGGTTTCCATAGACTAAACTTCAAGCCCTGGAGAGGAGCAGGTGCACAGCAGTACTTATACATGTTCCCAACACTCCCATCCAGCTAAGATAAATGTATTTCATTTCATAATTCTTGTAGAAATCTCTCTGATTGAAATACGCATTATACAGGGCCAGTCAGGCTCTTGGAGCAGAGGCTCATTTAGACATCAATAAACCGTGCTATGCACTAATATGGTTTCAAAAGAAAGCCCTGCTTGCCCTGTAATAAATAATGTATATTGTTGTTCGCATAAAGTAAACGTGAAAAAGGGAAATTACAATTGAACAAAAGTGCTGTAAAGGATTCACTCATTCACAGTAAAACCATGTAAGACGGTCTTTGTTCATAAGGTCCAAAAGTTTTTGTGTAACTAAGTCTTGGTCTTCAGTTTCCGAGAGGGTGGTTGTAGCATCTGTTATAATCCATTTGTTTTCATGTAGATCAGTTATGGCGCAACGCATTCCGTGCTCAGCGACAGACGAGTTTATCCGACGTTTTTCCGAACAGTTCAAAATGACCATGTCAGTTATTATATTTTATCTAAGCTGCTGAAATACTTTGGCTGGAACTGGGTCGGTATTTTAACCACCGATGATGAAAGTGGAGACAAGGAAAGCCAAGTACTGACAAAGTATATGAAAGACGATGGAATTTGTGCTGAATATGTAATAAAAATACATTATTTTCAAAGCATGGTTGAAAGTTTTGAATACGCTTTCAAAACAATAGAAAGATCAACATCTCAAGTTATCATATTTTGTGGTTCCTTTTCTGAAGCTTTTATGTTTATTATTAGGGAAACAAAACATTCATTAATCAATAAATATGTAATTCTTGGCACCACGTGGTCTTCAAACACATTTCTGTTCCGGCATTTCTCTGATGTATTTAACGGGACTCTGACACTGAAAGCGTATTACAGCGACCATGTTCCAAAACTTTCATTTTTCCTTGAGAAATTTCACCCAAAGAGCTACCCAAATGACAAGTTACTGGAAGATTTGTGGGTAACAGCTTTTGAATGCTTGTCTCCAGATCCCTATAAAAACCAGTATTATGAAATTCATTTTGGGATGTCACTTCGTAACTGTACTGGGAGAGAACGCTTGAACGATATTGTTAGTTTTTTCAACAACGGGGATGCTTCTCGAGTGAATAATGCAGTGCTTGCGATGGCCAAAGCCCTACACAACATGTACATATTCCGGGAAAAAAAACTTTATCGAAATAAAATAACTCATTACAAACATCAGGTAAGTCAGGAATCATGAAAAGAGAGTGATTCAGGGGCATCAGCAGTTGAAGTGTTCTTAGCAGTAATCTAGCAATAGCAAAAGTTGTGGTATTTACATAAAACCAATAACTCTGCAGCAGTACCCAATATATATAATGGCCTGGTTAAAGTGGGAAAGGTTGGTCAGTCTGGGCAGGACTTTAAGTAAGGGCCAATCAGATGGCACAATTAGCTTTTGAATTGCCATGAGGATTCTCTGTTGCCCCTCTGTGGCTCTGCTGCCCTCTGTTCCCGTCTTCCTCTCTCTGCTGTCTCCAACTCACCTCTGACCCTTTTACTCTGACCCATTCCTTCCAGGGCCTCTCTTTGATTTGACCTGCCCTCCCATTCACCTCTGCTCTGATTTGACCGGTCCTGCTCTCTTTGCTCTGACTCCCCGCAGATCCTCCAAGCCCCTTCTTGCCCTCCCTGCTCTGATTCACTTTGAGTCCCTTCTGCTCTGACCTGCCCCACCAGCTTCTCTCTGATGCTCTCAGTCCCCTCTGTTCTGACCTACCCCGTCTTGCTTCAATTGCTTTGATGCAGATGGACAGATAGAGGGAGTGAGGGGAGTAAAAGAGAGAGGAGGCAAGGGAGAGAGTGAACTGGGTGGGGGAGAGAGAAAACAGAGGTAACAGAAAAGACGGAGATAAAACCTGTGGAATGAGAGAGATTTCTTGTCATGGCGTGTCAATCACACGCACATAAGTTGAAGGATATGTTACAAATTGCCGATTCAGAAAATGAATAACAGCTGATTATATTTCAGTACTTTTGTATTTTTAATAAAAGTTGCACCATTACATAAGAAATCTGAAAGCCGAGGACCAAACTTCTCATCTATATTTTGATGAAAATGGAGAGTATGTTACCCCACACGTAATTCGGAACTGGGTTGGAAATAAGGAAGAAATTAAATCCTTTAAAGTGGTCGGTGTCTTTGATCCGTGGGCTCCGGCTAATCAGCAGCTTAACATCAAACCCGGTCTAATAACCTGGAAGAACGAAGCCAACCAGGTGAGAAGCTTTTTCTTTGTTTGTTATTAGGATATATTTCCTAGATTGTTATATTTGGACACTGACACAAGTTTGTTATTTTGGTTGTTTATCAAAGTAACTCCAGGTTACAGTTAAATAACGAATAATGCAGTCTCTCAGCTTTAATTTGAGGGTATTCACATCCAAATTGGACAAAGGGTCTTGGAATTACAGCTTTAATATTGAGATCCTACTTTTTCAAGGGACCAAAAGTATATGGACAATTGACTCAAAATCTGCTTCATGGACAGGTGCGGGCCATTCCTTTGTTATTTTTTTCATCACTTAAGCAGGTAAAAGTCTGGAGTTGATTCGAGGTGTGGCATTCTCATTTGGAAGCTGGTCAAGCATCAGAGAGCTAGCAGGGACATTAGAAATCAATAGATTGGTACATTCTAAGGAAAAAAGAACACACTGGTGAACTCTGTGACTTCCATGAAAGACAACAGTGGTGGATGACCATAGGATTCTTTCCACCACATCCAGCCAAGTGAAGAACACTCTCCAGGAGGTAGACATATCTTTATCCAAGTCTTACCATAAAGACAAGACTTCACGAGAGCAAATACAGAGGGTTCATGACACGGTGCAAACTATTCATAAACCCCAAGAATAGAAAGGCCACATTAGACTTTGCCAAAAAACATCTAAAAAAAAATCAATCACCTGATCTCAACTCGATCGAGCATGCATTTCACTTGTTGGAAACAAAACTTAAGTCAGAAATACCCACAAACATCTGAAGACAATGCCAGTAAAGCCCTTTGTGAAGTATCACAAAAGAGCAAATATTAAATCTTAAAAATAAACATTTTATTAATGATTGTGTTGATTTGTCCAATTATATTTGAGCCCCTGAAATAAGAGGACTGTGTATGAAAATGGTTGCAATTCCTAAATGTTTCATATGATATTTTTGTTAAACCCCTTGGATTAAAGCTGAAAGTCTGCACTTCAATAAGATCTCGAATGTTTTATTACAAATCTGATGCCGTGGTGTACCGAGCCAAAATAATACAAATAGTGTCAGTAATATTTTCAGACCTAACTGTACATAAAACGTGAACTTATACAAGTGTATTTAAAAAAACAAAAACTCTCTGCGCTTCTTACCCTAATAAAGTTGGGAACAAATATATAAACATAATATAAATGATATATATTATGTTTATATATTTGTTGCCAACTTTATTAGGGTAAGAAGCGCAGACCGTTTTTGTTTTTTGTATACATTGTACAGCCAATACACTGTTTCTTGCAGCATGCTTACACCTGTTTGGTAGGCCTCGTATTATACATTTGTATTATTTGAGCCTGTGACTAGCTTAGCGCACCAACATTTTTTCTTTTCCCCGTTTGCACATATTTGAGGTTGTTGGCTCCTCATCAGTCTGGTTGCAGCTTGCTGTCCAAGGGTTAATGGGGAGGAGGTTTAATTGCACCTCCCCCAACACATTAATAAGGTTTTGGTAGCAGTATTAACTGCTTTGTGTGCCCACTATGTAGGAGGTGAGAGTAGGATCTCACCCTATTGAGAGTGTGCCTTGACGTGGCGGGTGAGCTTAATTATGCTTTGGCCAATTCATATAACCAAAACCTCTCATTTATATTATGTTTATATATTTGTTGCCAACTTTATTAGGGTAAGAAGCGCAGACAGTTTTTTTTTTGTATACATTGTACAGCCAATACACTGTTTCTTGCAGCATGCTTACAGCTGTTTGGTAGGCCTCGTATTACATGTTTGTATTATTTGAGCCTGAGACTAGCTTAGCACACCGACGTTTTTTTCTTTTACAAGTGTATTTAAGCCTGAGTAAAAACAGTGTTATTGTTACAGAGCTACTTTACAACCAATATGAGATTACAGATATTACAGATAGTGTAACTTGGTAGAATGCCATTAAAGTAAAGACTGAGTTCTAGGAGCTTTAAAAAATAAATAATCAGCATTTAAAAAAAATTTATATGTTTCTTGTTTAGATTCCAAAATCTCAGTGTTCAGAAAATTGTTTGCCGGGTTACAGGAAAGCTCCGGGGTCTGAGATCCATTCCTGCTGCTATGACTGCGTCCTGTGCTCAGAGGGAGAAATCTCCAATATGACCGGTATATCCTACCTGATACTCTGATATTCTTACCAAAAAAACAATGTTTACGTCTGACTGATTAATAGAGAGAAAGCCCCGAAATCCACTGCATGTTCTGAACAAATCAGCCGACTCTATATTACTCCCATTCCCATCACAGATTGAAACCACAGGTCCCTACACTGACACCCAGACACAAGAGCACGGAGATATTACAAGAGCAGGCGGACAACCATTAGGCTAGATTTCCACTTGGTTTTTTTTTTGCTAAAAACGCCAATAGCGCCACCTGGCGTTTTTTTAGTGAAAAACGGCTGCAGCCAGATGTTAGCTGTTCTTCAATAGGAAATCGCAAAATGCCATTTCCACTTGGCGTTTTTCTGTTTGGCGTTTTTTCAGTCCTCTTTGGCGTTTTTCTGCTTTTTTGGGCTCTGTGGCAGTTTTTCAAAATCGCAGCATGTTGACACTCTGGCGTTTTTTGCAAGAAATCTTGGCTTTTTTTCTCCAATAGAAGTCTATGGGAGAGAAAAAACGCCATGAAAAAGCCATGTGGGTTTATTGCCTTGGCGTTTTTTATGGCGTTTTTTCCACAGTTACAATGCAGAGGATGGACCCAGTATCTGTGTGTCCTACGAGAAATAGGCTGAAAACAAACAGTTTCACACAAAACAAAGTCCTGGACTGGTTCATATTGAATTTTACACCATTTGGAACAAACATGCCATTACAAACAAACATACGCGACCGGATCCTGCGTGCCAAAAGCAACAGCAAACAATTTGCACCATCATTTGGGGCCAATCTTCCCAGAGGAGCAGACATTCGAAATAAAGCATGCCTTACAAACCACAGAAAAGAGACAAAAGGGTCTACCAAGTAAATGATATCAGGAGAAGGCAGATACTTGCCATTTATCCTAATCCCTTTTAGCTGGGTGAAACTTCTAACTTGTAAAGGCTGGAAAAACTGCCTAAGGTCAAAAAAAGCAATTTCCACAGAAAGGCTAAAACGCCAGAAAAAACTGCAGAAAAAACGCCAAAACGCAGGTAAATGCAGTGGCAGTTTTCTTGGCAGTTTTCCTGGCGTTTTTCATCAAGAAAAAAACGCCGGACAAAAACCCAAGTGGAAACCTAGCCTTAGAAAGACAAATACCTGCAGTATAATCCTGACGATGGGTGGTTATTTGTTCTCATTAACCTTACTGCAGAATAAATGTCAATAATCTGCCTGAATCCTACAATCTTTTCATTTTTGGATGATTTACATCTTTTTTATTAATTAAATCTTTTTTATGAAATTAAAAATTGGTTTTTTGGGGGTTTTTTTTTTTTACAGATAGTGAGGCCTGCATAAAATGCCCAGATAATGAATGGCCCAATGAGAAGAAGGATCTGTGTGTTCCCAAATTGGAAGATTTTTTGTCCTATGATGATGCCGTTGCTATAGCATTTACATCACTCTCAATGTTATTTTGTCTTCTAACTGTTACAGTATCAGGGATTTTTGTTTCCTATAAAAATACTCCAGTTGTAAAAGCCAATAATTGGAGCCTCAGCATGATCCTCCTGGTCTCTATCATGACGAGCTTCCTTTGTGTCTTTCTGTTCCTTGGTCGTCCTACGGATATAACCTGCATACTGCGCCAAACTGTCTTTGGAGTTGCCTTCTCATTAGCCGTGTCTTCTGTGCTGGCCAAGACTATCATGATTTATGTCGCTTTTAAAGCCACCAAACCTGGCAGTGTCTGGAGAAAATGTCTCGGAATCAAACTGTCTGCTTCTGTTGTCTTGTTTGGCTCATCTGTCCAAGTTATAATTATTATTTTTTGGTTGTCCATTTCACCCCCATTTCAGGAGCTGGACATGCACTCTTATCAGGGAAAGATCATCGTTCAGTGTAATGAGGGTTCGGTTATCGCCTTCTACTGTGTCCTGGGTTATATGGGGCTTCTGGCAGCTGTTAGTTTTATTATAGCTTTTTTAGCCAGGACATTACCGGACAGTTTTAATGAGGCCAAGTACATCACCTTCAGCATGCTGGTGTTCTGCAGCGTTTGGATTGCGATGATCCCGGCCTACCTGAGCACCAAAGGGAAGAACATGGTGGCCGTAGAGATTTTTGCCATAGTGGCTTCAAGTGCTGGACTTCTAGGATGTATATTTTTTGCAAAATGTTATATAATTATATTTAGACCAGAAATTAACTCAAAAACACAATTATTTCGTAGCAGAAATAACAATCCGTAGATATAATAAAAGTCAATACAGTTGGGGAATTAAATGTCTTAGTGCCCCACGGATGTAGTATGACATCTTAAGTGAAATAGCTTATATCAATATGTGCACCGGCAAGACATGTTCAGTGATAGCCTGAAGTCTGCATTACTGATTTCATGTTGACCGACCATGTGTAGCGACACTCAGCATAAATTGTTGAGACCTCAGACGGTCTATGTCAGGCATGTCCAAAGTCCGGCCTGCGTTCCGGACTGATAAGACCCCACAGATAAGTTGCCCAATTAAATTTGCATTTAATTTTAATGGTTCAAAGAATGTCAGGCAAAATGGTCGGCCCTCGCACATGTTCACTTCATCAAATCTGGCACTCTTCGAAAAAAGTTTGGACATGCCTGGTCTATGTAGACTCTGCTGGGATCTCTAATGACTGCCCTCGGCTGGCTAATCACAGGTATGACTATAGAAAATATTGCTGACTTTATAAGCTTCTGGGTACCATCACAGGCATTTTGGAATTATGCAGAAAACCCTAAAACATTATTTTATGTTTATAAATAAACTAATTCTTCAATTATTTGGAGAGCCAATGAAATTGGCAGAAAAGTACAGAGATCCCATAAAATGATTGCATATGAGCGTCAGCAAGTGTTTTTCTCCTATTCTTGTGTGACGTCACACATCGTAATAAAGAAGGTGGACAAGGCCTTTTTAGTATAATAGCTCACGACTATGAATAATTACTAACGTTTTATTTGAGGAAAATAATGTTACTCTGACCACCCTACTGTAAAAAAAAACGGATCATGTATCAGCTCATTCTTAATGTAGTAAATATTAGAGGCTGGGAACTAATTTTGAAATAAAAAATTAAAATGAAAGAATTATATGACGGCTCTGACGGTGTATTGTTAGTTTTTATTCATATAACGCAGGACATTAGATGGCTAATATATGTCTGGGTTATTTATTGAGTAGCTGTACATTAGATGTAATAAAAGGGGGTAGTAGATAATTGGAATAGTCTCCCAGTAGATGAGGTAGAGTCTAATACGGTGAGGGAATTTAACCCCTCAGGCTGTTTTTATTTTTTTTGTACCCTTTTGTTGGAGGTTCATCAACTGGAAGCCCCTCAGCTATTCTCAGGAATCCCCTTTAGTGTTTCTCCACTTGGCCTTCTTTGAGATAAATTATGTTTACAATTCAGCAGCTTGCAGGCACCCGTACTAGATTCAAATTGCTTTTACGTTGGCAGGGGTGGGCCAGTCAACTTCAAGATTGGAAAAGTCCATATCTGGATGGATGGATGAAATTATAGACATATTACAGGAGAAAAGTATAGTTAAAATGATACCATTTATTGGCTAACAAAGTTTAATTGCGAGCTTTCAAACCAAGTTGTTAGGTTTTGAAAGCTTGCAACAACTTCCATTAATGCCTGAGGAAGGGACCTAACAACTTGGTCTCAAAAGCCTGCAATTAAACTCTCAGCCTTTAAATGGTATCATTTTAACTATACTTTTCTAGCTGTTCTTCCCCTCCATCCCAGCAAGCAGGTCATGTGATCAGCTGCACCAGTCAGGTGACAGTGAGGCTTTGGCTGGTTTTGAATGGGGCGGAGTATGAGAGGGAAGCTGGAAGGGGCTCCAGGCTGACAGAGCTCAGGACTAGGCCCAAAGTGAGGCCTGATTAAATGTGTCTGTTCTTCCTGTTAGTGTGTCTTAGGGAAGCTGCAGCCTTCTCCTTAGCAGAGAGGAGCTGGTGAGGCTGCTGCAGCTTCACAGCCCTGAGAACCCTGTGTATGCAGAGTGAGTGCTGAGGGAAGGTTCCTAATATCTGCTCAGAAGGAATATGCTGGTGAGTTAAACTGGTAGGCAGCCATTATCCATGCTCCACCTGCCCTGTATTTATATTTAACAGAAGCAGCACTGCTTTTATTCACTTTGAGGCCCTACTAAGGGACCCAAGACATACATCACCATCTTCTTAAAATTGCTGGAGGGGGGTGGTATTAGGAGTGAGTAGTTGAGTGTGTAATTATCTTACTGAGTGTATTATTCCTGCTCATGATTATTGCTACTGTTGATTTCATTACATGTGGGAATGTAATCTTGCTTCCCTCTGACTCCATCACTAATATTATTAAGGGTCCTGTTGGACAACATAACTTATATTCTACAGCTCTAATGAGGTGGAGGCTCTGCCAACAGGAACCCAAATTAACAGAGTCTCATGGTACCCATGTGATTAGTAAAGTGCTAACCATGGGAGGCACACCTGGCTGAAAAGGGGTTAATTCACTGCAGTAAAAGTGTGAAATATGATCGATTATTACATAATGTGAACAAAGAGAGCTGACCTTGTGACGGTAAAGATGTTCCAGGTATTCAAAAATAAAGAAGGTTCCCCTTTTAATACTAATATCACAAAACACAATTAAATACAAAGTAATAAGTTATTACATATCATGTTTGGTCAGTTCATATGTGATTAGCACTGTCGTCATGGCCCAGGCTACTAGACAACGTATTTGGCTACTAGACAACAAAGTTAGGTGGTCAGTAGAGTTAAAACAACTCTCCAGCCATCGTAAGCACTTTAAAACATATATAAAGTCCAAATAAATATAGGAACAGAAATGCTGAGCCTCACTTAGGCAAAGAGGCACTGGAGCAAGCAAAGTCCAAATAATCACAGAAACAGTATTGCAGGGCTCACTTAGGCAATATGGCCTAAGTGATTTTTATCGATTATAAAATGAGGGTTTTTTCAGAGCAAATGCTGTGAAAAATATCCCTCGTTTTATAATCCGTTTAGTCTGACTCACAGCACCAGCTCCTACTTACAGTTCCTCCCTGCAGTCACTGCCGATTGGCCCGCCCACTTCCTTTTTCCAGTCCCTCCTTGCAGTCACCGCTGATTGGCTGCAAGGAGGTACAGTGAGAAAGGGGCAGGGCCAATCGGCAGTGACTGCAGGGAGGCACAGGGAGAAAGAAAGGGGCGGGGCCAAATTCCTATACCGTCGACATGGCTCAAGAACTCACTGGTGAGTATAAAATTTATATTTGGGCTGCTGAAAGTTAGGGGCAGTTATAGTTAATGGGGTGTTTAGGATTAATTTAGGGGCAGTTATAGTTAGTGGGGTGTTTAGGGTTAATTTAGGGGCAGTTATAGTTAGTGGGGGGTTTAGGGTTAATTGTGGTTGATGGGGTTTTTAGGGTTAATTTAGGGGCTGTTGTGGTTGATGGGGTGTTTAGGGTTAATTTAAGGGCTGTTATAGTTAATAGGGTGTTTAGGGTTAATTTAGGGGCGGTTGTGGTTGATGGAGTGTTTAGGGTTAATTTAGGGGCAGTTGTTATTAAATAAAATTAACTTAAGGTGTAGTTAGAGCTAAAGGGGGCAAACTGAGGGGAATCTAAATCCTGGGGGCAGTGAAGATTAACCCTGTATTTATTTATAAAAGTATTGTGTCTGTGAACCAGTCTGCAAATCTATGAGTGCACTATGGCATATCAGGGGGGTATACAGCATACCTGGGGAGGGTGGAGTGGCATGCCTGGGGGTATGTGGCATATAGGCTATATAAGGCATATGTCTAGGAGGGCAGTGTGGCATGTCTGGGAGGGCAGTATGGCATTTGGGAGGGCAGTGTGGCAAGCCTGGGCTCAAATGTGCATAACGGGGGGGGCAGGTTGGGAAATAAAAACAAGAAATGCATTGTTATCAGTTTTATTATTCTGCTGTTTGTTTCTTACATCCTACGTTACTTTATTAAATTATTTTAAATAACAGAACATTTGAATTTTTTTTATCCGATTAATCGATTAATCGAAAAACTTATCAGCCAACTAATCGATTATGAAAATAATAGTTAGTTGCAGCCCTAGATGTATGTGTAGTTCGTCACAGAATGCTTTCCAAAACCTGGAGGTAAGCTGAGTTCCCCTGTCTGACACAATAGTCTCAGGCATTCCATGTAACTGGAAAACCTCCTGCAGAAACAAGGTGCTTGGTCATGAAGTGAGCCATCTTTGTGAATCTATCCACCACTATCATGAGGGTGGTGAAATGATTTGATGCGGGTTTTGATATGTCAGACCACAGAAGAGAATCAGGAGAGGAAAATCACCAAGGCCAAGCTGTTGATCATTTTTACAGAATAGCAAAAACATTCTAATCGTAAAACATAAAAAAATCTTATGTAACAGGAACTACTAGTACTGCGTAGTTAAATCCAAAACCTTAACGTCTACTGATATCTGTAACAGTCATTAACCTTAACTTCTACTGAGGCCTGTAACAGTAGGAACCAGGAGTGGACACAAGAAACCGGCAGGTCCTCAAGGGCCAGCAGTTCCTCTTCTCTGACACTGTAATTCCCCTCTGTAGGGTTCAGAAGGAGAAGGCAACAGGATGGAGTTGGTTGTCGGAATAGTCTCTCTGAGAAAGCACCCCTCTGACAGCAGTGTGGGTTTTTTAGTACCGGGAGAACCAAAATAGGAGCTGTAGTGAACGTCTCTTTTAGATATTCGAAAGCTTTTTGAGCCGCCTCAGACCAGTAGAATTTCTTTTTCACAGAGGTGAGAGCTGTAATGGGTTGTATCACTTTGGAGAAATTCCTGATGAATTTCCTGTAAAAATTAGCAAAGACCACAAATCTTTGGACACCTTTTCTGTCTTTAGGTGGGGGCCACTGTCTGAGAGTCATTACCTTTTTAGGATCCATCTCGACCCTGGTAGGAGTATGAAACCCAAGAACGCCACAGACATCAATACTTTGGTGACGTACTCTGTGTACGGGCAAGGAAGGAGAATAGATTAAAATGACATCCAAATAGACTAAGACAAAATGGTCTTGCATATCTCTGAAGACGTCGTTCATGAAGTGCTGAAAGGTTGAAGGGGCATTGCATAGACCATAGGGCATCAATAGGTATTCAAAGTGCCCATATCTGGATCGAAATGCTGTTCTCTATTCATGACCTTTCTTGATTAGGACCAAGTTATATGCTCCCCTCAAATCTATTTTTGTGAAAACTGTAGCAGGAGATGTTCCATCAGTTCCAGTATCAAGGGTAGTGGGTATCGATGTTATTATCGTGATGTTATTTAAGTCTCTATAGTCGACGCACGGGCATAGGCCACTGTCTTTTTTTGTCACAAAGAATATGCCAGCACCAGCTGGTGAGGTGGAAGGACGTTTAAATCCCTTGGTCAGGTTTTCATCAATATAGTCCTTAAGCGTGGCTAATTCCGGTTCTGACATGGGATATTTGTGGCCAAAAGCAATGGGTGCTCCAGGATATCAGTCAATAGGACAGTCATACTCTCAGTGTGGGGGTAGTCAATTTGCACCCTTCTTTTAAAAAAAATCAGAAGTGTCTGTAACGGTCTCGTGGGTAGAAAACAATAGTTATGCGCGACATTAATAGACAAGGACGTATCAATATGCTTAGAGCATTTATTGGATGTAAAGTAAACAGTCTCTTTCTCCTAATCAATGACAGGATTATGTGTACGTAACCAAGGAAGACCCAAAATAACAGGAAAAACAAGGGAAGAGACCACATCAAAAACAATGTACTCAGTATGATGGGGTTTGATGCATGTACAGTCTCTTTGGTGATAGGTCCGCTTTTCAAGGGGCTTCCATTTACCAACTGGATGGTGTCGCCTTGTCTCGAATAACGATAAGGAGGCGTCATATTGCTGCTGGCCCCGGAATCAATCATCGCTGAGAGGTCGATGGAGTCTTCCTTCCACTGTGAAAGGATGGAGAGGGATAGATGATTGATGAAACGTGGGGACACATCTTTGTGCACTAAAGGTGACATGGAAGGATGCTTACCCCTGGAAGGCCGTGCCTTGACTCTATGCTTGCGTAATGTCCTTTGTTGCCGCAGTAGAGGTATAGATCAAGCGACTTGCGGCATTCTACTTCTGCCATGGACAAAAGGACCTTTGACAAGGCCCAATTGCATAGGCTCCTCTGTTGATTCTTTGGTTGGTCTCACGGTTGGTCAGACAGCAGGCCAGGTTGATTTAGAGGGTGTATGACATTCAGCCTTTCTCTCCCGTAGATGCACATCTATTTAAATGGCCAACCTGGAGAATTCTTCCAATTAATCTGGTATATTGGTACCTGCCAACTCGTCTCTGATGGCTTCAGACAAGCCTAACTGAAACTGATCATGGAGCACCGATGCATTCCAGGTGGACTCTAGGGAAACCCGTCAAAACTCTGTGATATGCTCCGCCACAGGTCTTTTACCTTGTTTCAAGGCTCTTAACGTACAAGTAGTGGAGGAGGTCCTGAAGGGATCCTCATAGCGGGCATCCATGGCTTGACGGAAGGAAGTCCAGGTGTCACTCTGTGAGCGTCCCTCTGTCGCCATGAATACAGAGGATGAAAGGGGGGCGTGGTGAGCACACGTGTGTGCCACCCTCCCTCTGGAGGACGGGGAAGGTATCGTGAGCACCCGCTACAATCAAACATTGGTCAAAAATGGAGGTGGAAACATTATGCTTTGGGGGTGTTTTTCTGCTAAGGGTACAGGACAACTTTACCACATCAAAGGGACAATGGATGGGGCCCTGTACCATCAAATCTTTGGTGAGAACCTCCTTCCCTCAGCCAGGCCATTGAAAATGGGTCATGGATGGGTATTTCAAAACACATGGCCAAGGCAAGAAAGGAGTGGCTCAAGAAGAAGCAAATTAAGGTCCTGGGGTGGTCTAGCCAGTCTCCAGACCTTAATTCCAAAGAAAATCTGTGGAGGGAGCTGAAGGTGCAAGTTGAAAAACGTCAGCCTTGAAACCTTAATTACTTGGACAGGATCTGCAAAGAGTAGTGGGACAAAATCCCTCCTAAGATGTGTGCAAACCTGGTGGCCAACTACAAGGAAGGTCTGATATCTGTGATTGTGGTGTTATTCTATGGGTGTTATCCCATAGGTGCCATTCATGGTTTGGCCACTGTTGATCCTGTCAGGCCTAAGGGAGCATGGTTTACTATGTTAATGGTTTGGGTCATTCTTGTGTTAACACACCTTTTATGTTCACAGGTTGTGTACAATGACTTTGTTAGGAAATTGGCTGTGACCTTTTCATCCCCGCTTGGTGTCTGTGTTTATTTGTGTGATTATTGTGCATGGCATAGCCCGGGTGTCAAGGCTACTCCTGTCAGGGGTTATCATATATATGATTCCTGTCCAGATGAAAAAAAAAGCTGTGGAAAGCATTCTTAAGATTTTGTCTGGCTGTGGCATGACTGTCTCTAATTACTTCTATGTGAATATATAATAATAATGTTGAAGGAAGTTATAGGTTATCAGCATTCGACTACTATTCCCATAGCACAGTTATGACCCATTGCCATCTCCAGTGAGTCTCCCGACCAGACAACTTGTACAAGAGCTCCAGCTTCACTCATCTGGAGAAGACCCAGAACACCATCTTAATGGTGAAATTCTTGTAACAACTCAAATTAGATTTGCATAATTGCGTGCATTACAAACTTGAGTCTTATTGAAAGACCTGTCTGTTGTTCTGTAAATGATAGCTGTCTAAGGCTTGTGCGCAGCCTTCTGATATAATGCAGGGAGAGTGTGAGGACTTACCTCAGACACCGGTCCTCGATGTCCCGCTCCCTGGCTGCTCCCGCGAGGATACTTCTTCTGACGGCTCCCGGGCTGGCTCTAGACCTTCCTGGGTATCGAGTATGCGTCCTGAACCCACTACCCGTCCACTGGTTTCATCGCATGGTTGACCACGCGGCAAACCGAGGCAACAGCGTCACCGTGTGGCCATATATAGAAATGTGTGTTCCAGCAGTGGTGCGCTCTTATGACCTTGGTTGACCCCAGCTGGAATGAAATCCATAAAGTATGCTCCAAAGTCTCGTGCAGCTTCATCAATGAAGAATACATATGTACTTTATAAGTACCGTAACCCCTATATGACTGGAGGTTTTCCTATCTTAGTGCCTGAAGTTTTTTGGGGTTGCCATAGTTGCTACATGTTCACTCATAATTCACATTTTTGGAATGAACAAGGGCCTCTCCTTTGATAAAATCCTTTAGAAAAACAGTTTTGTCGGTTTACATATTTCTTTCGCAAATTAGGTGTTACTGACGGGAAAACCCTGCTTTATGCTCAGAAACATGCAAAGATTTTGGTAATTTTATAACAGAGCAAAATGCTATCCTAAATATTACATTATTTTTTCCTGTAATAAAGTGGCAGTACGGAGGGATGTCCCTCTTCCTTAGGGACAAGGAGCTGATATACAAAGGGTTACCCCCCCAACTCATCCTCCTCCTTACCACATACGAGAACACCGGATCACATGCCACCAGTTCTTCCTTGTCCATTGTCAGGGAAGGACAGTCAGTCTGGTGGGACACACAGGTTGTGTCCAGGGGGATCCCTCCTCTGATTGCTCCCCGGGTTGTGAGCAGAGCGAGGAAGTAACATCCGCATCGGCAGATGTTACGGAACAGAATGAGCGTTCTCTCTCTTTTCAGCCAGCAAGGGAAGGAGCATTCGCATGGTGGTGGAACGCACACGAAGATCTGATCGCGCTACAGAGCATAAGTGGATCAGATCTTCAGGGCGTGAAATTTGAACACTATAAGCTGTGCAGTCCAGTCTGACAACAGTGAGGCTTAAATAATGAAGAATGACACCAATCCAGTGAAAAAATTTGAAACTAAAGATATTGAATAATTGAGATACACTTCCCAAATAGACACGCACTGCAGCAACCCTCAAAAGCACTCATCTCAGTGCTCAAATACAGACACAGCAAGAACAGGGGAGCATTTGCATGTAGGGAAAAAAACTAAATACAATAGTGTAATCCTGTTAGATAAACAAAAATAATAAAATAATGCTGTGGATGCACTCAGAGATGGAAAACAAGCTGTTCGCATTAACTGTGTATCAGCAGATCTTTATTTCTTCTAAAACAATCTAACATATATAAAAACGCCAATGGTGCAGTATCCTCATGTGCTGTATGGTAAAACAGAATTGAATACATTGTCCGGCTCATCATCTCAGCCCTTACTGGATGTTGTAGTCCAGAACGCAGTAGTGTAAGAACGCATACAGAGATAGAAACACACTTCACAACTGAGACACAAGCGGAATGTTTGGTTATAGGTATATTAAACAAAGCAGGTACATCTCACCATAAGCAGCAGAGTAGGAAGCATATCATGCATGCAGACTGCTGGGGAGTATGAAGGTAGAAAAGTCCAGGTAAGTATTCAAAAGGGTCTGGGACAGGTAGCAAGCAAAAAGGGGAAATCCAGTAGGCAGTCCAGGTCAAACAGGGAACAAGGAACAGATAGACAGACAGGCAGGCAGACAGGCAAATCCAATAGACAGATCCAGAGTCTGGCATGAACTGTAGCTCTAAGGAACTTAATGAACTCACAACTCTGTTACTGGGAGGCAGAGATATAAAGCCTGTTCATTAGGCCAGGTGTGTGGTCTAGGCTTCAGGGGAGGGAGGCAGAGTAATAGCATAACAAAACTCAGTTGAAGAGAAATACACAGCTGAACAGAAATACACAGCACATTCATTATAGCAAACGAAGGGTAAAACTTTAACTATCCTGCAGTCAGGGTAGAATCCTGACCTAGCCCCCCATTTAAGGAGCGACCACTGGAACAACCTGAGAATAAAATGTGTATGCGAGTAAAAAACAGACTGAGAACCGAGCAGAAACACAAAATTAATGTGACTTTTTCTTCTTTTTTGCTCTTTTTTGTAAGACTTGTTGGTTGATTTTCTGGTCTTCCTTTCTTATAATGTTGTCATTGGAGGTAATGACACAATCAAAGGAAAGGTCATCTGCGGTGCAATTGTAGGTCAAATCAGAACTGGATGCTGGAAAAATGGTGCATTTCTCTTTCCATGTATCAAGGGTCACGTATCTGCCCTGTACCCAGAGCACCACTGAGGGCAGATGGGTGTTACCAAAACTGCACTGGTTTAAGACTGGAGTGGCAGACTTAGTATGGGAAGCACTGATGGAAGGCCCCTTCTTCCTCAGAGATGGAATAGGGTCATGTATCTTTGTTATCAGTCCAGAGGAGATATTAGGGGCTATGGTAGTCTCTGGTGTATCATGCTTTGCTGAGATAGAAGTGATAGGGGTTGTAATCAGGGTTGAACAGAAAGCTTCAGGAAGTTCATCCATATGGGAGTAGTTTCCATTATTACAGACTGAAGAATCATAGGAATCCACTGCATCAGCCTCTGGCACAGCTGGATGGTGCTCATCACCATTAACAATAACCGCTATTCCCCCAGCAGTATACTCTTTTGTCTTGGGTATGTCTACAGGGATGGTATTCCTGGCGCTCGGTGCCTTTTCGAATACGTCCAGATCGTGTTTGCCATTGGAGGCATAAATACAACCACGTGGTAAGGCTTCATTGGCATTGCTGGTATTTGCCACAGTAGTTCCAGTGAGGGTATTAGACACGGGCTTCTCAGATGGGAGCAAAGACGTTGCCTCTAGGACATGACGTAGAGGCTTGCCGGGAGCCACAATAGCAGGTGCATGGGGAACAATGGAAGTAGCTACTCCAGGGTTTAGTGGTCTCCTCTGTGAAGCCAAATGTGGATAGCAGTGATACCAGCCTTTGTGCCCCTCAGAGTGATATGAAGAGGCGGCAGGGAGGACAAACACAGTCCCAATATGAAGAGCTTGAGGCCGAGGTGGACGTGTAGGGCAGTATGTGATGAAGTGCCCCTTCTTACAACAATAAAAGCATAAGCAATTATTCCGTCTTCTAGCCTTTTCTTTAAGGGACAGTGTAGTTCAGAGTAGCCCAATTTGCATGGGCTCGTCCGTGTCCAAGGTAGGTGCATCAGTCATGCCAGGAGCATCAAGGCTATGGGTAGGTGTGCCTATAGGATCCTCTGGTAACATAGAAGTACTCCTAGGAACTTCTTTATCCATAGACACCTCATACGGGTCAATATAGCAGGGCAAACCTAGGTTATGTTTTCTTGATCTCTCATGATCAGCAACGTAGTCCTTGCCAAGGCGCTGTTTGCAGGAATGAGTAGAAGGACAAGGAACAGAGGGATGGTGGGAACCTTCAAAAAGAGAGTCCATAGCCTTTAAAAAAAAAGTCCCAGGTATCCAAAACAGTGCTTTTGGTGGTTAGTGTAAGAAATCATTTTTATTTTGTTCTGCACGTTTTAGGCCGGAATGCAACTTGAGTGTTAGGAACATATGTTATCAATTATTTAACATAGCTTAGAGGGTCTTCTCTGGAATGCCAGTGTATCCTATGACCAATAGGATTCCTTAAGTTCATATATTGCCCATATATAGTAACAATGTGTATCCTAACTGAGGGTAAAGGGCTATAAATATGCATGGTTAGAAGGGCAAGGTTTCTTTCAACTTCATCTCACCAAGAACAGTAGAACACCAGCCTACAGTACCTGTTACCACCATTTGTTCCAGCAACCAGTACTGTATGTATATGAATTTGTTATTGAATAAACCTGCTTAAGAAGACTTTATAGCTGTGGTCTTTATTGCTGTTTGGTCAGTGGAGAAGTTTAAATATTCAAGACAAATAATATTCTAACAAATTGACGAGCCAGCCAGGAGTACAATACTTAGGGGTTCATATTGGTCCAGGACATAGAAGGCCAGTACAGAAAAGAATTAAAACAATTGCTTCACTTCCAGTACCAATATCACTTAAGGCATTAAGATGGTTTTTGGGATTGATTAATTATTCCAAGGAATTCATTGAAGGATTTGCTGAAAAAGCAAAACCTTTATATGACCTGTTAAAGGATAATGAATCTTGTTTTGGTCCAATTCTTTTGAAGTTCTTAAAAAAGATCTGCAAAGGACACCTGCTTTAGCTACCAAACATCCTACTGCACCTTTTGCTATTCAAGTACATACGTCTGAGACGGCTGTCTCAGCAGTACTTTTACAATTGCAACAAGAAACATGGAGAATTGTAGGGTACTTCTCCAAGGTTCTTTCCCCAGTGGAAAGAGGATTGGATGTTTGTGCAAGGCATTTAGTTGGAGTGCATTTCGCTGTAATGGCATCTGAGCACATAGTGGGGTTCAAAGATATCATTCTCCAAACACCACATACACCTTTGAAACTTCTACTTGAAAAGGGAATACCAGGTGTTTCAAATCAGAGATTTTCACAGTGGTTGTTGGCATTGTCTTCTAAAAGAATCACGGTTGATCATAAGGCTAAGTATGTGCTTCCACAACTTATGCAATATGAAGGTAAAACCACATGAGTGTATTGTAAACTTAAAAGATGATCTTCCTTCGGTTTTCAGAAAGAAGGTAGGAAAATTTGATGAATCTGTATTTGTTGATGGGTCCAGATTTTGTTCAGATGGAAAGTATTACACAGGATATTCTATTTGGTATCCAGAAAGAGGGTATTCAATTGAACATAAATTGCCAGGACACTTCTCAGCACAACGCGCAGAATTGGAAGCTGTAAAAACTGCATTGGAGATTGACGACAAGGAAAGTAAAGGCCCCCTATTGATCTATAGTGATAGTTCATATGTAGTAAGATCACTGACAGAACATTTACCCATATGGAAAAGAAGAGGCTTTGTAGATGCTTTAAACAAAGTGTTAACACACAAAGATTCACTTGAAGCTACATTTCAACTTGCTTCTCAAGTTCCAGGATTTCATGCCATAATTAGAGTGCCAGCACATAGAAAGGACAAAGTTTTTCACAGTGTAGGGAATGAAACAGCTGACATGTTAGCCAAATGGGCAGCTTTAACAGGTGAACCTGTATACCAAACTGAACCTGTAGTCATAGCATTGGTAAAAAAGGCAAGTACACAGTCTCCATCATTTGCAGAGGAACAAGCAAAGGATCCATCCCTTGCTGCCTCTCGGGTTGATCCAAAACCTCCATTTGTTCATGAGAAAAATGTTATAAACAGTACAGCAAGTAGTGCAATCATGTCTCATTTGTGCATAGGTAAATCCTAGGCCCAAAGGACAAAAACCACCAATGCAACACATAGCACCAGCAGATGGTCAATGGTCTACATTGCAAATAGATTTCATAGGTCCATTACCATCAGGAAAAAATGGGTTGAAATATGCCTTAGTGGTAGTAGATGTATTTTCTAAATGGGTAGAATGTATACCATTAAGGAAAGATGATTCTTTTTTGTACAGCACAAACTTTGTGGTGTCATATCTTCAGCAGATGGGTTTTCCTAGAATGCTTGAATCCGATCAAGTGTGCATAGGTTCTTCATTGGAAGAAGGAGCTGGGGTTCTTTGTGAATTATTTGCTGGAGTCCAGCTAGAGTTGGAGGTCTGGCGTTCAGACCGTCTTTCACGTAGTCTCCTGACGATCTGAGTCACCAGGCGTATGAATTCCTCTAAAGATGAAGGAATAGAAGTCCGTTAAAGTTCATCTTTGACGGCCTCAGACAAGCCCCAGCGAAATTGGTCATGAAGGGCTGGCTCATTCCAATTAGACTCCAAAGCCAGGCGTCTGAATTCCGTGACATATTCCTCCACGGGGCGCCGACCTTGTTTAAGGGTACGTAAGGTGGTTGCTGCAGAGGAGACCCCGTAGGGATCTTTGTAGAGAGAGTCTAATGCCTCCTGAAAGGATCGCCAAGAGTCCAATAAACTGTTGTTGCTATGAAGTAGATCATGTGCCCAGAGTTGGGGTTCTCCCGAGAGCAAGGAGATGACTGTGTGCACTTTAATATAGTCCGTAGCATAGGTTTGTGGTCTCAGGCGGAACAGGATCTCACAGGAGGTTATAAACGTACGGTACTTGCTGCGATCCCCAGAGAAATGTTCTGGTAAAGGGACCTGAGGTTCTAAAGCTGAAGCGCCTTCCATAACAGGGGGAGCGGCAGTGGGTGGAACAGCAGGAGCTTCGTCAGTAGAAGCGTTTTGTTGCATCTGAAGGTGATGTACCTGTTGTCTCAGATGATGTTGCTCAGTCTGGATCTCCTGCAGCGTGTGTTGAAAATTAGACAACTGTTGGGTAAGGGCAGGAATCGTGTCAGCCAAACCTGCGGGTTCCATATTTAGGCTCAGTTATTATGTCAGGCTGATAGAAGTGAGGTGAGGAACCCAGTATGCAGGCTACCTTCCAGGAGATGAGGGAAGGCTAGTAGACAAGACGAAATCCAAAAACAGTCTGAAGGTCAGGGCGGGAGAGAGCAGCGAAGTCCGTATAAAAAGCCAAAGGTCAGGATCGGAGAGGACAGGAACAGCGAATAACAAAAGCCAGGGGTAAAAACCAGGAATCAGAATAATCGGGAGCGCAAACTAAATAGCTCTGTCAGGAACAATAACTGAGCACTGAGTGAAGCTCAGTGCCAGTTTTTAAATCCTCCACTAAGTGTCTCCCCACCCCCCTGCGTGGTGCCGTTAACGCGGGTTCCCTGGCTACGTCTTGCAGGAAGCTAGAAAAGGAAGGAGGGGGTGTGCGTGCCTAGAGACAGTTGCCAGAGCTGGTTCCTGGAGGACGGTGGTTGCAGCGGTGTGGGAGCTAGTACCCGCTAACGGCCGCGGACCCTGACACCTACTCATGATGATGGTAACACCCTGGACCTTATTTTTTTCTACTACTCCGCTCTCAACCTCCCTCATCTCCTCCCTGTCTCATAACCCTAAACGACTCTTTAGCACTTTCAATTCCCTGCTTCGACCAATCCCTACTACCCCTTCCACTAACCTTAACGCATTCTTCAATAATAAAAATCAAACTATCAGATGAGATATCTGCACAGTCACCACCCTGCCCTCACCCTCCCTCTGACTATGCGCCCCCTTACCCACTGACCTCTTCTACCCTCACTACATTAACTCATTTCTCTGCTGTCACTGAAGAGGATGTACATGCTCTTCTTCTTTCCTCTTGTCCAACCACATGCCCCCTTGACCCCATCCCTTCCCACCTCACCCAGTCTATTTCATCTACCCTTGCCCCTTACTCATATCTTCAACCTCTCCCTCACTACTGGATCTGCCCCATCCTCCTTCAAGCATGCTACCATTACTCCTATCTTGAAAAAGTCCTCCCTCGACACGACTGATCTCTCCAATTTCCATCCCATCTCTCTGCTTCCTTTCCCCTCCAAGCTTCTTGAAAGAATTGTTTATATCAAATTCACTAAGTTTCTAGATTCCAACTTCCTGCTTGACCCTCTTTAATCTGGTTATTGCCCTGAGACCACCCTTACTAAAGTTACTAATGATTTACTCACTGCTAAATCCAAGGGCCACTACTTCATACTTCTGCTGCTTTTGACACTGTGGACCACCCTATTCTCCTTCAAATGCTTCATGATCTTGGCCTCCATGACACTGCTCTCTCCTGGCTACTTCCTACCTCTCTGATCGTACCTTCAGCGTCCCTGTCTCCAGTA
This sequence comes from Spea bombifrons, assembly GCF_027358695.1. Lineage (NCBI taxonomy): Eukaryota > Metazoa > Chordata > Amphibia > Anura > Pelobatidae > Spea > Spea bombifrons. The sequence goes on along the minus strand of NC_071087.1, from coordinate 2,613,576 downwards.
ACACCTCCCTCCCTCTCTCAGTTGGGGGTACCCCAAGCCTCAGTTTTAGGACCCCTTCTGTTCTCTCTTTACACTTCCTTCCTTGGCAAACTGGTCTCATCCTTTGGCTTTCAATACCACCTGTACGCTGATGGTGCTATCATCTCCCCATCTACTCATGCATGCTGTCTTGGTGTTACCCTTGACTTCAACCTTTCGTTCACACCCCATATTCATTCTGTCTTTAAAAACTGTCTCCATCTTAAAAACATTGCCCACATCCGTCCCTTCCTAATACAGCATGCCACTAAGGCTCTTGTCCATGCCCTCATTATCTCCCGTCTTGACTACTGTAACTCTGTCTTAGCCAGTCTTCCTCTTAACTGTCTCACCCCTCTACAATCCACCATGAATGCTGCCGCCAGATTTATCTTCCTCTCACATCGCTTTACTAATGTCTCCCCTCTGTCAGTCTCTTCACTGGCTGCCTGTGTGCTTCAGGATTCATTTCAAAATCCTCACTCTTACTTTCAAAGCCCTTCACAGCGGTTCCCCTCCCTACATCTCCTCACTCATCTCTAAACATCTAAATCATCTAAACACTCCTAACCGGTCTCTTCGCTCATCCAATGATCTCCTTCTATCCTCTCCTCTGATTTCTTGCTCTCATGAAAACTAGATATTACACAAATAACTCGCTTTTAATGAAGAACAGGAACTTTTTCTTTAAAAGAAAAAGTAAGATTAAATACTTTTTAAAATTCTAGAACTTCTTTGGGTAACTGGATGAAAAAAAAATATAACTGTTTTGGAAGAGGGCTTATTTTAATTACTCTACTGCATATTAACAATTATTTAAAATAATGATTTTGTGCTTCTTGTGCATCCCAGCAAAAAAAAAATCATTTGTATTCTTAATATTTGAACATTTGTAACATTTTAATTGGTGATTTAGGTGATTATTTTTCAATATTTTCAATGCATTGATTTTTGGTTCTATCTACCTCAAATAATGCTATATTGCATGTTAAGGCAAAACCTAGATATTGTTTGTGTCCAACTATTTTAAAGTTACATTTACTTTCAGTTTAATTACATGTGTAATTTATATATTTTAATAACAAGTCACGGCTCTGGCCTCAAACCTCCGAAGCAGCTAATTTCAGACTCCATTGACTTGCATTAGACTGAAGTGTATAAAAGGAGAGATGCTTCACTTGCATTACATTAGTTCACGCATGCAGCCGATGGCATCACTCTGCGTCAGGCTTTATACTGCTGAGTGCTATGGACGCTCGAGGTCTCTGTATGTTACATTGTGGAACATTGTGTCACGTGGAGAGGAAATGTTGAGATCTCCAGCATGTAAAGTTTCCCTGTTTGTGATATTCCTGTGTGTGACTCCGTGTAGATCTGGCTCCCAGAGCTCACCTCCAGCCTGTCATCTGGAGATCAGAAGAAGTCTTGAGGACTACAAATATATTCAAGATGGAGACATTATTATTGGAGGAGTGTTCAGAGTAAATAACTTAATGAATGATTATCGTGAAGATGGAATCATAACTATGATGGCTTGTATGGAGTAAGTAGAAAAACTTTACAATACAGAAATCACAAATGTTTTAGATAAATAAACATGAGAAAGAAACATTTAAATGCATAAAGTGATTTAAGAAAGTACAGGAGAGGAGTTTATTCCAGAAGAGCAGAAATGTAAGAACATATTCTCTGTATAACCTGTAAAGTTCTTTGTAGAAGAGTCCACAGATCCAATAAGTTGGCTTTTATTTTTACTTTTCCTGTGATTATTGTTAGCCTAGGTAGTCCTAGCTTGTTTTGAATGCTGTAAGGGTGTGGAGGGGGTAGAAATGTGCATGTATGTTCACTAGACACATGGTCTACTTACACACCTGGACTTCTATGACTTTTCCTCTTTATTTTAAATGTGTATGAGTTACTCCATGGGGCAGTCATGTTTTTTCTCATATGATGGATGAATGAGACACATAACAATGTGGGCTTACAGAAAAATACCCGTGGAGGTCCTTGCTTTACTACAATGTAACTGTAAGATGTGTTAATAAAGCGTCAGGCGAGGAAGATCCCCTGGCGGCAGGAATCATGATTAATTGTAAAGGAGCAAAACATGTATTGTGGAGACCAGCTATGACTGCAGTAGGTAAGATGGCAGGTGACAAGTATGAGAGCTTTAGTTCACTGAAGCTCAACCTCAGGGGAATAGCGGCTGTTGCAGGTGAAAAACCTACCAGCGGGGCTAGTGATCACCTCACTACAATCAGTTTATGTCTAAGCATGAATGGGTTTTTCTTTGCCTTTTGTTTTGAATATCTTTACAGTTTTCTTAACAAAGTATATACATTCCTACAGCTGCAACTGACTAATTTTAAAGAAAGAAATTACATTTGTACTACTTCCACAGGCCTATTCCACATTTCTATAAAAATCTTTTGACCTTTATATTTGCTATTGGGGAGATCAACAGTCATCCGGAAATGTTACCAAATATCACTGTAGGATATCATTTATTTGATTCATGTTCTAATGAAAAAAAGACTGTAAAAAGCATCCTTCAGATTTTATCTGGACCAGGAAAGACCGTCCCTAATTACTCCTGTACTAAACGAGGGACCCTGGCTGGTTTTATTGGGGATGAACTTTCCGACACCACCATACCCATGGCACAAATCCTTGGCATGTATGGGTACGCACAGGTGAGCAGAATATGCACCGTTAGTACAATTGTTTAAATCTCTTCAATAGATGTTAGTTATCTCAAACCCTGCACCCAAAACCATCAGCCCTAGGCTCACTTCTGGTGGGATTTAAGCACCCTTGTGTTTAGCGAGCGTCTATATTATGTGGCATGTGATGGATTCTGTCCGTACATACTGGGCAATTTCTTGTCTCTCTGTTTTTCCAGTCAGTTTTCAGCAGTGATTGTACAAATTCCAGGCTAGAAGCTTCCGGAAGCTCCCGCGTTGTCATAAAACTGCACCTGCGGCTGTTGGGGCCTACTTGGTGCATTAAGTCCCTTTCTTGTAGCAGGGGTATTCATAGAAACGCAAGCCGACTCCACTCCTCTAGTACTGTCAGTAATGGCACAGTATGCCTCAACTTCCTGTCATGTGACAGGATCAGTCAGTAAGAAGCCCCTTTTGTAGTCATAAGAGGTTTACTTTTGAGGTGTGTGGCGCAACTTCATTGGTTTCCATAGACTAAACTTCAAGCCCTGGAGAGGAGCAGGAGCACAGCAGTACTTATACATGTTCCCAACACTCCCATCCAGCTAAGATAAATGTATTTCATTTCATAATTCTTGTAGAAATATCTCTGAATGAAATACGCATTATACAGGGCCAGTCAGGCTCTTGGAGCAGAGGCTCATTTAGACACCAATAAACCGTGCTATGCACTAATGTGGTTTCAAAAGAAAGCTCTGCTTGTCCTGTAATAAATAATGTATATTGTGTTCGCATAAAGTAAACGTGAAAAAGGGAAATTACAATTGAACAAAAGTGCTGTAAAGGATTCACTCATTCAGAGTAAAACCATGTAAGACGGTCTTTGTTCATAAGGGTGAAAGTTTTTATTTAACTAAGTCTTCAGTGTTCGAGAGGGTGGTTGTAGCATCTGTTATAATCCATTTGTTTTCGTGTAGATCAGTTATGGCGCAACGCATTCCGTGCTCAGCGACAGACGAGTTTATCCGACATTTTTCCGAACAGTTCAAAATGACCATGTCAGTTATTATATTTTATCCAAGCTGCTGAAACACTTTGGCTGGAACTGGGTCGGCATTTTAACCACCGATGATGAAAGTGGAGACAAGGAAAGCCAAGTACTGACAAAGTATATGAAAGACGATGGAATTTGTGCTGAATATGTAATAAAAATACATTATTTTCAAAGCATGGATCAAACTTTTGAATACGCTTCCAAAACAATAGAAAGATCAACATCTCAAGTTATCGTATTTTGTGGTTCCTTTTCTGAAGCTTTTATGTTTATTATTAGGGAAACAAAACATTCATTAATCAATAAATATGTAATTCTTGGCACAACGTGGTCTTCAAACACATTTCTGTTTCGGTCTTTCTCTGATATATTTAACGGCACTCTGACACTGAAACCGTATTACAGCGACCATGTTCCAGAACTTTCATTCTTCCTTGAGAAATTTCACCCAAAGAACTACCCAAATGACAAGTTACTGGAAGATTTGTGGGTAACAGCTTTTGAATGCTTGTCTCCAGATCCCTATAAAAACCAGTATTATGAAATTCATTTTGGGATGTCACTTCGTAACTGTACTGGGAGAGAACGATTGAAAGACATTGTTAATTTTATCAACAACGGGGATGCTTCTCGAGTGAATAATGCAGTGCTTGCGATGGCTAAAGCCCTACACAATATGTACATATTTCAGGAAAGAAAACCTTATCGAAATAAAATAACTCATTACAAACATCAGGTAAGTCAGGAATCATGAAAAGAGAGTGATTCAGGGGCATCAGCAGTTGAAGTGTTCTTAGTAGACTTGCGCATTCGTCTTCGGGCGAACATGAAAACGAGCACGAAGAGGCCGTTTTTTTGTTCGTTCCGAAGACACGCTGAAGAGAATACAGTGCCGGCAAAACGTAGGCGAAGACGAAGACTCACAACTACGAAGAATGGAAGATTCTTCGTGATCGTCTTCGTTTTTGCCGCGCAGCCGCCAAAATTTCAAACAGGAGTGAGCTGATCTCGTCTGTTCAATCAGCTCACTCTTGTGACGTCACGCTAAGGGTCTCGTCCAATGCCTGTGCTGCTGTTTTTTGAATTCTGAAGGCGCCTTTATAAGACCAGAGCTTGCCTGAGAGATCCATTCATTTTTCGCTATGACTGCTTTGGCAACACTACTGTGTTGCATCTGAGCGTTACAGAGAGATTGTTCTGTTCTGTGTGAGACTGGTAAGCCTTAGCCTGCCATTTCTCACAGTGTACTTCATCCTCACTTCAGTGCTACTTAATATAATTAATAATAATAATTTGATTTTTTTTTTTCTATTTAATTTGTCATCAACTGTAGTGTAAGTGCTGTTGAGTTGACAGTGCACCCAGTGCCTCAGTGGCACTGGGGTGCCCTTGCCCTGGGCTGGCACTAGTGCCTATTGCCTGTCCTGCTTAAATAAATTAAATAGAATTTATAAATGATAATTTAATAGAATCTATAATTTAATAGTTCATTACAATATTATATATATATATATACCGTATTTATCGGCGTATAACATGCACTGGTGTATAACACGCACCCCCATTTTTGAACAAAAAAACTGAACAAAAAAAACTTCATCAGAATCACTGCTATCTGGGAAACCACACACACACAGTAAGACACACACACAGTAAAACACACACACAGTAAGACACACTCACACTCAGACACACACAGTAAGACACACACACTGACACACACACTAAGACATAGACACACACTAAGACACAGACACAAACAGACTCAGAGACACACTCAGACACACACACCCTAACCCCCCTTCTCAGGATCTCCCCTCTCTCTCCCTAACCCCACCCCGGTCACTTACCTTCAACTCCTGTGTTGGAAGCGTGAGGCGTTTGTCTCGGGTGCCGGCGCTTCACTGCTGAGCGCCGGCACCCGAGACAAACGCCTCACGCTTCCAACACAGGAGTTGAAGCGCTGAGGCAGGCGGCGGCGGCGGCTGAGGCAGGCGGCAGGCGGCAGGCGGCGGCCGCCAGCAGAGGAGTCCTGGATTTCTGTCAGTCAGGGGGGCCCGAGAGTTGACAGAACTCTCCTTGGGCCCCCCCTGACTGGCAGAACTCCAGGGCCCGGTCGCAGTTGCGACCCCGGTAGTTCCGCCACTGGCTCTAGGATTTATCGGCGTATAACACGCAGGTAGGGTTTCAGCTTCGTATTTTAGTTAAAAAAGTGCGTGTTATACGCCGATAAATACGGTATATATTTGTCAGTCATATATATATATATACTATAGTATACTAGTGTAGAGTGTACTGTAGACATTCATCTACTAGTGTCTAATTTAAAATCAGTAATATTAATTAATATAATTAATAATTGAATTCATTATAAAATTATATATATTTGTCAGTTCTATATACTATAGTTAGTAATAGTATACTAGTGTAGAGTGTACTGTAGACATTCAAGACATCTACTAGTGTCTAATCTAAAATCAGTAATATCAATAATTCTATAATTCTTTCTTATCTTAATAGTTAATTAAATTAGCTATAAATAAAAGTAATAATATTAATTAATTACTACTAGCGTATAGTTCAGCTAATCTTATTAGTACTGGTGCTGCAGCTCTATAGTTTGTGCTTTGTTTTAGCAACAGTAAGAGACCAAGTCAATTTTTCTTAATTAATCTTTCGTTTTATTTCATTTGTTTTGCTCACCTCAGTCCATCAGTGAAGTGAACTTGTTGGGCTAGTGAGTGCAGCCGCATAAGTGCTGTGTTTTTTTTTGATCAGCAAGCAGTGACGTTAACTGTTTTGCAAAGATTTTCTCATTTATTTTACATTTTATTTCAATTTTATTAAAAGTACCCTTAGTGTTTTGCTCACCTCAGTCCATCAGTGAAGTGAACTTGTTGGGCTAGTGAGTGCAGCAAGCAGTGAAGCTAACTGTTTTGCTGTGACATTTTATTTTATTTCTAATTCTTTTCAAGAAAAATTGACTGTGACGAGCTGTACTAAGCAAAGCTTCAAGCTACTAGCTGTAGTACTAAAATAATTCTAATCTTCTTTAATCTTAATCTATAATATATTATAAATAATATAAAACAATATAAATTCTAATTCATAATCTATAATATAAGTAATTCTAATTCTAAATTCTAATTCATAATCTATGTTCTTCTATCTATAATACATAATATATAAGTAAATTAGTTCTAATCTATTAATATTATATAACTTAATATTAATTAATAAATCACATACTGAATCTGATTTAACCTCACTTTAGCTTAGTGGGTTTGAGAGCGTCTGCCTAGAGGTAGACTTATAGTAAGGAAATATAGCTTTAGGCTAGCATAGTAGTAGGCTAAGCTCTTAGGCCCGTGTAAATTCAAATTAAAAATAAAATACTGCTAGTTATTAAATAGTTAATCTTGAGTTAATAATTTAAATAACTTTAGCACTTTGGCAGATTGCACACAACAGCACAGTGCAGTAGTGCATAGTTTTACTTTTTAAGCAGTAGCACTGAAGAGAACTTCCTCTAATTTTTTTGTCTTTAATTCGTTTTTCCTTTTTTTTATTTTTATTTTTTTATTTATTTTTTTATAGTTTTTTAAACACTACACTACACTACACTACACACACAACACAAAATTTGAAATGGATCCTCCTTTTGGGACTAAGGACGGACAAGCTCCATCTACCACCACCACCAGCACCACCACCAGCACCACCACCAGTTCTAAGATGCAGCCTTTGCGTCAGTCTAGTCGGCCAAGTAGGCCAAGCTCTCGCTTATCATTTGGGGAAGCATTGCTTGAAGGATCATCAAGTAAAGGAAAGGCACCAAAAGCAGGCAGTAGTAGTGCGGCTAGGCCCACAAGCTCTATGGTTTTTTACGGAAAGCCTAAAGCACCAGAAGCACGTTCAAAGTTAAAGGGTAGCACAAGTAGTACCAGTGACTAAAAAGAAGTGCCTTTTGCCCCAAGCAGCATCTTCCCCATCCACAAGCAGCATGCAAGGTACCAAGCAGAGCCAAATTAGCAGCAAGACTCAGAGGGGTCCCAAACCAAAGCGATCTCATTCCTTTGTAGGGAAAACCACCACCCCCACCTCTACCGCCTCTACCACCACTAGTGCTGCGCCTACTGTTCCCACTGGTACCGCCACGCCATGTCCTCCTAGTACCTCTAGCAAGCCACCAAGTCCTTACAAAATTTTTGTAAAGACAGTTAGAGAGAGGGCTACACATAGTGGAACTCCACCTAGCGAGGTAGCAGAGGAGCCTGAGACTGAGAGGCCAAGTGCAGAGTCTATTCTTCCTGCTCGCACTACTACTAGTCACGAGTCTCACAACGATATCAGTCTTAGCTCCAGCCTAGCAGGAATTCTATTCGATCTGGCTAATGAAGAGCTAGACTATGAGCCAGAGGAAGTAGAGGAGATGAGTGGTCAGGAATCAGATTCCTCAGGGAGCAGTGTCCAAATGACTAGTGCACAATTTTCCCCTGAGCCTCCACCTTCTCCGCTACAATCATCACCATTACCACCACCGGCAGCAGCAGCAGCAAAACCTAGCAAATCTAAAGCAATTAGCAGTCCCACTATGGCCAGTACTTTTACCACCAGTCCCACCACCACTAGTTCTGCCTCTGTTCATCCACCCCAAGCAGTAGGAGCAGCACCCAAGGCACACTCCAAGGCTATGCGCGCCCAAATTTGGGAGCACTTTGAAAATGTTGAAGAAGGGCGCTATGGAAAGTGCAAACATTGTGGGAAGCTAATAAGCAGAGGGAACGTGTCTGGCCATTTTACCAGTGCTAGCATGAAGCATCACCTCAGCACTCAACACAACGCTGTGCTATTGGGGAAAGATGCAGAAGTAAAACTTAGTGCAGGCAGTATAGCTGGTGGCCGTGGAAAACCCCCAACAGCTTCTTCTTCTGAGCCAATAGCAGCAGCAGCAGCTAGTGCTGGCAGCCAGAGACCAAGGCAGGTTGGAGCACTGCATGTCCAGCCCACCCTGGAACAATTTGTGGCATTCCAATCCAAAAGGTCAATGCCCAAACAGCAGGCCAATAAAGTAACGCGACTGATTGGTCAGTTCATTGCTGTTGGAGGGGCATCCTTCTCTATGATCGAAGGGGAGCCTTTCAAACAATTGATGGCGGCTGTGGCTCCACAATATACAGTTCCGTCACGTTCCACTTTCAGCAGGAACATTTTCCCCTCATTGTATCGGTCCTGTGTTGCAGCAGTGAAAGAGGAGCTTTCCAAGGCTGCTGGTCAGTGTGTTCATTTCACTACAGATTTGTGGAGTGTACCTAGCGGCCAGCATGCCTTTCTTTCTTTGACAGCACACTGGTGGGAGCCCGGTGTGTCTAAGGAAGCTGCTGCAGCAGGCTACCAATCTTTCCTTCTCCATGCAGAAGTGATGGATGAAAAGCACACTTCCCAAAATATTCTGCATGCAATGAGGAAAATGTTTAGCCTTTGGGTGGGAGCAGAGGCGAGCACCAATGTTGAAGTTGGTTTTGTGGTAACTGACGGAGGTGCCAATATGGTGAAAGCGCTGCAAGATGGTCATATTGTTGGTGTGCGCTGTGCAGCCCACATCATCCATCTTGTAGTGAAGGCAGCAATGTCAGAAGGAACTAATGTGGCAGCAGTAGTTCTGTTCCGCTGCAGAAAGATCGCTGGGCACTTTCACCATAGTGTTAAGGCTAGCCAACTTTTGAGGGAAGAGCAAGAGAGGTCAGGTCTTCCCGTACACTGCCTACGTCAGGATGTCAGTATACGGTGGATCTCCACGTTAGACATGCTCGAGAGGATTTTGGAGCAGCAGAGGGCAATCCATAATCTTGCCTCAGAGCACAATATTGGGATTACCTCTCCATTGAATAGGGAGGATTGGACAGTGATCGCCCAGCTAGTGGCAGTCCTTAAACCATTCAGGGATGCCACAGAAAATATAAGATCAAACACTGCCAGTCTGGCCCAGGTAATCCCAGTGTTCTGCCATCTAGGCAGCAAGATGGATGTGGCACTCTACATCCTGACGTAGCAGCCATAGTCAGGAAGCTGAAGGATCTGCTAAAAGTACACCTTCGCAAACGAATGGAAGAGAGTCCCGAAATGATGCTAGCGTGCCTTTGCGATCCAAGAATTAAGGGAAAGCTAGCTTTGAAATTTAATGTTCTCAGTAGCTACCGGGAGCAATTGGTCAACAAGGTGCGTGACTGGCAGCGTAAAATGGGAATGCTGTCCGAGGAGGGAGAGGTGCAGGAGGAGGAAGAGATGATGTGGTCTGCTACTCCTAGCAGCAGCATCAGCAGCAGTGCCACAAGCAGCACAACACAGCTGAGTGGAGCAGCTTTGTTTTGGGAAGAGGCACTTGGGAGTATAGTTGGACCATCTGACAGAGCTAGCAGCAGAAAGGAGAGTAATGCTGCTGAAATGGTCAAACTTTACCTCTGTGAAGTTCCTTCTGCGCCTAATGTTGATCCTCTTAGCTACTGGGATGAAAAGAAGAGTGTGTGGCCTGCACTCTCATGGGTTGCGCAGCAGCTACTATCATGTCCGCCAACCACTGTTCAAAGTGAGCGCGTGTTTTCTATGAGTGGAAACATACTGAGTCCACAGCTCACGCATGGCACGTCATCTGATGGAGCAGATTGCCTTTCTTAAATTCAATCTGCCCAAGTTGGGTTACCCAGCTCTTAGCTTGGAAAGTTAATTTTTTTTCTCTAATGTTTAAGGTAGTTTCTCCCCATGGTTGCACGTGTTTGTGGTGTGGCAACGTCTGCTACCTCCGCCGGTGTAGCCAATTTACGCTAGGGCCTAGTGTCTGAGTTCTGGAAGTCCGCTCCCAAACTCCATGGACTGACAGACTTTCATGCTTTGCCCTGGGGTGAAACAGGTGAGCGGGTCGTCAATTGCCCACTCATTCACCTTTTTCCGTTTCCAACGGTGCTGCTGGTGGTGGTGCCAGCATCTTTTGCCAGTTCGCTTCCTGGCTGAAATCATGCCTCAAATGTCCCTAATGGAGAGGGTAGTTTTTCCCTCTGGTTGCACTTGCTGCGGTGTGGCAATGCCTGCTACCTCCGCCGGTGTAGCCAATTTACGCTAGGGCCTAGTGTCTGAGTTCTGGAAGTCCGCTCCCAAACGCCAAGGACTGACAGTCTTCGGATGCTTTGCCCTGGGGTGAAACAGGTGAGCGGGTCGTCAATTGCCCACTCATTCACCTTTTCCAATGCTGCTGCTGGTGGTGGTGCCAGCGTCTCTTCTCTGACAGTTCGCTTCCTGGCTAGAATCATGCCTGAAATGTCCCTAATGGTAAGGGCAGTTTCTCCCCCCTGGTTGCACTTGCTGCGGTGTGGCAACGCCTGCTACCTCCGCCAATGTAGCGAGCTTACACTAGGGCCTTGTGTCTGAGCTCTGGAAGTCCGCTCCCAAACGCCAAGGACTGACAGTGTTTGGATGCTTTGCTCTGGGGTGGAACAGGTGAGCGGGTCGCCAATTGCCCACTCATTCGCCTTTCCCAATTCTGCTGCTGCTGCTGGTGGTGCCAGCGTCTCTTCTCTGCCAGTTCGCTTCCTGGCTAGTGTCATGCCTCAAATGTCCCTAATGGTAAGGGCAGTTTCTCCCCCCTGGCTGCCTCTGTCTGCGGTGTGGCAACGCCTGCTACCTCCGCCAATGTAGCCAGCTTACGCTAGGGCCTTGTGTCTGAGCTCTGGAAGTCTGCTGCCAAACGTCTAAGACTGACAGTGTTTGGGTGCTTTGCCCTGGGGTGAAACAGGTGAGTGGGTCGCCAATTGCCCACTCATTTGCCTTTCCCATTTTTCAATGCTGCTGCTGGTGGTGGTGGTGCCAGCATCTCTTCTCTGCCAGTTCGCTTCCTGGCTAGAGTCATGCCCAAAATGTCCCTAGTGGTAAGGGCAGTTTCTCCCCCCTGGCTGCGTCTGTTTGCGGTGTGGCAACGCCTGCTACCTCCGCCGGAGTGGCCAGCTTACGCTAGGGCCTTGTGTCTGAGCTCTGGAAGTCTGCTGCCAAACCTCTAAGACTGACAGTGTTTGGGTGCTTTGCCCTGGGGTGAAACAGGTGAGTGGGTCGCCAATTGCCCACTCATTCGCCTTTCCCATTTTTCAATGCTGCTGCTGGTGGTGGTGGTGCCAGCATCTCTTCTCTGCCAGTTCGCTTCCTGGCTAGAGTCATGCCCAAAATGTCCCTAGTGGTAAGGGCAGTTTCCCCCCCCTGGCTGCGTCTGTTTGCGGTGTTCCTGTCTGCCTCTCTCTGCTGTCTCCAGCTCACCTCTGACCCTTTTACTCTGACCCATTCCTTCCAGGGCCTCTCTTTGATTTCACCTGCCCTCCCATTCACTTCTGCTCTGATTGAACCAGTCCTGCTTTCTCTGTTCTGACTCCCCGCAGATCCTCCAAGCCCCTTCTTGCCCTCCCTGCTCTGATTCACTTCACCCAGAGTCCCTTCTGCTCTGATCTGACACCCCAGCTTTTCTCTGATCCTCTGAATCCCCTCTGTTCTGACCTACCCTTTCCTGCTTCAATTGCTTTGATGCAGATGGACAGATAGAGAGAGTGATAGGAGTAAAAGAGAGAGGAGGCAAGGGAGAGAGTGAACTGGGTGAGGGAGAGAGAAAACAGAGGTAACAGAAAATACTGGGAGATAAAAACTGTGGAATGAGAGAGATTTCTTGTCATGGCGTGTCAATGGCAGGCACATATGTTGAAGGATACATTACAAATTGTCGATTCAGAAAATAAAGAACAGCTGATTATATTTCAGTACTTTTCTATTTTTACTAAAAGTTGCACCATTACATAAGAAATCTGAAAGCCGAGGACCAAACTTCTCATCTATATTTTGATGAAAATGGGGAGCATGTTACCCCACACATAATTCGGAACTGGATTGGATATAAGGATGAAACTGAATCCTTTAAAGTGGTCGGTGTCTTTGATCCGTGGGCTCCGGCTGATCAGCAACTTAACATCAAACCCGGTCTAATAATCTGGAATAACGAAGCTAACCAGGTGAAAAGTTTTTTCTTTGTTTGTTATTAGAATATTCTTCCTAGATAAAGTTATATTTGGACACTGACACAAGTTTGTTATTTTGGTTGTTTACCAAAGTAACTCAAGGTTACAGTTAAGTAACGAATAATGCAGTCCTAGCTTTAATTTGAGGGTATTCACATCCAAATTGGACAAAGGGTCTTGGAATTACAGCTTTAATATTGAGCTCCTCCCTTTTTCAAGGGTCCAAAAGTAAATGGACAATTGACTCAAAAGCTGTTTCATGGACAGGTGCGGGCCATTCCTTTATTATTTTTTCATCAATTAAGCAGGTAAAAGTCTGGAGTTGATTCAAGGAAGGACATTCTCATTTGGAAGCTGGTCAAACATCAGAGAGCTAGCAGGGACATTATGAGTGGTGAGCAGGGCCGGCCCGACAATGGAGCTGAGTGGGGCAACTGCTTCAGGCGGCACTTTTGAAGGGGCTGCACTTTACCGCCCCGCGCTTTTTTTATATTTAAAGCGGAAGAGAGAGGGTTGCCGAGTGGTCAAGTTGTCAGTACCCGCTCGGCGCCCCTCTCTCTCTCCTCTGCGGCGAGTCTCCCTGTTCGGTCTCGGTGCCAGCTTGTAATGATAAGCGCCGGAAGATGACGCCATTTCCGCCGCTCAGCTTTACAAGCCAGCACCGAGACCGAACAGGGAGATTTGCCGCAGGGCTGCTGAAAGGTAAGTACAGGGGGGGGAGGAAGGGTAGATAATGGGGGTGGCAGGGACGGAGGGAGAGGAAGGGTAGATAATGGGGGGGGGATTTAAACTTCGCCCCAGGCAGCATTTTGTCTTGGGCTGGCAGATTGGTATGTTCTAAGGAAAAAAGAACGCACTGGTGAGCTCTGTGACTTCCATGAAAGACAACAGTAGTGGATGACCACAGGATTCTTTCCACAACATCCAGAAAAGTGAAGAACACTCTCCAGGAGGTAGACATATCTTTATCCAAGTCTTACCATGAAGACAAGACTTCAAAAGAGCAAATACAGAGGGTTCATGACAAGGTCCAAACTATTCATAAACCCCAAGAAAAGAGAGAAAACATTAGACTAAAAAATAAAGCCAGCCCGGTTCTGGAACAGCATTGTTTGAACAGAAAAAATAAATGAAGATCAACCTGTACCAGAAGGATGGGAAGAAAAAAGTACATAAGAAGCTTGAAACGACTCATGATCCAAAGCAGACCACATCTTCTGTAAAACATGAGGCAGTGTGGTGGCATGGGCATGCATAGCTTCCAATGGCACTGGTGTTTATGGATGATGTGACAGAAGACAGAAGCATTCTGAAGTGTATCGTGATATATCGTCCGCTTAGATTCAGCCACGTGATGTCGATTGGACGGGGCTTTGCTTTAAAGAAGGACAATGGCCCAAAACATGTTGCAAAAGCAATGCAGGAGTTTTTTAAGGCAAAGAAGTGGAATATTCTTTAATGGCCGAATCAATCACCTGATCTCAACTCGATCGAGCATGCATTTCACTTGTTGGAAACAAAACGTCAGAAATACCCACAAACAAACATCTGAAGACAATGCCAGTAAAGCCCTTTGTGAAGTATCACAAAAGAGCAAATATTAAATCTTAAAAATAAACATTTTATTAATGATTGTGTTGATTTGTCCAATTATATTTGAGCCCCTGAAATAAGAGGACTGTGTATGAAAATTACTGCAATTCCTAAATGTTTCATATGATATTTTTGTTAAACCCCTTGGATTAAAGTTGAAAGTCTGCACTTCAATTAGATCTCGAATGTTTTATTACAAATCTGATGCGGTGGTGTACCGAGCCAAAATAATACAAATAGTGTCAGTAATATTTTCAGACCTAACTGTATATAAAACATGAATTTACACAAGTGGGTAAAAACATTGTTATTGTTACAGAGCTACCTTACAACCAATATGAGATTACAGATATTACGGATAGTGTAACTTGGTAGAATGCCATTTAAAGTAAAGACTGAGCTCTAGGAGCTTTACAAAAAATCAGCATTTAAAAAAATATATATGTTTCTTATTTAGATTCCAAAATCTCAGTGCTCAGAAAATTGTTTGCCGGGTTACAGGAAAGCCCCGGGGTCTGGGATCCATTCCTGCTGCTACGACTGCGTCCTGTGCTCAGAGGGAGAAATCTCCAGTATGACCGGTATATCCTACCTGATACTCTGATATTCTTACCAAAAATAATGTTTAAGTCTGACTGGTTCATTAATAGAGAGGAAGCACCGGAATTGACTGTGTGAACAAATCGACATTTTTTTTTAATAAAGCTATGATTGAGAAAAATATTTAGTTATTTCCTTTTTTTTCAACCTGCCCCCCAGTTATGCACATCTGCCCCCTGGCTTGCCACTCTGCCCCAGAAATACCTTATACCCCCTATATGCCACTGTGCCCCATGGTATGCCTTTTAACCCTCCTAAATGCCACTGTGCCCTATGATATGCCTTTTGACCCCCTATGTGCCACTCTGCCTCCAGAATTGCCTTATACCCCTATATGCCACTCTGGCATTTAGGGGGTTAAAAGGCATATTATGGGGCAGAGTGGCATATAGGGAGTTATAAGGCATTTCAGGAGGCAGAGTGGCGTATAGAGGGTTAAAAGGCATTTCAGAAATGCCTTATGCCCCCCATTTAACTCTCCCTCCCCCTCCCTCCACCAAACTTACCGGAGAGTCCCCGGTGCTTAGTCCGGGCAGCGTGTAGAGCTCTACTCGATTCGCGTAACGCTCTACACGCTGACCGGACTAAGCACCGGGCAGCTTGTAGAGCTCTACACGATTCGCGTAGACAACTTCCGCTGCAGCCGAGAGGAGGTGCGGTTAGCAGCGGGGGTTGTCTGCGTCCATCGCGCAGACCTTCCCTGGCTGTCAGAGATCACGGGGAACTCTGATCTCTGACAGCCGCAGAAGGTCTGCACGATGGACACTGACAACCCCCGCTGCTGGATGCACCTCCTCCCAGCTGCAGCGGAAGTTGTCTACGCGAATCGAGTAGAGCTCTACACGCTGCCCCGACTAAGCACCGGGGACTCAGAAGTACCGGTAAGTTTGGGGGGGGCAGGAGGATCCAGGTCCCCTGCATCGCTGCGGGGGATCTGGATCTTAGCCTCATAGTCAGACCTAGTTGAGGTCTGATTATAAGACGACCCCGATTATAAGACGAGGGGTATTTTTCAGAGCATTTGCTGTGGAAAAAAACTTGTCTTATAATCTAGCAAATACGGTAAATCTTTTTTATGAAATAAAAAATTGTGTGTGTTTTTTTTTTTTTACAGATAGTGAGGCCTGCACAAAATGCCCAGATAATGAATGGTCCAATGAGAAGAAGGATCTGTGTGTTCCCAAATTGGAAGATTTTTTGTCCTATGATGATGCTGTTGCCATAGCATTTACATCACTCTCAATGTTATTTTGTCTTCTAACTGTTACAGTATCAGGGATTTTTCTTTCCTATAAAAATACTCCAGTTGTAAAAGCCAATAATTGGAGCCTCAGCATGATCCTCCTGGTCTCTATCATGACGAGCTTCCTTTGTGTCTTTCTGTTCCTTGGTCGTCCTACGGATATAACCTGCATTCTACGCCAAACTGTCTTTGGAGTTGCCTTCTCATTAGCCGTGTCTTCTGTGCTGGCCAAGACTATCATGATTTATGTCGCTTTTAAAGCCACCAAACCTGGCAGTGTCTGGAGAAAATGTCTTGGAATCAAACTGTCTGCTTCTGTTGTCTTGTTTGGCTCATCTGTCCAAGTTATAATTATGATTTTTTGGTTGTCCATTTCGCCCCCATTTCAGGAGCTGGACATGCACTCTTATCAGGGAAAGATCATCGTTCAGTGTAATGAGGGCTCGGTTATCGCCTTCTACAGTGTCCTGGGTTATATGGGGCTTCTGGCAGCCGTTAGTTTTATTATAGCTTTTTTAGCCAGGACATTACCGGACAGTTTTAATGAGGCCAAGTACATCACCTTCAGCATGCTGGTGTTCTGCAGCGTTTGGATTGCGATGATCCCGGCCTATCTGAGCACCAAAGGGAAGAACATGGTGGCCGTAGAGATTTTTGCCATAGTGGCTTCAAGTGCTGGACTTCTAGGATGTATATTTTTTGCAAAATGTTATATAATTATATTTAGACCAGAAATTAACTCAAAAACACAATTATTTCGAAGCAGAAATAACAATCCGTAGATATAATAAAGGTCAATACATTTGGGGAATTAAATGTCTTAATGCTCCACGGATGTACTATGACATCGTAAGTGAAATATCTTATATCAATATGTGTACTGGCAAGTCTGCTTTACTGATTTCATGTTGACTGATCATGTGTAGCGACACTCAGCATAAATTGTAGAGACCTCAGACGGTCCATGTAGACTCTGCTGGGATCTCTAATGACTGCCCTCCGCTGGCTAATCACAGGTATGACTATAGAAAATATTGCTGACTTTATAAGCTTCTGGGTACCATCACAGGCATTATGGAATTATGCAGAAAACCCTAAAACATTATTTTATGTTTGTAAATAAACTAATTCTTCAATTATTTGGAGAGCCAATGAAATTGGCAGAAAAGTACAGAGATCCCATAAAATGATTGCATATGAGCGTCAGCAAGTGTTTTTCTCCTATTCTTGTGTGACGTCGCACATCGTAATAAAGAAGGTGGACAAGGCCTTTTTAATATAATAGCTCACGACCATGAATAATTAATAACGTTTTATTCGAGGAAAATAATGTTAATCTGACCACCCAACTGTAAAAAAAAAACGGATCATGTATCAGCTCATTCTTAATGTAGTAAATATTAGAGGCTGGGAACTAATTTTGAAATAAAAAATGAAAATGAAAGAATTATATGACGGCTCTGGCGGTGTATTGTTAGTTTTTATTCATATAACGCAGGACATTAGATGGCTAATATATGTCTGGGTTATTTATTGAGTAGCTGTACATTAGATGTAATGAAAGGATGTTTTACTTCACTGAGGCAGTGGTAGATAATTGGAATAGTCTCCCAGTAGATGAGGTAGAGGCTAATACGGTGAGGGAATTTAACCCCTCAGGCTGTTTTTATTTTTTTTGCACCCTTTTGTACGTGACAGCTAACAAACTCATTCACTATTTATACACAGACACTAATTGCAATTTAAAAAGCCACAGGTGTGAGAAATTAACCTTTAATTGCCAAATTAACCTGCGTGTGTCCTAACCTAATCTCTACGCACTGCATATACAAACACACACAGAAAAAACTAAATAATAAACGGAAACCATTACACTAAAACACATTTTGCAAAAAAGCACAAAAAATAAAATTGTCTATTTCTAACGCTAGTTGGAGGTTCACCAACTGGAAGCCCCTCAGCTATTCTCAGGAATCCCCTTTAGTGTTTCTCCACTCGTCCCTCTTTGAGGAAAATTATGTTTACAATTCAGCAGCTTGCAGGCGCCCGTACTAGATTCAAATTGCTTTTAAGTTGGCAGGGATGGGCCAGTCAAATTCAAGATTGGAAAAGTCCATATCTGGATGGATGGATAGATGGATGGATCAAATTATAGACAAATTAAATTAAAGAGGAAAAATCAACTCACAAGCATTACTACTTGATCCCCTCAAAAACCAATAGTCCCACTAACAGACTTGTGCATTTTTAACAAAATTTGCAGATTTCGTGAATTTGTAGAAATTAATTTAGCCAGAACTCGGACATTGATTTACTTTTAGCCCCCCATCTCAAAGTCGGTGGCGACTCTAGGAACAATATATAGGGGGGGCACATAAGATACAATAGTCAAAACTGAGGGGGCACTAATATTTTCCACCATTAAATCATGCCACTGAAAAAATGTGTGTTATCTGGGTGCTGGCCAGGTTCTATATGGTTAGTGTGGACGCCAGGGCTGATGTGTTTTTACGTGAATTCCAATTGATCTGTACCAGCAAAGCTGGGTTTGTGTGTTATTCTGTAGATCCATATCTGCTATGCTGTGTGTCCATACATTATTTATGTATACCTGCAAATACAGGGTTTCTGTGTCATATTCAGTTGATTAATACCTGCAATGCTGTTTCCATGTATTTATTTGATCTATACCTGCGATGCTACGTTTCATATATTATTATTGTATACCTGCAAATACAGGATTTGTATGTCTGATTCTGTTTATTTGATATATATCTTCAGTGCTGAGATCACAAGTGAATTTCAATTGATCTATACATGCAAAGCTGGGTTTGTGTGTTAATGTGTTACCTGCTATCAGCAGCAGGGTCTAATATTTATATACCGTATTTGCTATAAGACGACCCTCAAAAATATGAATATTAATTAAGGAAAAAAGAAAAAGCCTGAATATAAGATGACCCTATAAGAAAAACGTTTTACCTGTAAATGTTAATTCATGTAAACTATGTAAACTATTTTTTTTAAATAAAAGCTATGATTGAGAAAAATATTTTGTTTTTATTTCCTTTTATTTTCCAACAAGTGGCATATAGGGAGGTATAAGGCATTTCAGGAGGCAGACTGGCGTATAGAGGGTTAAAAGGCATTTCTGGAGGCAGAGTGGCATTAAGGGGGTTAAAAGGCATTTCATAGAGCACTCTGCCTACAGAAATGCCTTATGCCCCCCATTTACCCCCCCCCCCAAACTTACCGGTGCTTCTGATTCCCCGGTGTGTAGTTGGGACAGCCTGTAGACATCTACGTGATTCGCGCAGACACCCCCGCTGCTAACTGCACCTCCTTCCGTCTGCAGCGGAAGCTGTCTACGCGAATCGCGTAGACGTCTACACGCTGCCCCGGGAGTCCAAAGCACCAGTAAGTTTGGGGGGCATGAGACAGGAGGATCCAGATCCCCTCTGTTGGTTTTACATTGAGTAGCATAATAACTTATTAAGCTACTTAATGTATCTAACCAACAGAGGGCAGCATTGTGTCCGAAGTTATAATAAGTTATTTTGTTGGTCGCTGACACAGCGGGGATACCACTAGGACCCTGCTGCAAAAGTTAAAAGTCTGTGCCAGCGACCAACAAAGTTGCTGGTACGGACATTAGACTTAGCATAATAAAATAACTTATAACTTCGGACACAATGCTGCCCTCTGTTGGTTAGATACATTGAGTAGCTTAATAAGTTATTATGCTACTCAATGTAAAACCAACAGAGGGCAGCATTCTGTCCGATGATATATTAACCATCTGTGGCAGCGTGTTCATTTTCATTTATTAATTATTTAAATAAAATATATTCCCATGATCCACTCGTCTCCCCGCTGCAACAGTTAAATGTCCGCACTCGCGTACATTAATTCTGTCAAACTTGCTAACTCTTTTTTTCTATTTATTTTGGGTTGGTTTTTTTATTAAACCATTAAAAGAAAGGATCACGGGAATATATTTTATTTGAATAAATGCAAATGAGCACACTAGCATATATGGCTAATATATGTTAGGACAGAATGCTGCCCTCTGTTGGTTTTACATTAAGTAGCATAATAACTTTGGATTTCAAGCATTTGGAACAATGCTTCTTAATGTATAACCAATAGAGGGCAGCATTCTGTCCGAAGATATATTAGCCATATGTGGCAGTGTGATCATTTGCATTTATTCCCATGATCCTTTCGTCTAACAGTTTAATACAAAAAACCCCCCAAATAAATAGAAAAAAAGAGTTTGCAAGTTCGACAGAATTAATGTCCGCGAGTGCAGACATTTAACTGTTGCAGCGAGGAGACCAGCGGATCATGTGAATATATTTTATTTAAATTATTAATAAATGAAAATGAACACACTGCCACATATGGCAAATATATCTTCGGACAGAATGCTGCCCTCTGTTGGTTTTACATTGAGTAGCATAATATTCTGCCCGAGATTATATTAGCTATATATGGTAGTGTGCTCATTGGTCGCCAGCAGGAGGCCCCCTGCTGGCGACCAATAGAGTTGCTGATACACACATTTAAACTACTGGCGCCAGAGCTGCTGCGGTACGTGTTAACCCCGTATTAACCCCTTAACCGGGAAAAAAACGAAGAAAAAACGAATATTCGCCCGAAGATAAGATTTTTTTTTTGGACGAAGACGAGCACGAAGACGAAGAGCCCCCTGGTGCCCAAGTCAGGTTATAATGGAAGAGAAAAGCGAGAAGGGAAGGGATAAAGTAAAAAAGGAACTGAGTGAAAGAGTTAAAAAATGAGGAAAAAAGAAGATAGAAGGAAAAAGATTTAGAGAGAAAGATGGAAGAAAAAAATAATGAAACATGGAGGCAACAAGAGCATAATGTCAAAATCATTATGTACCTCAGATGGCACCCAGGAGCTGCTTTCTGAATCTCAGATAATCCGACTGCCGTTCTAATGAAGAACACACAGGAAATCATTGCAAACCCATTAGAGATAGCTGGTGAAAGATGCTCGTCCATCAGAACGTCTCCTGTCCTCCTCAGTGCAGGTGATCAGCAGCAGCTCTGCAGGATCAGGTATTTATCTGTGTTCAGCTGACTCTACGTTAAACCAGGCAGCTGAGACTCATATAAATACTCAATGTAGTATATTCATACATTGGAATTTTCACAAAGGACCTAACTCACAAAAAACCTTTGCTATCTTGGAATTGTAGTTTTGTTTAATTTTAACACCAATAACTTTTCACACTTTCAATGTCCTACTGAACCAGCGATACATATGGAGAATATATACTGATGTGGGGACATAAAGAAGAATTAAGGGGTATACATAGGTGTTATCCAAGTTTTGATGTGGGGCCATAGGTGGCCAGCTGGTTGTGTGGTGCAGTGCATTTCATCTATTTATATAGCCATGGTGTAATCCATCTTCAGTAAAACAGCAAAGAGGGTGGCTATGCTAGTGAAACCATGTTCAACCAGGATTATGTAGTTGAGTCATTGCAGATAGATACAAGTGGAGAAACACGCAGAACAATAACGGACGAGTTGCAACATGAAAGGGTGCAGAAGAACGTGCAAAAACAAGGGAGGCATAGAGGAAAAGGGCTAGTGACACAGCCCAGCATAGGTGAATGAATGAGGGATAAATCACACCTGATGGTCATGAGATCTTCAGCTACCACTGAATCAAGTCACTTAATTAAGGGAAAGTTCTAGTACTAATCCTATCTAGTAACAGAAAAAACTGTACGCCTTTGTTAAAGCACAATGACATTCAAGAATGAGCTCACTAAGGCAAGAGTACAAAACAAGAGCAGCTGACAAGACAGATAAATAATGCATTTTGAATGTGTAGTTTTGCAGCCCCTCTTTGGCCCTAAATCCTTTTGTCACTCTTTTCTCCTCCGATGCCCCTCTTTTATAGGGGTTTTGAAAAGGCTCCACAGCCCTAAAAATGACAATAATGTGTATGGAGACAGCAGGAAATGGAAAATGTAGAAAGTGTTATCAAAAATGTGTTATCAATAACAATATATACAATATGCCCTCATTAAAGGTTTGTAAAAAGACTTTATCCACTAAAAAGGAATAGCCTTTGGCAGCAGCAATCCAGGATTTAGATAATCCCACCATGAACACTTGATCCTCAATTTAGTCAAGTCCCGATGTTTCCTCTCATCCTGGGACTTCCGTGGCTCCGTAGGCATGATCCTGTCATCAAGTCCACGATGTTTCCTCTTATCCTGGGACTCCCGTGGCTCCACAGGCATGATCCTGTCATCAAAAGGTCAGTTTCCCTTCTCCCTTCTGTCACTGAAATTGCTTCACAGGAGCTTGGTCATCCCTCCTCCAAGAGCCCCCAAGTCCCCTCCTTCCGAATCACCTCAGCTCTCTACTCCGTACTTACAATACGCCACTGTCTTTGACCCAAAAGAGGCCGAACACCTTCCACCACGCCGACCATGTGACTGCCTGATCAACCTCTTTTCAGAATCAGAACTCAAGGTCCTAAAGGAATACCTGGAGGAGAGCCTTAAAAAGGGTTTCATCCAGCCTTCCACCTTAACCGCAGAAGCAAGGATTTTTTTTCATCAGAAAAAACGATGGGGGTCTACTACCATGCGTTTATTAACTGGAACTCAAACTCTCGATCGCATGACCCCCCGGGAGACCCCCTTTTCACATGACACCATACTCCAACCAGCTGACTTGTTGGGCCTGCATACTACGGTGATAAACCAACTCCTTAAATATAGCAAGCCCCTGAAAAACCATCCCAAAACCACATCCTGCAGGGCGACCCAGCGTCTCTATGTTAGAAGCGGTTTGATTTATGTGCCACTCCCAGCCTGAAACACTGTTCTGTGTTATGTACATCACTTCGTGTTAGCAGGACACTTAGGGTTCTGTCAGACATTAGACTTAGCCCAGAGCACCTTCTGGTGGCCCATGATGCAAAAAGGACTTGGCCAACTACATCTGATCCTGCTCCATGTTCCAAAAACCCCACCACATCAGCTACAGGACTCCTCCAACCGCTTCCCCTACCGGACCGACCTTAGAGGGAGATTACTGTCGATTTTGTGGTAGAGCTTCCACTCTCTCAGGGACAACACAATCATGGTGGTGGTAGACCCAATGGACCAAGATGGCAGCAACCGTTCTTCCCCCCACCGCCAAGACCACTGACCTGTTTCTGCATTCTGACTCCATGGGACACCGAGTACCATCCTTTCTGACCGGGGCACTCAATATAACTCCAGGTTTTGAAGGGCCCTCTGTACAGGCCTCCACATACAGCGTTGTTTGACATCTGCCCATCACTCCAGAACTAATGGGCAAACAGAACGGGTTAACCAGATTAGGGCTGCAACTAACGATTATTTTAATAATCGATTAGTTGGCCGATTATTTTTTCGATTAATCGATTAATCGGATAAAAAAAATGAATGTAAATTTTTCATTTATTTAAAATAATTTACTAAACAAATGATGTTAAATACAAACAGCAGAATAAAAAAACTTTGATAATACATTTCTTGTCTTTATTTCCCAACCAGCCCCCCAATATATGCACATTTGAGCCCAGGCTTGCTACGCTGCCTCCCAGACATGCCATGCTGCCCCCCCACATATGCCACGCTGCCTACCACAGCACTCCACGCTGCCTCCCACATATACCACACCACGCTGCCTCCCACATCTGCCACTCCACGCTGCCTCCCACATCTGCCACGCCACGCTGCCTCCCACATCTGCCACTCCACTCTACCCCCCACATGCCACTGTGCCTGATACGCCTTATACCCCCTGAAACACCACTCCATCCTCCCCAGACATGCCACCCTGCCCTCCCCACATATGCCACGCCATGCTGCCTCCCACATCTGCCACTCCACGCTGCCTCTCCACGCTGCCTCCCACATCTGCCACTCCACGCTGTCTCCCACATCTGCCACTGTGCCTGATACGCCTTATATCCCCTGATACCCCACTCCATCCTCCCCAGACATGCCACCCTGCCTCCCAGACATGCCACTTCTCTACCCCCAGATATGCCACTCTACCCCCAGATATGCCTTATACACCCTGATACACCACTCCGTCCTCCCCAGACATGCCACACTGCCCTCCCCACATATGCCTTATATAGTGTATATGCCTTATACCCCCAGATATGTCACTTCACTGCCCCCAGGATTTAGATTCCCCTAAATTAACCCTAAACTCCCCATTAACCATAACTGCCCCTAAATTAACCCTTAACACCCCCTTAACCACAGCATCCCCTAAATTAACCCTAAAGACCCCATCAACCACAGCATCCCCTAAATTAACCCTAAACACACCATTAACCACAACTGCCTCAAATTAACCCCAAACACCCCATTAACCACAGCTGCTCCTAAATTAACCCTAAACACCCAATTAACCATAACTGCCCCTAAATTAACCCTAAACACCCAATTAACCATAACTGCCCCTAAATTAACCCTAAACACCCCACTAACCATAACTGCCCCTAAATTAACCCCCACCTCCCCTAACTTTCAGTAGCCCAAATATATATATATATATATATATTACATATATAGATATATATATATATATATATATACATACACATATATATATATATATACATACACATATACTTACAGTTAGATGAGTGTCACAGCCATGTGGTTCTGGCCTGGAGAAGGAAGGGGCGGGGCCAGTTGTCACAGTGATTACAGGGAGGGGGAGTAAGTAGGAGCTGCTGCTGTGAGACGGTGAGTCAGACTAAACGGATTATATAATGAGGGGGATTTTTCAGAGCGTTTGCTCTGAAAAAACCCTCATTTTATAATCGATAATAATCGATTCAACTAATCGATAATGAAATTCGTTGCCAACGAATTTCATTATCGATTATTATCGATTTTATCGATTAGTTGTTGCAGCCCTAAACCAGATATTAGAACAATACCTCCACTGTTACGTCTCTCATCTGCTCCTATAACAACTATCTTCAGAGGTCCATAGGAATGTCCCCCTTTTGGGCCAACTACGAGTATGATCCCTCCATCTTTGACATTCCATCAGTCAAATCTCAACCAAGAACCGTCCAAAAAACTCAGTCTGAAATTCCTGGGTCCTTTTCCCATCATGGCCATCAACGGGCCTGTGACACTGCGACTCCAGCTCCCCACCTCTTGGCACCCTACCTTCCACATCTTGTTGGTAAAGAAGTGGGTTCCCGAACTCGACACCCAAGGCAGGTCGTTGCCACCTCTTCCTGTCTTGTTGAATGCTGACGAGAAATGTGAGGTGGACTGGGTCCTTCACTCTAGTGTGTGTAAGGGCTGCTTTGAATACCTGGTCCTTTGGAAGGGCTATGGCCCTGAAGAGCGCTCCTGGGAACCCATGCCCAACATACATGCTCCAGCAAAAATCAGGGCGTTCCACCGTGCCCATCCAGGTCCCCACTGTGACGGCCCAGGGTTAATTGGTGCCATCTGTAGTAATTATTGTTTGATTTCTGGATGTCCCAGTATATGTGGTGATTATTTTTTATGCTTTGTTCTCCCTCACGTCCTACCCTGCCCATGTGCAACATCCCCTGCCCACGGACTTTAACTCCACGTAGCCCGGACACCATCAACCCGACCACAATGCTCTTTCATGGAGATAACCCACGGGCGGTGGGGTACAGACAATAGGTGGTTCAGAGAGGGACCCTCCTGCAGATCCCCGGTGCTCTGGGACTGCCAGGAGAGACGAGATCGGCCAGTGCGGTTATGGTACGCATGCCGGCTATCTTGCGATCCGTCCCAGGGAAACTTTGAACTCTTGTCGCTCGGAGTCCCTTCGGCCGATCGTGTCGCTTTTTGGACAGGATAGCCTCAGGTGGCTGCCGGTTGAGGCATAAAGGGCTCTAAGTGAGATGCTCTGGTTTTGGGTTTGTGGTATTTTAGGTAGACTCAGAGGAGGGGCAGTGGGAGCTTTTATAAGACCGGTTTTGCAGGCTTTAGGTCCCTTTTGAAATCTCAGCATCCCACCTTTCCCTAGCTGTATGTACGTTTTCTTTTCAGCTGGTTGTCGGTGGTCAACCAGCTAAGGCTGCACCAGCCCATATGGGGGGGGGCTTGGTGCTGGGGAGTAAAATCGTGAGTGGCGTCTATGGGATTACCCTTGTCTGACACTGCTTTGCGGGTACGTCGGCATGTGAGAATAACGGGAGAAGGTGATTTTGAGCCCTGAGCAGAGCTAACAGAAAATGATCATATGTGCTAAAGGTTTATGTGCTCTTCACTATTTGGTTTTATGCTATTACAATATGCTTCACGGTCATCTAAAGGTTAACCCCACTTTTGTCTTCATATGTTTTCTACAAAGCATTAGGAGGATGCCAGACTTGGTTCTCCCACTGTCATGTGTAATTTGCAAAAAGAAGTCTGGGATAAATTAAATACAAAAACCAAAAATTATAAGCAGTGTGATGCTACAGGGGGTTTTATGCAAAGTTATTAGTAATGCTGCCAATGATTTTGTTTGTTATGTAATCAGCCGTGTCATAGCATAGTAATATGTGATATCATACGAAAAAATATCATAACCAGGAGCCCCTCTGCAGTATTGCCAGCACCCTGACGTAGAGTGAACATCATCGGGGGTCATGCCATTATCCGGGGAGTGTATCCTCTGTCTGCTGCCCACTGCTATGGAGCAGGGAAAGGTCCTGTCACCCGGTCAGAGCTGTCTGTATGCGGCCGGATGGTAAACGCTCCCCTGAGGCAGAGTAAGAATAAGCAGGACTGGTTGGCCAGAAACACCCTACCTTCCCTTTCCCTGTCCTGCAAATTCAAATCACCTTCCACAACAAAAATCTCTGGTTTAGATCACTTTATAAGCTTGTTTAACAATGACATGCCTGGCGCATCATGGTGTTAGTTAACTGACTATTTTTGCGTGACATTCCTGGGCAATCATTGGCCTTTAATAGGTTAAAATAAAAAAATTGCATATTGTGTTTTATTTCAATTATTAGAAAAAATAATCAGTTAACCAATCGTTAGTTGCAACCCTGCTGAAAATATAAAAAAACCTTTACTCAAAGGTGCAATTATCTCCTCCTCCCCTCACTGTCTGGTGTCACCCTTACTTTAAACCTCTCGTTTAACCTCCATATTCAGCCTGTCAGAATAAACCACACTCCCAATCTTAAAAACATTGCTTACATTAGTCCCTGTCTAACACAAAATGCCACCAAGGCTCTTGTCCATGCCTTCATTATCTCCCGCCTTAACTATTGTAACTCTGTCTTAGCTGGTCTCCATCTTACCCAACTCACCATGAATGCTGCTGCCAAACTTATCTTCATCTCCCATTCACCTCTCCTCTCTGATGGTCTCTTCACTGGCTGCCTATACACTTCAGGATTAATTTCAAGATCCTGACTCTTACTTTCAAAGCCCTTCACAGCGGTTCCCCAGCCTACATCTCCTCACTCATCTCTAAATACACTACTAACCAGTCTCTCCTCGCTCATCTCTAAATACCCTCCTAACCGGTTAGGAGTGTATTTAGAGATGAGCGGAGAGCTTATCTATAAACATCCTCCTTAACGGTCTCTCCGCTCATCCAATGATCTCCTTTTGTCCTCTGATTGATAGATCTCAGGCATGCTTGCAAGATTACTTAAGAGCTGCTCCTATCCTCTGGAATGCCCTCCAATTCTTTAAATTCAAATATGGGACCTCTACTGAGTATCAAATGAGGTGTGGAACCCAGCAAACTGATCAGTCAAAATTTCATGCTTTAGAACTGTAATATGCATGTTCCAATTTTAAACCTACAGTTCCTGAAATACATGCCCAAATCCTGCACTCAGGGGTGTTTCTGAATACAAATCAGTAATTTCACATACCCAGGGAAATGTACTGACAGACTGTGTTTGGATAGAATGCGTTTGTAAAAAATGAAATTTCATTGCAATTTTTAGGAAAGACTGGCGCTAAAATAGTTAAATAAAAAGACTTAAAATGCCCCTAGTAAAATGGCAAGAAAAGGTCTGCCACACCATTACACAACCACCACCCTGAACTGATGACACAAAGCAGGATGGGTCCATGCTTTTATGTTGTTTACAACAAAATACCAATTGAGCATTGTTTAAAAGCGACAGCCTACTTGCGTATTGTGGCTGGTGGCTGACCATCACACCTGGGAACTTTTGGGCTCTGGCTATCCGGAGCCTTCCCTTGCTGGACGCGGGCCATTGCTGCCCACTGACGTCGGTGAGAATGCCCCCATTTACAGGGCAAAGGGTCAGGGCATGTCAAGACCCAGCTCCTGCGACCCGGAGGATTCAGGTCTTGACCCGAAGAACCGGTGCTACACCCGGGGTTAAAGACGCCTGTAACCTTACACGTTAACCCTCTCCCTTGCATATTCCTTTAGCTCTCCTTTCGTGGTCTCTCTCCTGCAATCTCCCTGACGGCGGCACTTTTACCCCAACTCACTGAGTGTCAGCTCATTTACGCAGGACCCTGCTTACCCGTGGCTTCCAATCGTTATGTTATATACTACCTGTCCTGTATATCCATTGTACAGCGTGGCGGAATATGATGGCGCTATACAATCGTAATAAAATAAAACTGGACAACATCCCATAACTACAGCCATACCCTATATACATTTTATTTATATGCTCACATATTACCCTATAAATGCATTCAGGAATATTATAGCATTTATATATTATCAGTTATAAAACGAGGCCCTGATAGCCTCAAAAGCTTGCAATCCATTATACGTCAGCCAATAAAGGTATCATCTATACCAAATTTACTTTGCATACAAATATATACTTATACACAGTATAGATTAATATTTATGAGACATTTATATATTAATATAGTATTATAATATAGAATTATATCAGAATATATATATCCAATATATAGAGCTATATACATTACAGATTTACATACTGATAAATAGAGTTATATACATTCGCCATTTATATTCCTGGAATATACAGTTATATACATTATGTATTTAGATTCTGATATATAGAGTTATATACGTTAGTTTATATACTGATAGAGTTATATACATTGGAGATTTATATACTGATATATAGAATTGTATACTGATAAAGCGCACGCACTTCATGACATTCTCCATCCCCAGGTGGTAATTGTTGTTGCCCTGGCTGCCCTCCCCCATACAGATAACTTAGGGTTTTAAACATCTTAAACAGCATTTATTTTTCCTGAAGTAAACACTGTGATCCGAAGATTCGGATCATGAATCGGATCATTTCAATGAACGACTCAAAATGATCCGATTCACTTTACTGATCCGAACTTCCCATCACTAGTTACTCATATACCACACAGCAAGTTAATAAAGTAATCGTTTATTTTAGTGCAGGAAATGTACTTTTGTGAGGTGGATTGGAGAAGCTGTGGTGACTTCTCTAATGTATTACAGGGGCTGCAGCAGACAATTTTCCTTGTTCCTGAGTATGGTTCAGTTAATGAAGATAGTCGCCCATTTATGCTATGAACCAAACCCGTAATTTGTGGACTAATCAACATTTTTATTATCTTTCTGCCATATCATCTATTATTCCTCATTGATAACTATTGGTGACAAAACCAAACATTCTACTGGAATGGCACACAATGTGAAAGGCTTTTTAAAAATAAAAATTTATATTGGCCAGTGCCCTACTGCTGCTGCTGCACCTCTTTGACCATCCTTACTTTTGAGAAACTTTTTTTAAACTCTATTAATTTTTATATATGCATTTTTAAATGCTTATTAAATCTAGGCTGGTTGTTGTGTTTTTTTATACAGGGATATAATGGGCTATAAGGATATGATTAGTTGGCTCTTGTTGAGCTAGTTGGCCCTGTTTTCCTCCTTCCTGCCTTGACTTTGGCTGCAACTTTGTATTTGTGCAACAATTTTTATATGTGAGTGAGGGTTTTTCAACCTCAGTTAACCATTGAATGGCCACTTAACTTCTCAGTGAATAGACCTATCTTGAAGACCTATGTGGCTCAAAACATTTCCTGCTCCATATCAAAAAAATGTCTATTGAGTGATGTTTTAAGGTGCTAAAACTCATTATTTACTTTGACTGCTAAAATTGTGACCTCTGTGATTATTAGAACAAAACTCCCTCCAAAAGTAAATAACAGATTCAGGTTCATAATAAAAAAAGGGTGAAAAACATTGTGCACGGCTCATGGCATCTGTAACAAAGAATAATGTTAAAAGCCATCTGAAAACATGAAAGTCTTGTGATGGGTACAGGACAGGACGGCGATGGAAAGGTGTGGACAGAGTAATAGCCGTACAAGAGTTCCATGACTGCCATTACTAAACTCTGGTATCCAGATGACAGATGGGTTCCCAAGTGGGCTATCTTTCCGGAACCACTTCAGCATGTGCCTTATCGTGAGTCTAACATATCCCCTAATGAGCAATAGGGCAACAGGCTGCCTACACGATGATGTACAGTGTTCAGTGGACATTCCCATGGGGCCTTGCCACCAAGCAGGTTCAGGAAATCGCAGCTGTGACCCGGTGTGGGCAAGAGAGCAGGGGGAACAGGAAAACTGGGTAAGGGAACAAGGAAAATTAATATTTGAATCCGATTGCCTTTTGGAGTCAAGGAGGAATTTTTCCCCTGATGGCAAAGTTCGATGTAGCTGAATTAGTTTATCCCTTGCTTTGGATCAAGAATAGGAAGGTTAGGTAGAAGGGTTGAACTTGATGGACTAAGGTATTTTTCAACTTTATGTACTATATAACAGTGATCCTCCTGATCCATAGTCCAGCAGACTCAGCTAGATCCTGTTGAGTCAACTTGGGGCTGTCCGGTTAGATTTTATTCCAACTCAATTTGCCTGGAAAGGCCACCCACATTGCTATTCTGTATTCCTGTCCTGCAGTAGGATCATGTAGACGTCTACCCGCTGCCCGACTACACACCAGGGAGTCAGAAGCACTGGTAAGTTTGGGGAGGGGGAGTGTTAAATAGGGGGCATAAGACAGAGGAGGATCTGGGTCCCCTGCAGCGCTACGGGGGATCTGGATCTTAGTCTCATAGTAAGATGAGGGGGTATTTTTCAGAGCATTTGCACTGAAAAAAACATTGTCTTATAATCGAGCAAATACGGTAATTGCATTTATTAAAATGTATTCTCATGAGCAGATAAAACCTTTTATATTTTATTCTACATTTATAACTGTTTGTCGCTATTCAGGCCATAGCAACAAATCTTTAATGAGACTTATCATTACTGGGCACTTTGTCTCAAATCCCATTAGACAGCCAGCTAGGTGGACATGCTGCTGGCCTCTGGGTCCCCGGATCTTTTAGAAGAGCCGACGGACAGGATTTACCTATTACAGCATCAAGTTAAGAGGTGGCCATGGAGGAATATAGCTACTGGTCAAATACTGAACTGAGGAGCCCAACTATATGACTCTATAAATGAATCTTAAAATCCTGATTTTAGTAATCGTCCTTTTGTGTTCATGCTTGGATTCAACAAAATTATAAAACATTTTGGGAAAAATATAGAGCACAGAATTCCAGTGCTAGAAGCTAATATTGCAAAAATCTCAACAATCACTGTGTTTTTGCCAATAACGCTCATATAAGCCGGGATAAAAGAGATCCAGACGTTACAGAAGATCAGCATGCTGAAAGTGATGTATTTGGCTTCATTAAAACTGTCTGGTAATTTCCTGGCCAGGAAAGCAACTATGAAACTCACAGCTGCCAGGAAGCCCATGTACCCCAGAACAGTGTAAAAAGCAACTACTGACCCCTCATTACACTGAATAATGATCTTTCCAGGGTAGGAGTGAGTGTTCATTTCCTGGTATGGAGGGGAAATAGACAACCAGCAGATGCAAATGACAACCTGAATAAATGAACAGATAAACACAACATAATTGGGTAATTTGACTCCAATATATTTTCTCCACCTGCTGCTGGGTTTGGTGGCTTTGAAAGCGATGCAGACCATGATGGTCTTGGCCAACAGAGAAGACACAGCTACCGAGAAGAGGATCCCAAAAGCAGTTTGTCGCATCATGCAGGTAGAGCTGAAACAACGAATCGATAAAATCGATAATAATCGATAACGGAAATCATCGATAACGATTTCCGTTATCGATTAATCGAGTGATCAATTCGTTGTTGGAGCACTCGGCTCCTTTTACTTACCTCCGCGAGCGTTCCCCGCTTCTGCTACACGCTCTGCAGTCTCCGCCTTCTTTTAGCTACGTGACGGATGTGACGCGTTCCGGAGGTAAGTATTCTTCATGTCTATGTGCACGGATCGCACAGAGCCACTCGCACAGAGCGAATCGCTCTGTGCGAATGGAGCCACTCGCACAGAGCGGTTCGCTCTGTGCGAGTGGCTCCACTCGCACAGAGCGGTTCGCTCTGTGCGAGTGGCTCCATTCGCACAGAGCGGTTCGCTCTGTGCGAGTGGCTCCATTCGCACAGAGCGGTTCGCTCTGTGCGAGTGGCTCCATTCGCACAGAGCGGTTCGCTCTGTGCGAGTGGCTCCATTCGCACAGAGCGGTTCGCTCTGTGCGAGTGGCTCCATTCGCACAGAGCGGTTCGCTCTGTGCGAGTGGCTCCATTCGCACAGAGCGGTTCGTGAGTGTGGGTGCAGGGCAGAGTGGGGGTGGGGGTGCAGGGCAGAGTGGGGGTGGGGGTGCAGGGCAGAGTGGGGGTGGGGGGTGCAGGGCAGGAGACTGGGTGCAGGGCAGAGTGGGGGTGGGGATGCAGGGTGTGAGTGTGGGTGCAGAGCAGAGTGGGAGACTGGGTGCAGGGCAGAGTGGGGGTGGGGATGCAGGGCAGGGTGTGAGTGTGGGTGCAGGGCAGAGTGTGAGTGTGGGGGCAGGGCAGAATGTGGGGGCAGGGCTGGGTGCAGGGCAGAGTTAGAGACTGGGTGCAGGGGCACAGTGCAAAGTGCTGGGTGCAAAGTGCCAGTGCTGGGTGCAAAGTGCCAGGGCTGGGTGCAAAGTGCTGGGTGCAAAGTGCCAGGGCTGGGTGCAAAGTGCTGGTGCAAAGTGCTGAATGCTGGGTGCAAAGTGCTGGATGCAAAGTGCCAGGGCTGGGGCAAAGTGCTGGGTGCAAAGTGCTGGGTGCAAAGTGCCAGGGCTGGGTGCAAAGTGCTGGGTGCAAAGTGCAAAGTGCTGGGGCAAAGTTTCTTGAACAGTAATAGTCCACCTCTTTTCAGAATGTTTGGGGTTATTTTGTTTCATAAATATTGTGTTTGGGTTCTTGTACTTTGAAAATATTGTTTTTTATTACATCATAACAAAATAAGAATGTTAATGTAAATTTTAAGTTGTTTTTTAACATCCAGTTCATTAAATTCTTTTAAATAAACGAAAAATTTGCATATTGTTTTTTTTTATCCGATTAATCGATTAATCGAAAAAATAATCGGCCAACTAATCGATTATTAAAATAATCGTTAGTTGCAGCCCTACATGCAGGTTATATCCACAGGGCGACCGAGGAACAGAAACACACAGAGGAAGCTCAGGATGATGGACACCAGGAGAACAAAACTGAGGTTCATATTATTAGCTCTAACAATTGGGGTGTCCCGGTACAAAATAAATATAACCAAGATAATGGAGGTTACAACAGACATAAGAACTGATATAGTACTAAAAACCAATGCAATCAAATTGTCTTTGAAGGATAAAAATTCAGTGGGTTTCAGAACACAAGTGTCCTTCTTCTCATTTGGACACTGGTTTTCTGGGCACTTCTGGCAAGACTCTCCATCTGTAAAAAGTATCATAACGATTTAAATCATTAAAATGTAGATCACAGAGCACTATTCAATATACTGTATTTGCTCAATTCTGAGATTATCCTGATTATAAAATGACCCCCAACATTTGAATATTAAGGGGAAAAAAGACTGAATATAGGACTACCCTATAGGAAACAGTTTTACTAGCAAATATTGACATGTAAACTATTTTTTCATATTTTATAAAAACAGCTATTGCGAAAAATTCATTTTGCTTTCATTTCATTTTGCCATCCTGCCCACAGAAATGCCTTATACACCCCTATATGCCACTCTGCCTCCCAGATATTCCTTTTAACCCCCTATATGCCACTCAGCCTCCCTGATATTCCTTTTAACCCATATACGCTACTCTGCCTCCAGAAAGCCCTTATAACCCCCCATATGCCACTCTTACCCTCCCCCGACTTACCAGTGCTTCCCTAGACTTCTCCCCATGCTTCAGATTCCATGGTGTCTAGTGGGGGCTGCCGTTGGAGGTCTGTGCGATGCGCGCAGACAACCTCTGCTGCTGCTGCCAGCACTTCCACCGCGGCTTCTATGACTGAGCACTGGAAGGTCATATGATGCCGGTGCTCTGTCATAGAAGCCCTAGAGGAAGTGCTGGCAGCAGCAGAGGTTGCCTGCGCGTATCGCACAGACCTCCACCGGCTGCCAGAGAGGAAAATCCAGGTCCCCTGCTGTGTTGCGGGGGATCAGGATCTTAGTCTTGTATTCAGACCTCTATTTTAGGTCTGATTATAAGACGACCCCAAATATTAAGGCAACGGTTTTGCTATGCACCTGTTGTGTTGGAGATCTCCTTCTGAGCACGGGACGCAGTCAAAGCAACAGTTGTGTTTCCCTTTGTGCAAAACTCGTCTGTAGCCAGAAGGACAATCTTCAGAACATCGAGAAGTAATAATCTTAAAACCAAGCAGTCGTTAATAAAAGGAATATCAGAACAAATCACAAATTGGCGTGATCTATGTTTCCACATCTGATCAATGACCCCCCCCCATTAACATCCCGTAGTAGGCTACCCAGAGCTTCCCCTCTTCATTGAAAAAGAGGAAAGTGATTTGAGGAAATAGCACTTTATCTGGAGACTCCTGAAAGTTTCCCAGTTATGCACTTGACATGCTCAAACACACAAAACAACGCCATGACAAAGCTAGTCAGGCCAAACAAAAAAGAGAGCCTGAAAAAAAATGAAAGTATTCTGTTTCAGTTGGAAGTGGGAAGTAAAACGGACTCTGCTTACACAGCCATTTCCCTGTGAAGGATGTGATTAGATTATGCATTGCATCCTTTATTTACTATAATGGAAGAAATAGACACCGTGCCCCCACTGGCGGAGACCTTCATATTACTGATCCTTCACACGGAACAGAGTAAAGAGAACAGAGAAACCAGAAAAACCAACTGGAACAGGAGACACAGGGAAACATAACAAAAACAAGTGAGTGTGGAAACATAGACAGCCTACCTCTCTGTGTATCGCTCTATCTTTCACGAGACAAAGGACATTCTCTAACCTGGCAGTTGGGGAGCTGCAGTTGCATCTTTCCAACAAAGTTCCTGGGATCTCCCAGGTTAGCGAATACACCCAAGATAGGCTGCTATATACGTAATGTAACATGACAAGGATATCAGGCTTTCCTACAACTCAAATTTGACATTTGGAGTGCGGAATATGTAGATAGATAATACTTGAAACAGATACTTCTGATCTTTTATTACTTACCATACCTGGGAACTTCTGGGCTCGGGGTTTTGGGCACGACCAGGGCTGCCTGCTAGCGTCAGTAGGCAATACCGCTGACGTCAATAGGTTGGTCAAGTCAGCTGGAAAGCCTCCAGCCAGGTGCTTCTCCCAGAGTTCCCAGGTATGAAAATTGCTTTTATGTCCAGGACAATAAGAATCACTGACCTCCCTGGAGTTGTATTTCCATGTTATGTTGCATTTATTGATGGCAAGTTGCTCTCCTTCTGGAGCAGATACATCGAAGATCCCGACATGTTGTTCTAAGACACTTTTATTTGAAAACATGACATAATTCCTAATGTGATAGACAGTCGCCATCTCTCCATTCTCATTAAAGAAAACATCCTTTTTTCAGAGCAAACGCTCATAAAATACCCCTCATTATATAATCCGTTTGAGTGACTCACAGCAGCAGCTCCTACTTACCAGTCCCTCCCTGTAATCACTGTGACAACTGGCCCCGCCCCTTCCTTCTCCCAGAAGGCCAGAACCACATGGCTGTGACACTCATCTAACTGTAAGTATAAAATTAATATTTGGGCTACTGTAAGTTAGGGGAGGTGGGGGTTAATTTAGGGGCAGTTATGGTTAATGGGGTGTTTAGGGTTAATTTAGGGGCAGTTATGGTTAATGGGGTGTTTAGGGTTAATTTAGGGGCAGTTATGGTTAATGGAGTGTTCAGGGGCAGGTATGGTTAATGGGGTATTTAGGGGCAGTTATGGTTAATAGGGTGTTTAGGGTAAATTTAGGTGCAGCTATTTAGGGGCTGTTGTGGTTGACAGGGTCTTTAGGGTTAATTTAGGGGCAGTTATGGTTAATGGGGTTTTTAGGGTTAATTTAGGGTAGTTGTTTTGATGGGGTATTTAGAGTTAATTTAGGGGTAGTTATGGTTAATGGGGTGTTTAGGGTTAATATAATGATGAGGACTGAGGGTTAATTTAATAAAGTTAACTTAAGGTGCAGTTAGAGATAAAGGGGGGCAGACTAAAGGGAATCTAAATCCTGGGGGCAGTGAAGATTAACCCAGTACTTATTTATAAAAGTATGGTGTCAGTGTGATGCGAACGGGTCTGTTACTCCATGAGGGGACTATGAGATATCTGGGGGGTATAAGGCATATCTGGGGAGGACGGAGTGACATATCTGGGGGTATAAGGCATATACATTATATAAGGCATATGTGGGGAGGGCAGTGTGGCATGTCTGGGGAGGACGGAGTGGTGTATCAGGGTGTATAAGGGATATCTGGGGCCACAGTGGCATGTCTGGGGGTAGAGTGGAGTGGCATATGTGGGGAGGGCAGCGTGGCATGTCTGGGAGGCAGCGTGGCATGTCTGGGGAGGATGGAGTGGTGTATCAGGGGGTATAAGGTGTATCAGGCACAGTGGCATATGTGGGAGGCAGCGTGGAGTGGCATATGTGGGAGGCAGCGTGGAGTGGTATATGTGGGAGGCAGCGTGGAGTGGTATATGTGGGAGGCAGCGTGGAGTGGTATATGTGGGAGGCAGCGTGGAGTGGCATATGTGGGAGGCAGCGTGGAATGGTATATGTGGGAGGCAGCGTGGAATGGTATATGTGGGAGGCAGCGTGGAATGGTATATGTGGGAGGCAGCGTGGAATGGTATATATGGGAGGCAGCATTGTATATGTGTGAGGCAGCGTGGAGTGGTATATGTGGGAGGCAGCATGGAGTGGTATATGTGGGAGGCAGCGTGGCATATGTGGGGGGGCAGCATGGCATGTCTGGGAGGCAGCGTTGCAAGCCTGGGCTCAAATGTGCATTAATTGGGGGGGCTGGTTGGGAAATAAAGACAAGAAATGCATTTTATCAAAGTTTTTTTTTTATTCTGCTGTTTGTATTTAACATCATTTGTTTATTAAATTATTTTAAATAAATGAAAAATTTACATTCATTTTTTTTATCCGATTAATCAACAAAATAATCGGCCAACTAATCGATTATGAAAATAATCGTTAGTTGCAGCCCTACTGTACACAGTGTGGTCTGACTAGTGACTTGTACAGTGGTAGAATTATTTCCTTGTCGTGGGCATCCATGCCCCTTTTGATGCACCCCATGATTTTATTTGCCTTAGCAGCAGCTGCCTGACACTGGTGGTCGCTACAGGTAAATTTACTGTTAACTAAAACTCCTAAATCCTTTTCCATGTCAGTCATCCCCAGTGTTTTCCCATTTAATACATATTCCCAGCCTGGATTTTTCTTCCCCATGTGCATAACCTTACATTTATCTGTATTGAACCTCATCTGCCACATCCCAGCCCAAGCCTCCAACCTATGCAGATCCATTTGTAATCGTGCACTGTCCTTTATTGTGCTAACAATTGTGTTTATATGAAAACAGGCATCAACTTTTTGGTATTTATTAAATTATTTTAAATACAAAAAAAAATGATTGTGTACTGGAAGCCAGCCATGCATCTCAGGTTCAGCCTGGCCTGATGGGTGGGACGAGTCTGATATTCTAATTGATATTCTAATGAAGAGGTCTTCTCTGTAATGGTGCAAGTGAGCAAACAATGGCCATGCCTCTCCTGGGTATTTACTTTACTATAGGGAGGCTCCCATGTTGTTTTTCTCACCTTAAGTAAATCAGGGTATGACCAGACATGGGTCCCTGGCTTATTGCATGGAGTTCTGAAATGTGGTTTTGTGTCTGTGTAGCCTTCTTGGTCTTTTGTTTTAGATCAAGTGAGTACCTGTGAGGTGGAGTCCCTGAGGTTTGATCTTTGGTTCATGATGGTGAATGTGTGGGGTTAGGTGTGCATTACATTTTCTGTTGCATGTGCTAGTAAGTGTTTTTTTGTCTATACACTGATCTTATCCTTTTAGGCTTGGTGTGAGGTGTATAGAGCCTAAGGGCTGTGGCTTCTTCGGCAAGCGTTTTTTTGTATATAGTCTTTGTCCGCACAACTGCACTGACTCTTTCACAGAGCACATGTGTTTTATTGCATTTTTGAATAATATTTTTTTTTATAAACATGGGCATTGTAGACATTTTTGACACCTGAACGTCAAGGAGGCACCAGGTCCCCTAAAAATAGCGGGGAGGGACCAAGCAGATCAGGCCCTCTTGTAGGCATTATGGCCGAGGAGGAAAGGAAGGGGACCTGTATCTTTTGCGAGTGCGACCACTGGAGAAATTGAAGACGGGCACCTGGTGTCCACCGTGGCCTTATGACATGTTGGCACTAGCCATTTTTTGGTTTTCCTTCATAGCAAAGCGACTGACCTCGGGGCTTCAAAAAATAAATAGTAAAAAAAAAAAAAAAAGTAAAAAAATAAATAAAATTGGGGTAAGTTTATCGCTTCTCAGCCTTTTGGTTAAGATCATGTGTAGTACCCTAGGGTATGAGCGGGAAACTTGATCCTCGGGCCTTAAGGCCGAGGTATCTTGAAGCCTGATGAGCCCCCAGAGCAGTCCTGGGCAGTCACAATATTGCACTACTGATTGTGAGGAGCCAACGAGTGCGCAGAGCACCTACAGCTAGCTACACTTTACTCTGCTCTACTCTGACACATTTGGGCTGGGATTATGAAGACATTTTTTAAAATAAAGTAAACTTTTTTTTAGTTAAACCTCACCAACTTCACTCGTTTGTATGCCCATGTGACAATGACTTTTTGTAAATAGATATGTGTGAAGTTTTTTTTCTTTGGAAACACGGAAGAAGGATATATGGAAATGGACGCTAATTTACGGATTGAACGCACTGCTGCAGTGAAACAGGACACCGGCTTTTTTGGTAGGACAGATGGTGGATACTTTATTGCTCCCCATCTCTTCCTCATGGTTACAGTGGTTCCCCTCCTTGTCGTGGGAGTGGGACTGCGCAGATCCGGCCCTCCTGCAGGCCTTTTTATTGGGGTAAGTGTTGCTTGCCAAAAGGCCAAGATCAAGTGAATACTTGTGAGAGAGGGAAAGCTTGGTCCTCTGGCCTTGCAGGAAGAGCCCAAGAAGATCTGGCTGTCCTACAGGCCTTATGGCAGGGTAGGGAAGGAAGTGTCGCATATCCCGCAACACCAGAAGCAAACGAAGAAGAGGACATGATGTCCACAGCGGCCTTATGGCGTGCTTGGCCCTAGGAGATTTTTTGTTTACTTCTCAGTGGAGCAGCTGGCCTCGGGGCTTCAATAAATTAGGGTAAGTATCTGTGTTGATATGTTACAGTGCCGTTGAAATTCCTGAGGTGCGATCATCATGCGCTAAGGAAACCATAAGCAACATATATGTCTGTGAAGTCTTGTTCGCCTGTCGCATTATCTCTGCCGTATAATAGGCTTACGGCTCCGTCAACAGGAAACCGGCAGCTGGCTGTCCTGAGTTTGGGTTATTAAAAACTGCAGTTTACTTTGTAAGTCAAAGTTAATCATGTTTGATGTTTCATTGTCTGTGATATATTCAATAAAAGTCATTTATTCGTGGAGTTAAAAGTTGAAAGGGACATTTTAACTGACATAACCAACTGCTTTAAATAATAATAATAATGTATATCATCATTACTATTATTAATTTGCGGGTATCCTGTATCATAGTGTTATGTGAATGGCTTTATTCATTACATGTAAAAAGCTGCACTTCATGACGAGCAGATGGTTAACAGCAAAGCTCAGCGTCAATTTCCAGAGGGAACGGCTGAGACTTTGTTCTTTTCTCTGCTGTAAGAAAGTTCCTGGTTATTTCATCATCTGATTTCCTCTGACGGTAATTCCCGGGTCGCCCCTGTAATTACATATGTGGCCGAGACGCGTTTATTCAGAGATCTGTGTGTGAAGCCAGAAAAAACTCCGAGAAACTTTTCAATGACAAACAATCTGATTTCTAAGCAAATCCACGGAGAACACATTTACAGAACTGACATCATCTCCCGCTGGGAACAAGTGTGTGACTGCGATGTCGTTTCTACTGTGCAAAAGAAATGGCCAAGTTTAATGAATTTAATATTATAATGAAATCAAATCACTTTATAATATCAGTGATAAATGTCATTTGCTTGTTATGAAATAACATGTAATTGTATATATAAAATATTACCAGTATTTATACCCCCTGCTTTAAAGAATTATTAAAGAATATTTAATATGAGGATATACATAAAATGAAAAATTACAATTTTGAAATGTGCAATTAAAAAAAATAATAAAACAAATAACATCAATAATACCAATAATATTATATTATCAGAATTACAGTGATTATTATTTATTTGAGGGTATCCTGTATCACAGTGTATATGACATGTAAAGAGCTGTAGCCTTGACTTTTTTTACGGCAATTAATAAATAGAATAAGCTGGCAACATTTTTCATGATGATAATATCATTTACAATAAAAGACAAAGGCTTTTACTCAGTACAGCAAGATGTGGTAAGATAGCGTCACAGAAGCCTCCACAACTTTGGAGGCACCTGGCGGCTGTACTTTCCATCATATATGGTGGACCCCTGGATTGCATTATTTACTTCCAACAGGTGACAGTGGACAATAGAAGCCCAGTATACGATACTGGGTCCCCTCAAGGGAAACCCAGACAAATTCCTCCCCCATGGGAGGGCCGGATCTTCGAGTATCACCATGAGCGGTAAGACCCCTTTGCCTTCGGGGCACTCCCGCAAGGGAGTAACCCCCTTTAGGCTTCACTGCCAAAAAACAGTGATCCAAAACGAAAATCAAGGGGTGAACGTGGCCTCGCAAAGTGGTTCAGCAACCGTGAAATCAAAAAAGGCAATTAATCAGCACACATGCTTCAACACATTGTGATGTATAAATAAAGTAAATAAATAAGGGCAGGCCGTGACTGGCCTAGCCAGATTCAAAAATAAATTTCACTCCATGCCCATATGGTGCAACAGAGGAAGCCCGCCTGTGCAAAAACATGCACAGCGGCGTGCAATACTGCACATGGTGACTCCAGCATCTCTGCCAGGGCAATTTAAGCACCTCAGGCTCCATGCTTCCCCCCAGGCAAAAGAGGTACTACACTTGATCTTAGCCAGAAGGCCAAGCAGTGACAGCAGACACTAATCGCAGTACAATATCTGGTCCCTTTGCTTGGATTTATGTTTAAGTCTCCCTGTACCTGATGGTATTGGTTCTGATGGCAGGACTGTGTAAGTTGCTGTGGTTTTCTGTTATAAATTAGTGTGCATATGATCTGCATATTGCATTTTACATATGGTATGATGCATGCTGGATGTAACTCACCGCCACCCTATTGAAAGGCTCTTGGAGGCTGGTGGTGATTGTGGTTTATGATTTTGTCTGTGTTTTTCCCCTTTGGGGAACCCCAGAATAGTTGTTTCAATATAAGTCTTGGTCTGTTATTGGGGTAAGTTTTGGTTAAGATCAAGTGTAGTATCTCTAGGACAGGAGGGGGAAACACTTGATTCTCTGGCCTTAGGGCTGGGGCAGCAAGGAGCCTGAGGTGCTGATTTGCCCCAGCTAAATGCCGGAGTCATAAAACGCACAGCCTGCGCGCCACTGTACAATGTGAGTGCACAATCTCACTTAAGGTTTTTCTTTGCTACTATGCACGCTTCTCCCCCTGACCCTTATGGGCTTGGGGTTAAGCAATTTTTTTTTTAATTTGGCCAGGCGAAGAATGGCTGGCCATTATTTATTTATTATCAACTCACCTTTTGCACGTTATCAAACCCACGGCGAGGCCACTATTTTGTTTTGGATCACAATTCTGGTACCAGGTTTTTGTTTTGGTCACTGTTTTCGCAGTGAAGCTTGCTTCAGTTGGAGGAGGTGTAGGGAGCCTTATGGACCTTCCCTCCATCCAAAAAAGGGTCATTCCTCTTGGGGATTGACTCAAAGTACAAAGGAGTCTTACCCTTTGGGGTTAGACTTGAAGATCCAGCCCTCCCATGGGGGAGGGAAGGAATTTTGTCTGGGTTTTCCCTTTGGGGAAGCCCAGAATATTTTTTCAGGCTTCCACTGCCTTCCAAGCACAGATGCGGCACCAAGGAGCACGCACCTCAGGCTCCAAAAAAAAATATTGGGGTAAGTCTCATTGCTGCCCTTATTATATATTATATTCCTGCCTGACAGTTACAATTTCATGTTCTTGATGACCACGGAGTAAAGGGTGGATTGTCTGGAAGGTGTACCCAGTCAGGGTATGGGTTATTCCTGTCACACTGGTGGCAGCGGTGGGATGCTTCCTTCCAAGTGGGACAGTGTCACGGTCTGCCCAGGCTGCGGAGCTGCATATCTGTCCTGCTGTAGTTTCTCTGCTTTGCTTTGATCCATTCCTGGATTTCCTTTTGCTTTGTTCTATTTTCCATTCCTTGCTTCTGCTCCGGCTCTTTGCTTCAGCTCTGCTTCCTTTATTAAGTGTGCCCCACCTGTGTGTTCTGTTTGTCTCAGTCTGCAGTCTGCAGTCTGCAGTCTAAGGTATGTCTCAGTGCTATGTGTTTGGTTTTCATGTGTGGTTTGTTTTGTACCATTGTCAGCAGGGATTAGCGTTAGGACCCACCGTCATTGGAGTACTTTGGCGTAGTGGTGGGCTAAGCATACTATGGCCATATCATGTGACGGAATCTCCAATAGTTATCTTGTAGTCCTAGGCTAGTTTCTGTATTCATGTTTGTCTGTCTCTTATGTACCTTTGCCCTTCTTCCTTGAATCATCTGAGGATTCCGGTTCCTCTCTCCTCTCCCCATGTCCCTGTTAATATGTCCTATCCTTGCTTATAGGAGAAGCGTCCGAGGGTTCCGGCTCCTCACTCCTTCCCCTGTGTTCCTTGCCTTCTTCCCTGTCCTTTGTTGTGCCCTGTAACATGTATGTCTTGTCAGGTTATGTTTATTCCTTGTCTTGTGCCTGTTTATTCTTTACACTATTCATGTCATGTTTCTAGCCACTTCTCGTGTATATCTCATATCATGTTTCTTGCCTGGTCTCCCTTTCTCTTGCTTGTTTTGTGTCTGCTACATTAACCCTTTGCTTAGCCTTCATTCTCCCAGCCTGCAGCATCCTGCACGTGACTCATGTGATATGCTTCATGCCTGCTCCAGGGTGCCTGCAGGATTCGTTTGTTCTGGACTTCATCTGCTGCCATATCAGGGCCCTGGTGTTTGGCTGCACTACCCTAGGTGCTCAACGCCTGGGCGAGTGTGGTCACCCTCAACCAGGCCCTGCCCCAGACTCCGCTACTGCATCGTGACTCCTGCAAACAAACATCGGGCGCGCTGGGTCCTTCCAGCCACCAGCTTGGACCCAGTCCGTGACAGACAGCCAACCCTCCACTGGGATTGATTACCGTGCGGGCAGAGAAGGAGCAATGCCAGGATCCTCGGCTCTGGAAGTGGAGTTCGGATGGTGTATGACGGAGGACGCACAAAATCTCTTTCAGGGGCGCTCATGTAAAACAAAAGGGAGACACAAAAACCAACAACAATATTGTAGACTATATTGATGAGTAGGTCAATATGTGTTCTGTAGTGCACTTACAATAGTGCCGAAATATTCATGCCTTTCCCACTATCTTCCATGTCTGTGTATGACAGTTTAAAAAAAAAAACGACCGATGGTGTAGTATATTCTTTCAGGTGTATATAATATAATAAATAGTTGAACTCACAAGATACACTGCACATAAAGCTATGTGCAAGAGGTGGCTGGGAATGATGTAGAAGACTCGACGGTCCCCGGGATCTGTATATCCCCTTCTAGTTCCTCTGCCCTTTGTCTATGGTGTCCAAGTGTCAGTGACCCACAATGGGTACGGAGTGTAGACTTGTAAAGCTTACCAACCAGAAAACCTATTTGGCCAGTATGCATCCAATGAAAAATACTATTTCGCTAAGTATATGTATATAAATCAATTTATTGTGGGACTAGCCCTAAAAAATGTAAATTGTTTACATATGCTTGATATCTGTTAATAAAAAATAAATCTAAAATGCCATATATTTAAAAAGCCTAGTAAAAGTTCTTTCCTCAACACGTTTCGCAGTCTTGGGCTTCCTC
The DNA here is from genome assembly GCF_027358695.1 of Spea bombifrons. NCBI lineage: Eukaryota > Metazoa > Chordata > Amphibia > Anura > Pelobatidae > Spea > Spea bombifrons. Next base: position 2,568,747 of record NC_071087.1, on the reverse strand, counting down.
AGGAGGTAAAAAATAGTAGTAAAAGAAAGGTCCTGCTTCTTCCATTCTGAAAAATCAGAGAGGTAAAAGTGTAGCTATCCCCCAAAATCCCCTACTAAGTCAACAAGGAGCAGCCTTGAGTTTAACATCAACCTTGGGAAGTAACGGTAACGCAATCAATGAGATTGTAATATTTCAATGGTGCCCAAATGAAGCAACTGCCCAGTCAATGTTATGTTATAGGGAAGTGCGATCAATCAGACAGCTGCCTGCTGCATCAATGTTACTCTACAGGGATTGGCACAGGTAGCCCAGCTTGACACCTATATGTGGCTGGCTGCCTGTTGGTGATGCCATGGAGCTCGTTTGAGCAGGGCCCTCCTCACCGGTTGTCTCTATTAGTCAATTTATGTTACATACTACTTGTTATGTCCTGTCTACCCATTGTACAGCGCTACAGAATTTGATGGTGCTATATAAAACAAAGGGGAAAAAATAAAAAATAATAGTGCAATATGTAAACACTGAAAAATAATTTGATATGGTGTCTAATCCACTCACAAGCGGGCTGGATAGAACAGGCTCATCAAAGGATTCAGTAGAATGTTCTATTTCATAGCTTCTAAAATCTGTAAAAACAAATGAACCGGAAATGGTGCAGTATCTTCCACAGGAATGGTCTCAAATAAGTCTGGATACACTTATAATTAGACGTGGCACAGCTAAAAGTGTGCAAAAACGTATATAGATGGAATGTCCTGGCTCAGCAGGTGTTCCGGTATACTTTCTCTTGTGTATTTCTCGTATTTCTCACCGCGTTTCGCCGATGGTTCGTCGGCTTCCTCAGGAGAAAATTCAAAAGGATAAAGAGAAAATGCAAGTCCAATTTTTGAAGTACTGGATATTTCATGCTTTCAATGGTTAGGAATTGAAAATCTGGAAAAGAAAGTGTCAGAATTTGGAAAAAATAAATTAACTGATCTACGAACAACTCTAGAGCAGATGGAGTGTGACAGCGTAGTGGGCAAAACAGTTGGCAGAGTAGAAAGAGATCCTAAAAGTGTGGAGTTTTCTGCCGAATAACTTCACCTGTCTAGCCTTCCTAGCCTTCTGGCTCCTCACTATGCTGGAGGGGCTAATCCCCTGGCTGCTACAAAAAAACAAAATACTGTCTGCGCTTCTCACCCTAATAAAGTTGGCAACAAATATATAAACATAACATAACATAATGCTAGTCAGCTTGCACCCAAGTCTAATTCTCACCATGTGGACGCCTCATTTTCACTGTAACTAATAAAAGATAGAAGGGTCAACATAGTTGCTTTTTATAAGTAAGATTGGATTTAAAGATATGCTTCCTAGAAGTCCAGGACATTGGGGTATTGTGTGCAATAATGTGTTTTGATGTCTAGGAAACCAATTCAAGTTTCTGAAATTGACCATTGACAGTTATAAGATAATGAAACATATAATTCAGAATATTTTTTTGTAACTATTTGGTTAAATCTTTAACTTTGCTTCCAAGTAAATATGTTTTTGTATTTAATTGCTGTCGAAAAAGAATTATATAGCATTTTGGAATAAATATACATCCTACAAGTACTGCATTTGAAGCCACTATGGCAAAAATCTCTACGGCCACCATGTTCTTCCCTTTGGTGCTCAGATAGGCCGGGATCATCGCAATCCAAACGCTGCAGAACACCAGCATGCTAAAGGTGATGTACTTGGCCTCATTAAAACTGTCCGGTAATGTCCTGGCTAAAAAAGCTATAATAAAACTAACAGCTGCCAGAAGCCCCATATAACCCAGGACACAGTAGAAGGCAATAACCGAGCCCTCATTACACTGAATGATGATCTTTCCCTGAGAAGAGTGCATGTCCAGCTCCTGGAATGGGGGGGAAATGGCCAACCAGGAAATATTAATGATAACTTGAATGGATGAGCAGAGCAGTACTATAGAATTGGAGACTTTCACACTGACCCAGTTTGCCCAGGAGCTGCCGGGTTTTGCGGCTCTGAAAACAATATAGATCATGATTGTTTTGCTTAAAATACAAGACACGGCTAATGAGAAGAGGACTCCAAAAGCTGTTTGGCGCAGCATGCAGGTTACATCCTCAGGACGGCCGAGGAACAGAAACACACAGAGAAAGCTCAGCATGATGGAGACCAAGAGGAGGAAGCTGAGGTTCTTGTTATTGGCTTTCACAATTGGGGTATCTCTGAAGACAATGAAGATCAGTAATATTACAACAGTTACAAGACAAAACAGAATTGATACAAAGGATAAAACCGCAGCAACTGCATCCAAATATGATAGAAACTCCACCGATTTTGGAATACATCGATCCCTTTTCTCATTAGACCATTTATCACTTGGGCAAACAATGCAGTTCTCACTGTCTGAAATATAACACAAAACACAAAGTAATATTATGTCTCAATAAGTAATTTAAACATAAACAGCTTGATTGTATTTCATGATAAACCAGAAATACTATATATAAATCATAAGTATAATTATTCTTTGTTTAATTATCACATACATTCTTTGTTTAACCTCAAAAGATGTAACATGACCGTGCTTTGAATATCACTGGTTTTAATTCAAAATTGACCTTCTTTGTCTCAAACGTTCTCTTGGACAATATGAAGACTTCTCCAGCGCTTATGGTTGACTGGAGCTCTTTTGTAAAGATGGGCATATAGGTCCCTCCGACTGATGTGATGACTTCTCTGTCTTACATAGAATTTCACTAAAGATAATAAAAAATGATCCTCTACCACTTCTCTGAGAAGTCTGTTCCACTTATTCACCACCCTCTCGCATGGGAAGGAAATGTAAAAAGTACAGAGGAGCTTACGGACCAAAAAAAGAAGCAAAAAAAAACTCACTATGACCATATATCCTGAGCAAGTAACTGTTAACAAACATAGGATTCTAACCCTTTAACACCTAAGGGGCCTATTTGACGCTACTTGTTTTTTTCTTATGTTTTTTGCCTTTGCAAAAGTGAACCAGCTGTGTGCAGAAGCCTGGAGTTTGGGTGTCGTGTAATAAAGTGTTTATCATTATACCTCTGAGATGCTGGGTATCACAGCTGATTTTCGGCTGACAGGTAGTTTTTTTTTGCCCCTTGGGTGGGGGAGGTGATGTTCAGCTCCAGTCAACCCATGTCCATCTTGTCCATTATTTGCTCTTTTATAGTTACACCTGCCTCTCCTTGTGGCTCGCAATACCCCCCGGCCCAACCCCACCCTCTACCCGACCAGGAGCAGGCATTCATTCCTACGCACCTACTATAAGTATATTATTTGTATGTTTTATGTAATCTTTTATACCAGATCTGTTGGATATCTCTCCCTCCGAGCACCGCACACAGTCGTAGCAGCAGGTTTGTGTTCCAGGTCTCAGAACTTTTCGAAATCCATGTAAACAGTTCTCTGAACACTGAGACTTCGGAATCTACAAACAGGAAAAGAGAACAAAAAGAAGATAGTTTCGATGACTTTGAAGTCCTGTAAACCTATACCTTTCATATTTGTCAATAATACTTTAAGAATTTCCATACATTTCTGGTAATTCTAACTTGATTGGAGGATCGGGAAGAGGACATCACTGCAAGCGCCACTATTTTGGTGGAAGTTCCAGCCGGGTTATGGCCGCAGAGATGCAGACAAAGATAGGAGACTGAAGATGTAGAAGTGAAAGTTGTCGGCATAGAAGGTAAGGAAACATATAGAGAGCATGAGGGAGAATGAGGGTGTGAAAGTGGGCACGGGGCAGCAAAAGATGTTGACAGTTGTTTATGATTTTTGTGTAGGTTATGTGTCATTTCTAAATACCCCCAAATTGTTTCCCTTTCACTAGCACCAGTCTTTCTCCCCTGACGTTCATTGGCACCACATTTTCATTATGTATGGTTGACAGCCCATAAACTTTGTTTTTTTATCTATGTACCTTGGGAGGTTCTTGATTAAGCAAAGCACTTGTATTACCGCACTTTTGCTTGGGATGTACTTGTTGCTGAGGGAAACCCTTTCCATTTGCATCTGCTTGGTGCCAGTAACATTGGTGTCAAAATTAAATTGTAAAACAAAGACAAGAATGTATGAAGTTCATTGGGTCACCGGCATCAATAGTGGTTGTGATGTTAGGAGTCTGGTTAAAAAAGGGGGGATTTCAGGGGTCATTAGGTTTGGGGAAACCCAGGAATCCTCCACTACAAGCCCAGATTCAGTGTGCCTCCTTTTGTGACATGGATTCTGATCAGTGTCCCCTTGTGTGACACTTTCAATGTCAATGTCACGAGCAGTCCCGGCATCTGTGGCCCGCTCCATCACACTTACCACAATGGAAGGGGCTCAGGTGAGTAGAGGGGTGCCGCTCCCCTTGGTGGTGTTTTTGTGTGTCGCCTCTGTCCTCTACTTTGTCTATCCAGCGTCCCTGTGAGGAGCATGACAGGGTAGGGGCAGTGATGTCAACGGAGGGGTGGAACCCTCCTTTGGTGCCACTGATGGGGGTGGAGCCACAGTTGTCTTGCATGAGGAGATGCCCAAGGGCTCCATAAAAGCCCACTCCTTTTTCATGCTCTTATTCTGGAGCTCTCCTGATGACCCAGAATCCCTCCTTGCTTCCGCCTGCTGACCCCTGGATTGTTTAAACAGATTTTTGCATTACTGCCTTCTGCCTGCCTGCTGACCACTGGAATGTTTATGCAGACTTTGCTTATTGCTTTCCGTCTGCCTGCAGACTCCTGGATTGTTTATACAGATTTTGCTTTATTTGTTTTCTGCTTGCATATTCTTTTGGACTGCCCATTACATCTCAGCTGGTCTTTCCTTATCCTCACCGCTATTGTCTTGTATTTAGGTTCCTATTCTTGTCCCCGCCAAATAGGGCCCCAACAGTCAGATACCTACTCTGTAAGCATGGCAAAAGATAGGCCATCTGAATCATTTGCCAGAATAGCATAAACTTCCTCTGCGTTGAAAAAATACACAATTTGACAAAAAATCTCATAAATGTCCCAAATAACACATGGGAGCAGGGTGGCCAGATGTAAAAATTGCAAGTTGAACAACTGAAAAGCACAGCTCCCAAAAGTGGACTTTAAGCCCCAAATAACATGACAATCCTATTTGTGGATGGTATCACTGTACTCAGGAGACGTTGCTGAACACATCCTGGGGTGTTGCTTTGAAGTGCTATATTCCAGGAGCTGTAAATGTATACCTGAAGTACTATGTGTGTGGAAAAAAATACTACAAACTTTGGTCATGGCTGGTAGTAGAAATAGTGCATGGAAAGACTTCAAAGATGTCCCAAATAGGACATGTGGGCAGAATGACCAAAAACAATATATTTGAAATAGCGATATGCTACTTAACATAAAAATATTGGACACATATAAGAATCTATTTATGTTTTTTCTCATCAGCTTTTGTAAATAAGTAAATCATTTTTCAAATAAGCCAGAAAAGTGTTTTTTTCATTGCTCATATATATATATATATATATATATATATATATATATATATATATATAATGTAAATGGGTTAAGCCCTATTAGCCTAGTATACACAAAAAGAGAGGTTGGAATGCAGCACTCAGCAGTGAAATGGTGCACGAGACAGGGTACCACCAAGTCCCTCGATAAATCCAAAATAAAGAAGCTGAGGCTCAGCAGTTCAAATGAGAAAGACCTGTGCGTCGAAACGTTGCCTGTGTGAAATAAACTCACCTTATCATTTGAAGTGCTGAGCCTCAGCTTCTTTATTTTGGATCTATTAGCCTAGTAGATACAATGTAAAAAAAAAAAATATATATATATATATATATATATATATATATAATGTAAATGGGTTAAGCCTTATTAGCCTAGTAGACACAATGTAAAAAAAAAACAGAGTATTGCACAGTACACAGTGATATCTTTTTTATTGGACTAACATAATATTTAAAAGACAAGGTTTCGAGATTTATCCTCGCTTCATCCGGTCTGAAACAATACTGATCAACATGATAGAGGGTACAACTTTAAACAAGTTATGGTATTAGAGAAGGGTTGAACGGGAGTTATGTGGGGTGTCATAAATAACAGGCCTGGAGGTGAAAAATGCAGAGAGGTAGAGAGACAACAGAAGAAATGTTAAGACGGTTATTGTCATGAATCATACAAAAAAAAAACACAGCTCTGTCCTTAACCCCTTCGCGACCTTTGCCGGTTCAGGACCGTCATGACAAGAAGGTCACTAAATGACCTTTGACGGTCCTGAACCGTCAAAAAATTAAATAAGCTTAAAAAGTGATCAAGGATCACTTTCTTCGCTTATACGGCCTTGCTGTAATGCCTCGATGTCGAGGCATTCAGCAAGGCCGAGATCAGCATCGGGGGCCATGTCTGGCCCCTCCCCGGGGCGTCAACAGCCCCCGGGCGGACGCCCGTTTTAAAAGCGTTTAGGAGGCGATCAACGATCGCCTCCTAAACTTAAATGGTGTCGCTGGAATGCCTCGATCAGGAGGCATCCAGCGACACCAAACACTTACCTCTGGATGGGCTGTGACCGCTCCGGAGAGCGGTCACAGCCGCAGCTGCCGGTGTTCTTCGCCATCAGCAAGATGGCGGCGGCCCGGGAAAATAAACAATAAAGATGAAAGAGTTAGCTAGATGGTCTCCAGACCCTCTAGAGAACTCTGGCTCCACTTGCTGGTTGAATACAGGTACTGCATTCAACCATGCAAGTCAATGGAGCCCAGCTTTCTAATCACTATGTGATTAGTAAAATATTCAAAAAAAAAAAAAAAAAAATGAAAAAAAATGTGCTAACATTTAAAAATAATTATGCATTGATGTCACTAGATGAACCATCCAGTACCAGCAAAATGTGTAAAAAAATATAAAAAAAGTATTAAAAAAATAAAATAAAAAAATTAAGTTTATTATTTTGAGCAAGTGCTAAAATTTCTCAAAAAGCTCAACAAAGAGTTAAAATAAAAGCACTTCAAATACCCAAGGGGTGTCTAATATAAAAAAAAATGGCTGATGGGGTAAATTGGAGTGGCCTAGCTCAAAGATAGGGCATAGGTACAGACTGACCAAAACGGAGAAAAAAAGCGCACTTCCCAAATGTGGCATTTTAAATCTGAAACAACCCGACAAATCCATGCATGTCGGGTATCACTGCACTCAGGAGATGTTCCTGAACACACATTGGGGTGTTGTTTGATAGTGACATATACCAGAACCTGTATATCTATAACTAAAATACAATTTGTGTGGAAAAAAAAATAAAAAAAATTACTATTACAAAGTTTGACAAAGTGTAGTTCTATAATTGGTGCATGGAAAGGGTTAAAATAACATCATTTGGAATACCCTGGGGTGTCTAGTTTTCAAAAATATATGGTTTGAATGGGTTAAATTGAGTTAACCGGCTTCAAAGATATTCCAAAGAGGAGATGGAGGCAGACTGACCAGATTTGTTAAAAAAGATTTGGAAATCATAAAACGCTGCTTGTACTTATTGCCCTATAACTTACAAAAAACAGCAAAAAAACATAAAAACATTGGGTATCTCTAAACTCAGGACAAGTAGTAGAATCTATTTAGCTAGTTTTTTTACTTGCTTTTTTAGGTGAGTAAAAGATTTTTCAAATAAAAGTCATAAAATGTGTTTTTTTTCAATTTTTCACCATGTTTTTTTATTTTATTTTATAGTAAATAAGATGATATGATCAAAATAATGGTATCTGAAGAAAGCCCATCTTGTCCTGAAAAAAAATATATAATTTATGTGGGTTCACTAAATGGGTGAGGAGAAAATTACAGCTGAACACAAGCACCACAAAAGTGTCAAAACAGCCTCGGTCCCACAGGGTACAAAACGAAAAATGAAATTCCCTTGCCTTACCTGGTTGTCCTTGTTCCTCCATTTTACTGAATGCGAGTCAACGATGAGCTGCTGACCCTCTGGAGCCCACTCAGTGAAGTTACCCACAATGTTTTTAAATGCAGACTTATTTGATAAAAACACCCAATTTATAATTAAGTAATGGTATGCAAATTCTCCATGTTCATCGTATAATGTTCGGTCCAACTGTGATGCAATTTTTATCCTTTTTATATAGCGTTGCACCTATTAAAAATAATTTTCAACAAAATAAAGGAAGATTCAGTAACAATGGTCTGATTATGAGACTAAGATCCAGATCCCCCGCAGCGATGCAGAGGACCTGGATCCTCCTGTGTTAACCCCCCCAACTTACCGGTGCTTCTGAGTCCCCGGTGCTTAGTCCGGTCTGTAGAGCTCTATGCGATATAATCGCGTAGAGCTCGACACGATACAATCGCGTAGAACTCTACACGCTGCCCGGACTAAGCACTGGGGACTCAGATGCACAGGTAAGTTGGAGGGGGGGCATAACACAGGAGGATGCAGGGGACCTGCATCCTCCTGTGTTATGCCCCCCCCCTCCAACTTACCGGTGCTTCTGAGTCCCCAGTGCTTAGTCCGGGCAGCGTGTAGAGCTCTACGCGATTCGCGTGGAGCTCTACATGCTGCCCGGACTAAGCACCTGGGGCTCAGATGCAGGGGACCTGGACCCTCCTGTGTTATGCGCCCCCCCAACTCAGAAGCACCGGTAAGTTTGGAGGAGGGAGAGGGAGTGTTAAATGGGGGGTGTAAGGCATTTCTGGAGGCAGAGTGCTCTGTGAAATGCCTTTTAACCCCTTTAATGCCACTCTGCCTCCTGAAATGCCTTACACCTCCCTATATGCCACTCTTCCCCATAATATGCCTTTTAACCCTCTAAGTGCCAGAGTGGCATATAGGGTTAAAAGGCATATCATGGGGCACAGTGGCATATAGGGTTAAAAGGCATATCATGGGGCACAGTGGCATTTAGAGGGTTAAAAGGCATATCATGGGGCACAGTGGCATATAGTGGGTATAAGGCACTTCTGGGGCAGATGTGCATAACTGGGGGGCAGGTTGGAAAATAGAAGGAAATAAAACCAAAATATTTTTCTCAAGCATAGCTTTTATTAAAAAAATTGTTTAAATGAATTAACATTTACTGGTAAAACTTTTTTCCTAAAGGGTCGTCTTATATTCAGGCTTTTTCTTTTTTTCCTAAATTAATATTAAGATTTGGGGGTCGTCTTATAATCAGGGTCGTCTTATAATCGAGCAAATACGGTATGTGGAGGGTTGCACCCAGGTAAGCATATGCAGCTGGTCGGGTCCTTAGCATGTGGACTAATGATGGAATGAAGGGTGACCTCTAGAGGCTGAAATGTATAAGACTCCTATAAATAAATACAGAGTCCAGGCTAACAGGGTGGAATCCTGACGCAAGTGTCGGGTAGTCAGACAAGCTAAACTGGTACATGTAGAGAACAGACTGAAGTACAAAATCACCAGGAAAAAGAATAGGTAAATAAAGGCTCCAGGTACTCAAGAGTTCCAGCGTCAGGCAGATTTATTGAGACAAAAAAACAACGTTTCAACCTCACAATGAGGTCTTTTTCAAGCACCACCACCAGCCTGAACAATTGGTACAAGGCAGGATGGATCCATGCTTTCATATTGTTTACGCCAAATTCTGACCCGCCATCTGAATGTCACAGCTGGAATCGAGACTCATGAGACCAGTCAACTTTTGGTGAGCCTGTGTGAATTGTAGCCTCAGTTTCCTGTTCTTAGCTGACAGGAGCGGCACCCGGTGTGGTCTTCTGCTGCTGTAGGCCATCTGCTTCAAAGTTCAACGTTTTGTGCGTTCAGAGATTCTGCATACCTTGCTTGGAACGAGTGGTTATTCTCCTGTGACCTCTGGTTTGTTCACATGCAACTCTGCAAACCTAAGCCATGCTGTCATGTTCTTTTTAGAGAGAGGAGGCTTTGTCTTGCAACCCTTCCAAACAAACCATATTTGTTCAGTCTTTTTCTTATTGTAATGTCATGAACCTTAACATTTATCTTGCTAAATGAGGCCAGTAGAGTCTGAGATTAGCAGCAACTGCCTGCTACCTAACATCTTAATTTGTATAGAACCAGCAAGGGTGTAGTTAGTTTTTCACAAGTCTTCTACATTTTGGCTTTATTTTTGTTGAATAAATCATGACACCATGTAATATCATGTGTTGTTGTTCATCTGAGGACATATTTGTAGACCTGCTAAAGAACAGATGATTGTTTTTAGACAAGTGCAAATGGGCCAAAAATAATACAGACTTATTTTTTTCTGATTCATTTTTGGCCCATTCATTTCTGGGCGTCCACGTCCCTGTTTGGAGTTGCTGGGTTATGTCTGTGGAGATGCGGACGAAAAAAGAAAATACCAGATTAAGAATTTAAGATTGAAGACAGAATGGAGAAGATGAGGAAGTGGAAGTGGTCAGCAGAGAAAGTAGGGAAATATTCAGAGAGTGTGAGAAAGAGAGTGAATGAGAATAAGTGTGAGAAAATTATCAGCTTTTTGCTTAATTTTCCTTGTTTTCGGGGCTTCGTAAGAATTACTGAATTTACCAAAATTCTGTAAATTTGCAATTCGTACAAATCTGAATGCAGAAGTCCAATTGTTATTATGTCCTGATATGTAAAACAATAAAATTCAATGAGGGTTTACTTTCTTTTTTACACGACTGTATTTACAATTAGGTATAAAGGCTGCTAGGAAATATATTCATAAATAAGTCGCTTTGAACTTCTTCCTGTATGTCCGTCAGCATACATACATACCTGGTGTTTATAGATGTTTTGAATTGTATTTCCTTTTGCTTTCTCGTTAACTAAGTGCATTTCGTTCAAAGCTTTAACTAAAGCACTCACTGAAATAAACACCCGGGGAGAAACACCAGCCGTCAGATGACTTTTAACATGTAATGTATGTTTCCCACTGCAGTTATACAGAGAGATTTTATAGATTTCTTCAAAAATCATATTCTTATAAGAATTTTCTGATAAACATCCAAAGTGCCTTATCCATATATCTTCAAGAAGCTTGTCTGCTGGACGGTTTGAAGGATGGATATTATCAAAGAAACTTCCGGTATCCGGCAGCGCTAGAGGATGCGGTTCTATGGCCAGACTGCCACTCAGGGGTTCTACAAAGTAATCTGAGAGATATTCATTGGAAGCCCAGGCAGGAGGAAGGATTAATGTTATATCTTTATGTTTGAGATACAGAATAAAAATATAAATAATTCTGTTGCTGAATGAGCCGCAGAGTATAATAATTTGAGCCGATGACATTAAAACAGTTTCTGACATCATTTTCATATTTTCAGATAGTTCTTGTGATAAACTAATTTTTACAGTGAAGGAAATACAAATTCCATAACTGGTCAGATACGCTCTCAGAGCCTGACTCTCTGTCTCTCCGGTGTCATCATCAACCGTGAGAATTCCCACCCAGGTCCATCCGAAATGTTTTAGAATCTTCATTATAATTTTATGATAGACAAGATAATTTTGAACAGAGCGAAAGAAATGCGGATAAACACGTCTATCACTCAGCACATAGTCTGTCGCTCCATAACTGATCTACAAAATGGAAGAGAAAAGTGTAAACATTCTGCGGTAAAGGTTTCTTATAACAGCTTGGAGTCAGACATGGTTGTGATCTCACCATGAAACTGAATGCTAATGTCAGACAATACATGGAAGACCATTCAGGTTACTCACCTGTGCGTATCCATACACCCCTAGTAACTGTGCTATGGGAATGGTAGTAGTAGAATGGTGATCACCAATAAATCCAGCCACGTTGTTAGAATTCGCACAAGAGTAATTAGGGACGGTCATGCCGCGGCCAGACAAAATCTGAAGAATGCTCTTTAAAGCTTTAATTTTATCTTGACAGGAGTCATATATATGAAAACCCAGGGTGATATTTGGTAAAATGTTTGGGTTGTTGTTCAATGTTTCAATGGCGAATTGAAAGACCAGTAAATTGATGTAATCCATGAGGCTTGGGCTGTGAAAGTAGAAGAATTAGATTAAAGCAGAAGAACATAGTCAGAGGTCTGCCAGATAAAAACACTTAAGACTTTTTTGTAGGAATACCATGTTACCATCAACTAGCAAAGGTTCTAGATTTAAACAAATGGCAAAACAGGTCATGGGGCGGTGGAGAGTACTAGCAGTGTCTTCTAAACAGGATCCGTATCCACCTCATACTTGGTGATGATGATATCTGTCTTCAGCCCATTCTTAGCCCTGTTTAAGATGGTTGCATATGTCTGAATACAGTGGACAGTAGTGGTCATTGATGAGTCTATTCCCACCCAGTACAGCATGTGGCCCCTCTTTACAGATGAACATTTTAGGTTTATTTTTTCAAACATTCAGTAGAGAATTCATCTTATACATCTTTTTTAAACAGAAAAATCCTTTGAAATCTAAGAACCACATAGTATAGTCCTTCTTTTTCTGTCTTTTCCCTCCTCAGCATCTCAACTTCTTTTTCTTTTGTGCATCCTTATATGTTTTAGCCATTTCTGCATATTGCCAGTCTTAATGTTTTATGTGCTTTGGAATAAATGCAATATGTAGAAAAAATGACGAAATTGGCTTGCGCAAAAGAGCTTCCACTCCCCATTCTTTTTATAAAATATACAAAAAAAGCTGTAGTCAACATTTCGTTTAACTCTTGTAGCATTTATCAAGCCTTTATCATGGTCTCAAAATGGGGTTTCAGCTCCTTAGTGTAAACCTGCTTTATTTTATTTCTATACACATTTTATATAAGTGAAATATAAGTGAAATATAAGCACATATATTGTCTTCTCTATTTTCCTTTACCCCCACAAATCTCTTAAATATTCGGAAAAGTGATTTAAGCCTCACAATCTGTATTACAGATACTTATTTTCTTCAATATCTTGATAATATATTTTTAAATCGATGTGGCTAGAAGGAATGATCTTTCATCAATGCAAAAAAATATTTAACACCCCAATTAAGTCAATTGTATAAAATGTATAATATTGGAAAAAAACATCTTACATTATATAAAGTTAATTAAAAAAAAACAGCCTAATAAAGAGTGATAAATATACATAAATTGACCTCAAAATAACAGACATTACAGTCATTACAGTGTGTATAAAGTTAAGAGAGTTAAATCTCTGAGAAAACTCAGTTTAAACTTTAAGAACCAAAATTGTTCTGCAGATATTATTTCCTTCCTTTATGGTTTGTTGAGGGAACTTACTCGGTACAGACATTTATGGGGAAAATTTGATCCTGTCCAAAAAGAAAACCACCCATTCGATTATTCACCGTGACAACTCCTCCAATTATAATGTCCCCATCTTTAAAATACTCAAAGTCTTCAAATAGCCTGAAGATGTTTAAATGACAGGCCGGTGCTGGGCTCTGGATCTCAGATCTGCAGGGCGTCACACACAGGAGCAACAAACAAAAGAGACATTTCAATGGCAGAGCCTTAGAGATCAGCATCATGCAGCCCAGTAATCTGCCGAGGGCCAGAGAGTGTCTGCCGGGTTCGGTGGAATCGAGCACCGTGTGGGTCAGTGGCATCTGCTGCATCTGATATCATTGTAATGAACCTGAACATCTCGGCTCTTTTTATACAGTGCGGTCTCATTCATTGCAATGGAGTCTCAATATAGATGCAGGACTTTGTGTTTTGGGATCGCAATTCTATGTTGGTTTTAAATTATAAGAAAACCGCAGAGCGTCAGTAATTATCTGCATGGACAGAAATATACAAACGCAGACTTTAATGTCTTTAGAGTATTAGTTAGTTTTAGAAGGAAGTTTCACTCATCTGCAGTTTTGTGCCCTTTAATAATATTTATACAGTTTTCTTAGATCTAAATGTTATTCAGCACTTTTTAATTAATCATTGATTTTTCTGTATATGTCTTTTTAGGAAATATAATTCATGGAGGTCTTCTGAATGGATATGATTATATTCTATTTTATAATATGATAATTTAGCACAGAAATGCACCATTTGTTTTAATGTAATATATATATATATATATATATATATATATATATATATATATATATATATATATATATATATATATAATTTATATTATCCAGCTCTGACATCCACCATTAGCATAGTCAGGACATCTCTTTATAAAATGTCTGTCACGTGCTATAATCCCCCCAGTGCATATTGCATCAGGATCCTGCTGTCAGTCAAAACAGGAAGTAATAATAACCCACTTCCTGGACTCTCCCTGCATTATATCAGAAGGCTGCGCAAGAGCCTCTAGCACTAGACTTTGTTTACTTTGTGAAGCTGTTTCCACAAATATCTTTGGGCAAAACATCAAACAGCCATCACCTACAGCACACAGACTTAAGTTTGCAATGTAAGCAATAATAGGGTCTTAGCAGACAGGGCCCATGTGTGAGTGTGGGGGAGTGTATGAGTGTATATAGGTCTGTGCCCCCTCCTCCCTGTCAGCCATTTTCCCGATATCGGCTTAGGAGCAGATTCTTCTCCCAGAGCAGCACACATTACTGCCAGGACATGGGTGTTGAGAGCATACTAGCAGCCCTGAGAGCTGAAGTGAAGGAGGAGGTGGCAGACATCTGCAGGCTCAGTTGGCACACCTGCAGGCATCAGCCACGATTAGCGCTCCCGAGGATGACCTGTCGCCGCACCATGCAGCGCGGGCTGCGTCCTCTGACCCGCTTGAGCCCTTCTGAGGAGACCCGGTCAGGGTACAGGAGCAGGAGCCCAAGCACAGACTCATGGGCTCAGCAGTCTGCAGCTGTGAGGTCTGCACAACACTCTCCTCCACATCTTATATCCTCCTCATCGCTGTCCAGGGGACAGAAAAATAGTATAAGCAGGTTGTTTAAGCATTGGGGACCAAGATGGTACAGGCAGGGTGTTTATGGGACAAAGATGGCACAGGTAGCGTGTTTATGGCACAAAGATGGTGTATGCTCGGCTGTTTGGGGACAATGTTGACTCATGCTGGGCTGTTTGGGGACAAAGATGGCACGTCCTATTTGTGTATAATTTGGGTGCTGGTCAGGTTCTACGTGGGCAGTGTGGACGCCAGGGCTGGCTTTGGGGTGTGCGACCTGTGATCTATGCCTGTAATTTAGGGAGTTTATCTATACCTTTGCTGGGAGAAGAGGCTTTAATTTAATTTCCCAAATTAGCACAAATATGAACATGATCTGAAATATATTTTATTAGATTGTCCTTTAAATAATTTGTAACCAATATGCAATTTGTGTACAGAAGGAAACACAAAACTATTTAGGGATTCATGACCGGTTCATTTAATGTTTTATTGTACATGTTACCTGAAGGGATGGATACATGAGATCTGGAGGGCCGATCATCTCAATTCCAATCAGTGAATCTTTCAGTTGTTCAGAATCCAGCAATTAACTCATTTATACTCATAATATGGGCATAAGCATTATATCTACACTGTCTGTAGAGGTTTATTTGGGTCTTGTTGTGTGTGTTTTGATTTGTGTGCTGCTGGTTTAGCAGTGCTTTATACTTCCTAAAAGTCCAGGACATTAATGTATTGTGTGAAAAATACTTTGTGATGTCCAGAAAACTAATTTAAGAGTATAACATTGACCATTGATGATTTTAGATTAATAAAACTTCAATTTCAGAATATGTTTCTCATAACTATTTGGTTAGACCATTAATTCTGCTTCCAAGTAAATATGTTTTTGTATTCAATTCCTGTCTAAAAAGAATTACATAGCATTTTGGAATAAATATACATCCTACAAGTCCTGCACTTGAAGCCACTATGGCAAAAATCTCTACGGCCACCATGTTCTTCCCTTTGGTGCTCAGATAGGCCGGGATCATCGCAATCCAAACGCTGCAGAACACCAGCATGCTGAAGGTGATGTACTTGGCCTCATTAAAACTGTCCGGTAATGTCCTGGCTAAAAAAGCTATAATAAAACTAAGAGCTGCCAGAAGCCCCATATAACCCAGGACACTGTAGAAGGCAATAACCGAGCCCTCATTACACTGAATGATGATCTTTCCCTGATAAGAGTGCATGTCCAGCTCCTGGAATGGGGGGGAAATGGCCAACCAGGAAATATTAATGATAACTTGAATGGATGAGCAGAGCAGTACTATAGAATTGGAGACTTTCACACTGACCCAGTTTGCCCAGGAGCTGCCGGGTTTCGCGGCTCTGAAAACAATATAGATCATGATTGTTTTGCTTAAAATACAAGACACGGCTAAAGAGAAGAGGACTCCAAAAGCTGTTTGGCGCAGCATGCAGGTTACATCCTCAGGACGACCGAGGAACAGAAACACACAGAGAAAGCTCAGCATGATGGAGACCAAGAGGAGGAAGCTGAGGTTCTTGTTATTGGCTTTCACAATTGGGGTATCTCTGAAGACAATGAAGATCAGTAATATCACAACAGTTACAAGACAAAACAGAATTGATGCAAATGATAAAACAGCAGCAACTGCATCCAAATATGATAGAAACTCCACCGATTTTGGAATACACCGATCCCTTTTCTCATTAGACCATTTATCACTTGGGCAAACAATGCAGTTCTCACTGTCTGAAAAACAACACAAAGTAACATTATGTCTCAATATGTAATTTTAACATAATATATATTTTTTTAAATGTGATTGTACTGCATGGTTTTAGGAAAATTACATTTTATTGAATCAGGGAAACAAATGACATTGAGACATTGGAAGAGAACATAATATATAGGGAGAGACATTGGGTTAGACAATAGCTCAAAATCATAAAAGGAGTAGGATGACAAGGAAAGAAAAAGCTGCGGCATCTGACAATGACTGAACCTCTTCACAGAACCAATAGACACACAGGGAGAAGGGCTGCAGTAAGTAGAAGGGGTCTTAAGGTGTAGGCGAGAAAAAGGTGGCCAACTGCCAGCCGAATGTTCACTGCTGAAGCAATAACGCTAGAACCGGAGAACATTGGAAGGACAGCCAGCAAGCCCACACCCCACTATATGCCTCCATCCTGTCAGAGGCCAAATGGACCAGTTCTTCCAAACCCTGTATCTCCTCCATGCAGGAAACCCATTGACGCAAGGAGAGGACCTCAGATTGATTCCAGTAAAGTGGTATAAGACTTCGAGCTGCATTGAGAAGATGACGGAGAACCAATCGTTTCATTAGTCCCAGAGACTGCCCTGAGTAAAGAAGGAGACCAAAACTCGGGGTAGGCCGGATTGGCTCACCGAAAACCTCCTCCAAACAAAGAAATATCCCGGCCCAGTAGGGCTGAAGTTGAATGCAGTCCCACCAGATGTGCAGGTAGGTACCTCTCTCCACTCTACATCTTCAGCAGGTTGGATTACTCCCCGTCAAGAGTCTACTGATGGCAACCGGAGTCCTGTACAACCTAGTCAACAGTTTATAAGCAGTTTCCTGGTACCTTGAAGCAATATAACATTTATGCGTCAAAATACAGACCTTCTCCCACTCCTGTTCCCACCAGATGTGCAGGTAGGTACCTCTCTCCACTCTACATCTTCAGCAGGTTGGATTACTCCCCGTCAAGAGTCTACTGATGGCAACCGGAGTCCTGTACAACCTAGTCAACAGTTTATAAGCAGTTTCCTGGTACCTTGAAGCAATATAACATTTATGCGTCAAAATACAGACCTTCTCCCACTCCTGTTCGGAAAGGGCTTCCCCGAACTCAGCTTCCCATTTCCCCATGTACGCCGGGAGGAGCGAAGAATCCCTCTCCAGGAGCAGACAATAAATCATAGAAATACCACCCTTGGGGAGACAATCACGCCTGACTAGCTGTTTGAACGGGGTTAGGATCCTAATAGATGGTGCTTACACGGGAGCGATTTAACATATCGTATAATTTCAAAACGTTGCAACAGAGTACCCCGGGCCGTAGGAGCTGCTCGTTCAAAAGATAGAGGAGCAGTGCCATCCCACAGCAGCGAAATGGAGACATCAGGAGTTAACTCCAAAGGGGGTAAGTAAAAGAGAGGTGTGGTTTAGTGAATGAGGGGACAAATGGATATATATATATATTATATATATTGGCAGCACAGTATAATATTAATATATATTGGCAGCAGGGTCTAATATTAATATATATCGGCAGCAGGGTCTAATATTAAAGAATGAAAAATAACATCATATTTCAATCAAGGTCTTTCCTTCAAAGCGAAAAGTACATATTATGTATGTCTAACGCATATACATACATATATATATATATATACCGTATTTGCTCGATTATAGGACGAAGACGTCTTATAATCAGGGTCGTCTTATAATCAGACCTCAAATAGGTCTGATTATGAGACTATGATCCAGATCCCCCGCAGCGATGCAGGGGACCTGGATCCTCCTGTGTTAAACCCCCCCCCCAACTTACCAGTGCTTCTGAGTCCCCGGTGCTTAGTCCGGGCTGCGTTTAGAGCTCTACACGCTTCCCGGACTAAGCACTGGGGACCCAGATGCAGGGGACCTGGATCCTCCTGTGTTAACCCCCCCCCCAACTTACCGGTGCTTCTGAGTCCCCGTTGCTTAGTCCGGGCAGCGTGTAGAGCTCTACGTGATTCGCATGGAGCTCTACATGCTGCCCGGACTAAGCACCGGGGCTCAGATGCAGGGGACCTGGATCCTCCTGTGTTATGCGCCCCCCCAACTCAGAAGCACCGGTAAGTTTGGAGGAGGGAGGGGGAGTGTTAAATGGGGGGTGTAAGGCATTTCTGGAGGCAGAGTGCTCTGTGAAATGCCTTTTAACCCCTTTAATGCCACTCTGCCTCCTGAAATGCCTTACACCTCCCTATATGCCACTCTTCCCCATAATATGCCTTTTAACCCTCTAAGTGCCAGAGTGGCATATAGGGTTAAAAGGCATATCATGGGGCACAGTGGCATATAGAGGGTTAAAAGGCGTATCATGGGGCACAGTGGCATTTAGAGGGTTAAAAGGCATATCATGGGGCACAGTGGCATATATGGGGTATAAGGCATTTCTGGGGCAGAGTGGCAAGCCTGGGGGCAGATGTGCATAACTGGGGGGGCAGGTTGAAAAAAAAAAAGGAAATAAAAACAAAATATTTTTCTCAATCATAGCTTTTATTAACAAACAATTGTTCACATAGTTTACATGAACTAACATTTACTGGTAAAACTTTTTTCCTACAGGGTCGTCTTATATTCAGGCTTTTTCTTTTTTTCATAAGTTAATATTCAGATTTTGGGGGGTCGTCTTATAATCAGGGTCGTCTTATAATCGAGCAAATACGGTATATATATATATATATATATATATATATATATATATATATATATAATATAGTGTATATGTAGCGTTTTATAACTGCCTCCCCCTACTTTGGTCCCTGTCCCACCATGTGCCCCCCTTAAATATGAAAGCTGGAGATGCCACTGATTGTAGGTTCTTGTGATACATGAGTATAAGGGTTATAACTAGTGCCCCTTTCAGGAGGTGTCTCCACTGCTCAAGAGCAAGGATTATGGCTAGTGCTGCTGGCATGAAGCAAATCACTATAGAGGTCCAGTGCAAGATGGATCCAACCCCACCTTTGAATGCCTTCACCTCAAGAACTGCTATGCTATCTTTCCATACATTATTTATGTTTACCTGCAAATACAGGATTTGTATGTTTTATTCAGTTGCACGTGCTGTTTCCATGTGTTGTTTACTTGATCTATACCTGAACTACATTTTGTTGGTGTCATAATAATGGTAAACTTTTCTTTCAAACATTGGAAGGCCATAACAGCATCTTCATCACTCCCCTTACTGGTTAGGGTTGTTAAGGGAGTGATGAGTTTGGAGTAGTTGCGAAAAAACTTCCTTTAATAGTTCACAAAACCAAGGAACCGCTGTAAAGGTTTAAGTCCATCAGTCAATCTAGAATGACTATATAATGTATGCCAGAAATGCCACCTTGGTTACCTTGCAGATGCATAATTCCAGGTTTGCGTACAGACCGTGGGTAAAAACAGGTGAGCACATTGCAAACATGCTTTTGGTGGGTCGGTAAATTGGTAGAGGAGAATGTCATCCAGGTGCACCACAATGAGCTGTTGAGGGTAGTCCTGAAGACAATTTATTAACTCCTGAAACACTGCAGGGGAGTTGCAGAGACCGAAAGTCTTGACCTTGTATTCGTAATGGTCCGCCCAGGTGTTGAAGGAAGTTTTCCACTCATCCCCTGACGAGGTTGTAAGCTCCATGCAACATGCCAAATAGTTACTTGATCAAGGGCATTCTCCCACAAGAGAACAAACAGCGATATGCGATATGCATTTCAGTGGGTAATCTTGTCCCTGATAATCCATTAAGGGGCATAAATCACCCTCCTTCTTTGTAACGAAGAAGAATTCTGCTCCTGCGGGTGATGAGTAGAGCCGGATGAACTCTCTTGAGATTCTCCTCCATCACCTGCATCTCAGGAATGGATAAAGAGTAGACACAGCCTTTGGGGTGCATGGTCCAAAGGAGTAATTCTATAGGACAGTCATAAGGTATATGAGGCAGTAGTTTCTCAGACTCCTCCTCATCCACGTATTGTTGGTATTGCTTGGGCATAACGACAGTAGAGGAAATTGACAGTGCTAAGGTAGTAACTCTCACTGGTTTGTGACAATGGAAGGCACAGTTCAATCCCCAAGATTTTATCTGTCTGGTGCTCCAGTCTATGACAGGGCCTTACCTCTGTAACCACTGGAAGCCCAAAACCATAAGAATTGATGAGGAACATTACATTACATTACATTTCACCTATTTTTAATGAAAAGGCCGACTGTTAGAGCAAAAGGCTTTGTGGTGTGGGTATCCTCTGCTGGCTGAAGTGGTCTGCCATCACTCCACTAGGCGGAGTCTTCCTTGGTTGAATAGGTAGACCCACTTAGGAGCAGAATCAAGAGTCCTGACAGGCCAGAATCCAAAAATGCATCTGTGTCTGTGGAACCCGTGGACTGGATCAGACAAAATACAATGGTCATGTGAGTGGATTTGAGATCAGGGTTTACATCCATGGCATAGTTCACGGAACCCTGTTTGATAGTGAACAACAAGGTGGAGGCAGTTGTCCTCTGTCTTGGCAGATCAAAGACAAAGTGCATGGCCCCACTAACACAATAACAAACAGGTGGAGCGTTCCTTTACTAGAGGGGGCAAGCCATTGCTTTGTCCATTAGAAGAGAGATGACATAGCCCAACTTGGCACGGTCAGAAGGGAATTAAGACGGCATCAATTCGGAATGTGTTTCACATTGATTCAGAAATCCTTGACAACCTGTAGGGTCTTCACCGTAACCTGAAGGCGCGTGTAGAGGGTTAATGGGGTCTATATAGTACTAGGAATGAGAAAATTGGCCAGTTCATGCAGGACGTTTCTTCGCACTCGTTCTCTCTATTATGAACACGGGAACAAGAGTGGGCGCTTACTGGCTAGGGCGTTGTGGGCCAAGCAACAGACACTATACATTAATAGCATTAAAATGACTAAGGGTCTGGTTTCTTGCTTTCCTGCTGACATAGCTGACTCCTTTTGTCATTACTACCGCTCACTCTACAATCTCCCCTGTGATTCGGAGGGCGCTACCCGAGCATCTCTCATACATGCTTACCTGGAGGAGCATGTAAGCTGAAAACTAACGGTGGAACAGCCTGAGGCTATGGAGGGGGAGATCAAGGAGGACACAGGGAGACTAAACACAACAACGTGTAGAAGTGCAATAAGCACGTAACAGCAGTGTTCGGTAGAGCGATGGCAATGTAGCCAAACCCTCAGTCAATGGTAGAACGATCTGCTTGGGGTAAACGGAAGCACCACTTTAAGTGGCAGCAAGGTAGAAGAATAATAAATGAGAAGTACAATCTCCACAGTACTTCACAGCCATGACTCACACTTTATAGGTAAGAACCAGAACCATCCTGAAACAGAACAAAGTTTACGACGACAACCATATTAACCTATCACTATGCTTCTTCATGGTACAAGTGGAGCCATCATTGGGTAAAGGATAGTTGGAAAGGGAATCCCCAGCAATATCGGATGCCTCTATCCTGAAGCAATGACGTGAGTTGCCTCAACATCTGCCGATTGCGTAATGTGACAGCGGAAAGATCTTGGTACAGTGCCAAGGTTTGGCCTTCAAACGTAAATTAGCGGGAATTCCACGCCGTGTTCATTATTTCTTCCTTCATAATAAAGTCCTGAAAGCAACATATTACTCTCTGTGGGTGGATCTGTTGGCCTGCCGCGTGGCTGTAGCGTGTACCCTGTCTAGGCGTATAGGGGAATCCAGGTCACGGCCCAAGACAGTGTTGAAGTGCCGCTGTAATGGCGGCAGCAGATCCTGAGGGCCGTCTGATTCCCTCAGGCCCCTCACCCACACGTTATTACACCTACCTCTATTCTCGATGTCTTCCACTGATCGCCGCAACTCCGTCGCCAGACCCGTTAGTTGGGAGGTTGTCCGCTGCATCTCCTACACCTGCACTGTAATCGCAAGCAATATCCTCCTAGTGGATGAAATCATGAGAGCAGGAATGTCTTCTCTGAAAGGATAAACGTCTGAATGTTAGATATCTTCAACGCATTCGGCTGCTTCCTTCAATTTACTGAACGTGCAGATCCAGTAAAAATGTGTCACTTAAAACTGTTAAACGATAGCACCTATTGAATCCTGATTGACCCAATGTTCAAAATGTATTGGAAAATGTATTTCCTGTTGTGTGATACGAGTATGCGAGTCTTTAAGGTGGGAAGTACGCCGTTCCACTCCAGCTATATCTGCCACCTCTTCATGCAAGGTGCGCTTAACCTACTCGATCAGGTTACTGAAATCCACCTTAGTAGGGAGGGAGCGGAACATCTCCTGCAGGACATCCGTGGACGGAGCAGCGCCAGTTTTTGCACAATTTTCCTTGGTCTTGTCTTATATTCCGGAGCCATCTGTCTATCCTATGCATGTTTAAATTCCCCCACTGTATTAACCTCTACCACATATGCCAGAAATCTTTTCCACTTATCTACCACCATCTGACATGGGAAGGCAATGTAAAAAGCGCAGGACCAAAAAAGCCTCACCATGAGTCGATATCTTGAACAAATTTGCTAATCATATATTAAACCGTAAACAAATATTGGATGCTAATGCTTTAATACCTAAAGGAATCTCTTTTTTTCAGAACCAGCTGGATACAGGAGCATGGAGTTTGGGGCTAATGTAAATCTTTCTGATTATACATCTGAGGTGCTGGGTATCGCAGCTGGTTGTCGGCTGCCAGGTAGTTTATTTTTTTGCCCCTTGGGTGAGGTTGGTGATGTTAAAGCTCCAGTCATGCCTGTGTTGTCTATTATTTGCTCTTTTATAGCTACACCTGCCCCTCCTTGTGGCTCTCAATACCCCCCGGCCCAACTCCACCCTCTACCCGACCAGGAGCAGGCCTTCATTCATACACACCTACTACGGGTATACCATTTGTATGTTTTTATGTAATCTTTCATACCAGATCTATTGGATATCTCTCCCTCTGAGCACCGGACACAGTCGTAGCAGCAGGTTTGTGTTCCAGGTCTCAGGACTTTTCGATATCCAGGCAAACAGTTCTCTGAACACTGAGACCTCGGAATCTACAAACAGGAAAGGATTACAAGAAGAAGATAGTTGAAATGACTTTGACCATTACAAATAGCGTATGTTTGAGCCACTCTTATAAATGCATAATTCATTGAAGAAGCACAATCACAGAATACTAGATATATCTACTAAAAATATTAAAGATAAACATGTAGTTTCCTTGTTTTGAACAATACAATAGGAGTAGAACATAATTGGATGATTAGATAATTAGAAAATCATTCAACAAGATCAAAATAATTCATTGCCTTTCAATTCAAAAAAAATAATAGCCTACAAGTCCCTAGATGAGTGTTTAATAATACTTGGACTACCCCTTAAATTTAAATGGAAGGGTTTCCATCACCTTTTACCCACCATAACTTATGTAATGATATTGTATACCTGCAAATACAGGGTTTTTATGTCTTATTCAGTTGCACGTGCTGTTTCCATATGTTGATCTATACCTGAACTACAGGGAGTAAGTAAAAGGGACTCTGGGGATGATTACGGGGGTCAGAAGGAGGGAAGACTGACACTCACAGTCTTCCCCTGATCTGCAGTTAGTTTGGCAAATATATATATATATATTTTTTTTTTTGGTGTGGTAGCGGAGAGAGTGATTGCATGCTAGGGAGCATGGAGCGGGGCCCAAGGAAATGCTTGGGTAGGGTCCAATTTTTTCACTATAAAATATGTTGGCAACAGGGTCTAATACTTATATATATATATATATACATATATTGGCTGCAGGGACTAATATTAATATATAACGGCAGCAGGGTCTAATATTAATATATAACGGCAGCAGGGTCTAATTAGTATATGTCGGCAGCAGGGTCTAATATTAATATATAATGGCAGCGGGGTCTAATATTAGTATATAACGGCAGCAGGGGCTAATATTAAAGAAACTGCCAGTTCCGCTGCTATTTTGAAGTCATATTTCAATCACGATCTTTACTTCAAACAGATAAATCCATATTGTGTAGTTAAAAATGCATGTCTAAAGCATATATATATATACACACAGAGCAGGCCTTAGGTGTTCTGGCGCCCTGTGCAGACTACTCCTCTGGTGCCCCCATCCCAAAAAAAGAAAGGAAAAAAATCTTGTCACTATCTATCTCCTCTCCCCCTTTATCACTATCTACCACCTCTGCCTCTCTGGTCATTAAAACATCGGGTTTTTTTGTTTGTTTTAACTTTATTTAACATCCTCCATGTTAAATAAAGTAAAAAAACAACTTTATTTAACATGGAGGATGTTAAATAAAGTTTAAGAAAAAATGATGTTTTAATTTAAGTCCCAGGCAGGCGCCCCTGTTGCCATGGCGCCCTGTGCGGCCGCACAGGTCGCACACCCCTAAGGCCAGCCCTGTATATTATATATATATATATATATATATATATATATATGTAGCATGTTATAACATCCCCCCTACTTTGGTCTCTGTCCCCCCATGTGCCCCCCTAAATATGAAAGCTGGAGACGCCACTTATTTTCAGGGCATGTAGGCATGTAGTAGGGATCTAAGGAGTTAATAAAATGGATTCGTAGGTGCGAAAGGGTAAAAACATAGATCATGGTCTTATAGAAGACGTGCTGTACACTCGTTATATATATATTATAGAGAAATTTCCCCCAAAAAAGTGGACATCATTGGTAAGTGGAGTGTGACTGCTTCTAATTATTTATATAGATGAGATGGCAAAGGCAAACAGTCCAGAAATCGGCTGCAAAATGAGCAGAACAAAGGAAGGTATTTCATTATAAAGGAAGTTGTTGTATGTTGGATCTGGATAGAAAAGAGTTAACGGGAAGCATGATGTCAGTATAGAAGGAAAATGCCTCTACAGTTACAACCATTACCCTGTCAAAGTTGTTTTCTTTTAACCTCTTTATATAATGTTTATAATCCCCCTTACCTGGTTGTCTTTGTTCCTCCATATTACGGAATGCGAGTCAATGATTAGCTGCTGACCATCTGGAGCCCACTCAGTGAAGTTACCCACAATGTTTCTAAATGCAGACTTATTTTCTAACAACACCCAGTTTGTAATTGTGTAATAGTATGCAAATTCTCCATGTCCATCGTATAATGTGCGGCCCAACTGAGATGCAATTGTTATCCTTTTTATATAGCGTTGCAACTGTGAAAAATGATTTAGAACAAAACAAGAGGACATTCACAGTCACAATGTAGGAGAGTTTTCTTCTACGTCTTTAATCAAGAAAATAAAAATACCTCCCATTTTACAACAGAACCCACCCAGGCACTCAACTAAGATACACCAATACCTGATCTCTATTATTCATCTACTAGAACTTCATATCATTAACTAGCATCAACCCTTCATCAAACCTACGGCATTAAACTACAGCACCTGGGGGACAAGTCTAGGGATGCATCGGTAAGTCAAGGGGTGCGTATAGGGGGTATAAAGCATAATTGGGGCAGGTTGGCAAATAAATGTAAATAAAAACAAAAATGCATCTCAATCATAGTTTATTAAATGTGAAAAAAAATAATTTACATGTGAATTGATATTTACTAATAGAACTTTTTTTTCTGACGGGGTAGTCTTTTATTCATGGCTATCTTTTTTTCCAAATTTTTTTGGGGGGGTCACCTTATAATCAGCGTCATCTTATAATCAAGCAAATACGGTGAATACCAATAAAATGGACCTTAAATTGGTATCAAACAAGTAGTATCTCTTTCACTAGAAATATACAGTATTCTCTGCCCCAAGCCAAAAGTTCAAAAATAACAAAATAAAATGTAATATTTAAGATAGCATTTTCCAAATTACCAAATCTCAGTACGTGGAGTAATATTCTCAAGGGATGTTGCTGATCATAAAGCAGGGTTTTCCCTTCAGTGACACCTAACTTGTAGAAGAAATATGTAAAACCACAAAACTGTTTTTGTAAATGATTTTATCAAAGGAGAGGCCTTTGTCCATATATTAAAAAAATGTGACTTGTGAGTGAACATATAGTAACTATGGCAAAAAAAAAAACTTCAGGCACTAAGATGGGAAAACCTCCATTCATATAGGGGTTACGGTACTTTTAAAGTACATGAATATGTATTCCTTATTGATGAAGCTGCATGAGACTCTGGAGCCATGCAGTATGGATTTTATTCCAGTAGAATGGTGTAGACAGTAGACATGCCCAAATGGGCCAAAAACGACGAAGACTAATTTTTTAGTTCGTTTTTGGACCATTCGTCACACTCTCATTCTCGGTGAAGCTCTCTCTAACGCTAAGTGTTTCTCTACCTTCTCTGCCGTCCACTCTTCCCTGATTGGAGGATCGGGGAGGACATCACCACAGCGTTGCCATTTTGGCTGAAGTTGCTGCTGTGTTATTTCAGCGGACGAAGAAACAAGATAGCAGATCAAGGATGGAAGATAGAATAGAGAAGACAGAAAATGAAGAAGATGTGGAAGTGGTCAACAGAAGCGGAATTGCTTGACAGAGGGGATAAAGAAACATTTAGAGAGCTTAAGAGAGAGAGTAAACTAAAATGAAAGTGAGAGTGAGAGTTAATGTGGACCGACAAGTTTTGGACTGTTAATGTGTTCAATTTCAGTAATGCCATTATCATTGCTATTCTCTGTAATTATTAGATTTGTTTTCTTCATATCTGGCCCATTTGGTTTCAGGAAATGCATTTTGTTTTCTGTCCTTTTGTTTCAGGGTCTTTTTACATTCAGAAACAAAAAAATCGTTATCACTCACCCTCATTTACTATTCTCATGGTCTTTCACTTGCTCACGTTTTCTCTGAATGTCTCCCTACCTTCTCTGCTAACCTTTTGTGTCTTCTCACCACGCAGCTCTAATTCTTCTCTTGCATCTTCTTGTTCATCTGTCTTCTTTATCCCCTTCTTTGCCCACTTC